>NW_025953251.1:1832415-2144310 GCF_022496945.1 Annulohypoxylon maeteangense | reverse complement strand
GTCCCCCCCCCCCCCCCCCCCCCCCCCCACCCCCCCCCCCCCCCCCCCCCCCCCCCCGCCCCCCCCCCCCCCCCCCCCCCCCGGTATACTACAATATTGTACGCTTATATTGACAAAATTGAGATCAAGGAGGGCAATAATGGTGACGCCCAACTCCTTATCCCCCCCGGCTATGTAGAATATTAACTCTAGAAGTGCAAAAATCCTTCTACGCATTCGCCTCATGCCCATCATGAATGTTGTTTGACTGTGCCCCGCTTCAGTTTGCTATAAATTCGCAATTTTCCTCTTGATGACCTATACCCTTTCCTCGAAGGGGAGTTCATATCCACCATCATTTGGGTGCTTACGAATGCTATTAAATATATAAAATATAAAATCCAAGGTGGATATTTTATTAAATTATTTACTATATACCTATGTTATAACTACGTGGATATTAGATTGAAGTCTTACACTTAAATCTAGACTCTGCATATATCTTGCCACTTCTTTCAAAATACATCGTTTAAGCCGTTGCACTGCCGTCACAATGGCTGGGAACCAGAGAAATGCCAATATCAATGGACCACATGGTGCTCACAGACCTCATGTCCCCATTGTTCCCGTTGGTCCAGGCAGTCGCCCGGTCCATCTACAACTCTCCCCCGTGCAGCCACTGTCAGGCCCCTCGCGAGCCGGGCTACCGGTGGATATGGCCAGGGGGCCATCCGTAGAGATATCGGACGTTAGCCGTGATCTCAAAACAACGAACGACATGAGAGAGGATCTCACAGATTACGCCATCTTCCGGTTCGAGAAAATGACGACGCAAAACCAATACGACGACGAAGGCAGTCCACAGATACCTACGTGGGATAGGGCGATAAGAACTCGAGTTCCTGGCATGTCACCCAGGGAAATCGTTCGAGAAATACAACATCTAAATAGGAATACACGTAACTTGACCGAGAAGCTGAAGTCCTTGAGCCCCGTGCTACAGCGTCAGATAGACAAGGCACAAGAACATCTCGCTTTACAGAATCCCGATCCGATTAACTACCACTGGGTTCTCGCCCAACTAGACCATCAACTGAGAGAGATCGCCCCTTACGTCGTAGTCGCTAGCGGAAGTCGTTCGACGCCCCGGAGACACCATGGTTCGAACAGGAGACGATCTCAAGGGCGAACTAGTAGGTATGAGAGAAAATCGTACGAGAGGATCTCACTGCGAGCTTACTTCAAACGTATGCCCAGACCGAACGTTGATATTGCCATGCTCTGGGAAGCGAAGAACTCGCAGAATAACCAGGTCGTCCGCCCACATTCACAACCTCACCAGCACCCACACCAACAGTCACACCCCCATCAGCAGCCGCAACTGCAGTTTAATAACCCTAGCTTAGACCTGCGAGCACAGAGGCCGGGTGCTGTACCCTCGAGGACTGGCACGCCATTTAGACCGGATGCCGGTCGTGACCCGCCGCCTGTTGCACTACACTCGAATAAAACCGGGATGTTTAACGCAGCTAACCCCGTCAACAGCGCCACGGTTAGGGGTAGAGACATAGGTAGAGATATAGGTAGAGGCAGAGTAAAGAAGTCGACTAGGGATCGCAGTGACCGCGACGCTATCGAGAGCGACTCGGATTGCTCCAACGATCTATCAATGGACCGATCGGTTGATAGTCAGACGACTCCTGACACATCCGCGCCCGGATCACCATACAACGGTATGAGTCATGCCCGAGGTCGTGGCGGAGATCGAATACCGACTAGAAATAAGAGCGTAAGGCACGATAGCAATATTCACGATCGGCGTTCCCCAAGGAGGCAGCAATACTTCGACGCCGAGGCTAAGCCAAGAGCACAGCCTGAGATCGCGCCAAGGCCTCCTCGCCCGCCTCTACCGCCGCCACAAATGATAGATATCGATAAGATCAAAGACGAAGCTTACTTAGCGGGTATGCGTCATGGGCGAGAGGGGGCGCGAATTTTCCAGGAACGAGCATATCGCGAAAGCAAACGCACACAACCCAAACCACATATAATCCTAGAGACTCGGTCACCAGCCCCTGCTTATAGAAGGCGCACATCTAGTTCCAACCCCGAAAGGTTTCGTCCTGGAAGAGGCCTTGACGATGAGATAGGTAGTTTCGATCGATTATCGCTTGATGAAGAAGACGGTTATGGGTCCGCAATCCGTCGCGTCGACGCTCGTCAACGAAGGGAATTCGAATATCTCTTGCACCAAGGATCGGTCTTGGAAGACGACCCTTTTGACCGTGATAGACCGTCGTACTCAAGACATGGTAGTACACGATATCGAAAGTCTTACGCGATGGATGGCTCCGAAAGCGATCTTAGTCTGCCAGAAAGGGGCAAGAAATGGTTCCGTAATTGAGCCATATCTACCTACTTTTGCGTTGCTGCGATTCCATTTCTAGAATAGGGACCTAGGTGTAAGGAATGTAGCAATCCATAGTGTTCGAAATAAGGTTCAGTGATAAATTGTCTAAGGTGAAATGTTGAACTGGGACCTATCTGTTATTGTATAATGTTTGTACTACCCTAAATAATGTTTCGTTGAGTTATATACCAAATGATATGTACCAACTAGGTACCTACATACGCATATGATAGGTATATATTTAGCGTTGGTATTGTATTGATGTATACAGAATATACCCAATTGATGTACGATTACGTGGTAGAGGTACTTACTAAGGTGAAAAGGAAAAAACATTGAACTTGGCAATCTATTCTAGTTAAGAATATTATACTTGACGTAATAGTGAATTACGTTTGGGTCTATAGGTACCTATAAAATACCTGATCTGGTGTGGATGAGCGATTTCATTGTCCGTAGTGACGATATAGTGGCGGGGTTTTTGACCTGCTTTTTTTTTTTTTTTTAAGTATCTGTGGATGGAGGGGCAACTGAAGTTGCGTCCGGACCCCCACCTTACCTACCTAGATCATAGGTCCTAGGTACCTATACAGGTCGCAGGCCTTTTTATTGTTCAATTAGTGGGGCGTAAGTGTTAAGCAACAACTTGACTATCGAAGTATCATCATACGACCATGGGCAAGAAACAATACTTGTTAAAGAAGTTTCTGCTTAGCAGATATACCTCCACTTAAAGAACAATAAAAAGGCCTGCGACCTGTATGTAGTACATACATATGTACATAGGTAAGTATGATTTCCCCTTACTAGATCCCGTCAAACAGCCGTTTTCGATTTGCATCAACACTGCTAAGCTTCTCCTCCTTCTCCCCGAGTTATTTTCTTATTCTTCTCTTCACCACTTAACCTATTTATCCCATTCAAACCCGAATAGAATTATCCCATCCCTCATTAAGCTTTGGCTATTATTATCCTTCTGTCTACATTTATAGCTATATCTATTGCCCAACATGGCGCGCAAGTTCTTTGTCGGCGGCAACTTTAAGATGTATGGCCCATTGTACTCTGCCCATATGCTCGTGCTACCGCAGCTCGACGGCGCTTGGCATTAGAGGCTAATCTGCCATTGCTGGTTTGTTTAGGAACGGAACCATCTCGTCCGTCACAGAAATTGTCGAGAACTTAAATAAAGCTCAGCTAGACCCCAACACTGGTGAGCCTCTTCATATCTCTCCCTCTTACACTGCTCTCTCCCCCCCTTCTCTCTCTCTCTCTCTCTCTCTCTCTCTCTTACCGTACCTACCCCAACAACAAGAACGTAGCTTTGCTCACATCTGCTTCATATTATTAGAGACTGTCATAGCCCCACCGGCTCTCTACCTCCTCCTCGTTCGTGAACACGCCAAAAAGGATATCGGCGTTGCCGCGCAGAATGTATTTGATAAGCCTAACGGCGCTTTCACGGGCGAGATATCTGTCTCCCAGTTGAAGGACAGTGACATCAACTGGGTCATTCTCGGCCACTCCGAACGGCGGACCATCCTAGCCGAGAGCGATCAGGTTGTTGCTTCAAAGACAAAATATGCTACCGAGAATGGTGTTAGTGTTATCTGGTGCTGCGGCGAGTCCTTGGAGCAACGGGAGGCTGGCAAGACCCTTGAAGTTATCGCTTCCCAGCTCGCCGCTCTGAAGGCCCAGATCTCGGACTGGAGCAAGATTGTCATTGCCTACGAGCCTATCTGGGCTATTGGCACCGGCAAGGTTGCTACTACCCAGCAGGCTCAGGAGGTCCACGCCTCCATCCGGGCTTGGCTGGTCAAGAATGTTAACGAGGCTGTTGCCGACCAGACAAGAATCTTATACGGCGGCAGTGTCAGTGAGAAGAACTGCAAGGACCTGAGCAAGGAGAAGGATATCGACGGCTTCCTCGTCGGCGGTGCTAGTCTTAAGCCTGCATGTGAGTATTCCACCATCGCTGTTATCGATCAGCTTCGTGCCGTTGAACTGGGCTGATAAACCATATAGTCGTGGACATCATCAACAGCAAGTTGTCGTGAATGGGATGAGCTAGAGAAATCGGCGATTAGTCACGATCAGCGACAAAGTCAGGATGATGCCTAAGTCTGAACGTGAGCCATAAAACCAAGGTAATGGTCTTATTTGCTCACTTGCTTGCTATACCAATTCGAAAATGTCACGAGTTAAAAAGAATATTGAGACTTGAAATATGCTCGTTATTAGGGGATCGGCGAATATAGAATTGTCTCGTGATCGTTCGTAAAAAGGCTGTTTTCGGCTCAAGATCTTGGCCTCGTGGTGTTGTGCATCTTCAACCGTGTTATACATTTTGCTCGTAGTTGTACAAAGTTGCTAGTTATCCCCTGAAACACCTAGGGATTATCTTATACTGGCATGCCGTTGCCATGGTAAGGACTCCATACTCCTCTCACACTCTCATTGATACTCGTGATTGGTTTGTTGACCTTCTTAATCTTCTCCCCGCTTGCATCTCGTAATAATTCCACCTTCTTTAGTATTTGGAGCGGGTCCATATTTTTGACACATACGGATTTTTGCTTTCCATTAATGTAGTGGCCGATAAGTACGGGGTGTTTATGCGGCCGAGGAGCTACAGTGAATTCGATCTGGGGGTGAGAGGAAGCGAACTTCGACAGTTGTGATTTAATGAAAGAGCTTTATGAAGACTATGATTAATATTGTACTTTTTAGGAGGGGGGGGGGGGGGGGGTAGGCGTTGAATAGCCCTGTTTTCTTACTTCATTCCTCTGGAGCTTCCGGAATGGTCGCAATAATGGACGTCTATCTTCTTGCATTGCAAAATGAAGGCACCGATGCCGTTCTGATATTGATTGTTCGTTAGTCCATTTCCGCTTTATGATACGAAAAACTGCAAAGGCGTAATTGGTGATTTACCTGTCCAACGGAGACCTTCTCTAATGCCCTGATTGTCATTTTGTTGCGCCTGAGATTTGGTGACAATACTAGGTAGGTAGTAATTGCTATTTTAGAGGATGGAAGAATCAAATTGTATTTCTATGTATGTTGTCACTGGCCGGTTATAAGCCGGTTAAATGATACTAGGTATGTACCTAGCACTAGTACCTACGGATGTACCTTGCCTAGGTAGGTACATAGTTACCTATGTAAGTACTACGTACTAAACTGTTCCACAGTTGTACCTACTGTAAATCTGTACCTAGGTACTTTTTACTGGGTCAAATCATTAAAGATTGGATGGAGTAGGAGCATTCATGGGAAAGCTTTCAAGCAATTTCCTCGACTCTCTTCTTCTCCCAAACCCCCAAATCGAAATCCGACGCGAAACATTATCGCCCTTCTTTTTCTTTCATCTACCTAATCTATCAATGAGATTTCCCCCCCTACACTGTCTACCTTCGAGTCGTTCTCTGTTTCACCGTTAATCTTACATCTACCCATCCAAGCTCACTAACTTTTTTTTTATTGTAATAAAATCTTTCTCTTGCATCCCTTCTACAGAACCAATACGCGAGCATGACGGACAAACTGCCACCAAATCTCCTCGCGCTCTTCGCGCCACGACCACCTCTGCGATGGGTACCTGCGCCCGACTTCCCTCCCGAGCAGCGAAAAACTCATGTGATCACTGGCCTTTCTGGATATCTTCCGGTTCTCTATGCCTACAAGGACAACGATGGATATCGACCCACCGAGAGCTGGCTGCAGATGCGCGACAGGAAGAAGCTGGAGAAGAAGGTCCAACAAGAAAATATATTAACTGAAGGCCCAGTACACTGTTCGTGATCCATCATCACATTTCGTCATTTTGTTTAAATTTATTCTTTCTTGAAATGAAACCCCTCCCCCAAAACAGAACAATAAAAAAGGAAATTTGGTGTTAACATTTCTCTGATAGATAAACCTAATGACGACCCTAACATACGCGGTGATCCTTTCAAGACCTTGATTGTCGCTCGTC
The DNA here is from genome assembly GCF_022496945.1 of Annulohypoxylon maeteangense. Lineage (NCBI taxonomy): Eukaryota > Fungi > Ascomycota > Sordariomycetes > Xylariales > Hypoxylaceae > Annulohypoxylon > Annulohypoxylon maeteangense. The sequence continues at coordinate 2,137,942 of NW_025953251.1, read as the reverse complement.
TTAGCTATGATGCCAACGAACATGACCTCGAGAAGGAATTCGGGCGCTTTGGCCCCGTCGAACGCGTATGTGATACTTACATTTCTCCCGTGTTACATTTCACGCTAACATTGTTATTTTCTCTAGATCCGTATCATTACTGATACCCATGCAAGCGAAAAGCCGAACAAGAAGAAGAAGCCCCATCGAGGATATGCTTTTGTTGTTTTTGAACGTGAGAAAGACATGAGAGGTAATGCTGCCATTGATTTTTTCCCAGAATATCCATCTCGAACCCTAGGATCTGCTTCGCCCATGTCTTTCATACGAGATTTGGCCCTCAAGCATGCCGATCTCTTCCCCTTCCCCTTCTATTCCCCTTCTTCCCCCCTTTTTTCTATCGAGATGAGGTATGAAATAATTGGTAAGGCTTTACTAACAAACGCGCGTTGATGCGCACGTGTGACTAGCTGCTTTGGATGGTTGCGACGGTATCCGCATTAGGGACCGTCGAATTAAGGTCGACGTTGAAAGAGGCCGAACAGTTAAGGGCTGGAAGCCTCGCCGGTTTGGTGGTGGTCTAGGTGGTCGAGGATACTCGAAGGCAGCACCTCCCCAGCCCAGAGGGCCTGGATTTGGAGGTGGTTTTGGTGGACGGGACGGTTTCCGGGGAGGTTTCCAAGGACGTGGAAGAGGAGGATTCATGGGTGGTCGCGATCGCGGCTTCCGAGGCGGAGGCGCTGGTGGTGGCGCTAGTGGAGATTTCGGCCCTGGTCGTGACCGTGGCTTCGGTCCTCAGAACGGCTACAACCCGCCGCCTAACGCCCCAGCCGGTCCCAATTGGGGTGGTCGTCGTGGGTTCAGTGGAGGAGACCGTGATCGCAATGGACTAGGGGGTGGGTATGACTCGCGCAACGGCAGTCGCTCATATGATGATAGATCAGGCGGACATCGCGACGGAGGTAGATTCGGTGATCGCGATCGTCGGAGCGGCGCCAACTTCGAACCGGTTCGTGGCGGACGAGAGCCTCGGGACTTTGATAGGTCGAGAGAGGACGAGAGTCGAAAGCGGGGCTACGAAGGGACCTACGAAGATCCGCGCAAGCTACGACGATACTAAGCCGGCTTCCTTATCGAGGCAAGAGTCGCTTTGTCTTGGTGGGTATCTTCTGTCTTCCATGCTTCTACACATTCGTCACTACCCTGACTTTTCCTTCTACCTTTCGACACCAAGGGTAAGCAAGGGTAAGATCGTTTGAAAGTTACTGGATGAACAACAGCTACTCCCAGACTACCCGACGATCAACCAAAAGGTAAACCGGACGCGAATACATTGAGCAACCTTGATAAGACTGGAATTTACTTTCCTTCTCATAGTTTTGGTTGACATCCGACGCCCGATTATCTTCCGGATCGCCGTTACCACCCCTATCACTACAAGAGGAGAGGTAATGCTGTTTCTCTCTTTTTAATGCCCTTACATGTACTCTATAATGACCGTAGGGAATAATCGCGAGGTCTAGCTATGTCGTATGCAATAAAAGGCGAACTATTTTTTTTTTTCTCCCAAGGTAAAGTCGGAGGTAAGAGATTACGAAAAAACAAAACCTACTGACCGGGAAGTTTTTGTCACGGGAGGGGGCATCGGGTGAAGAAAAAAGAAAAAGGCAACGAGTTAATGAGCTTTGGCATGTAGTACAGCAGCACATAGTTCTTGCTTGATATATTCACAAGCAGTGATGAATTGTAAGATATGTAATCGATAGAGAAAGAGAGAGAAAGCTACCTGGTAGTACCGCAGCCGTCATTGGTACCTAGTGCAATGTAGGCAGTGACAATTATCTACCTACCCGTAAGGCTCACATACTGCATCTTGATGGAATAGTAAAACTCTAATCATATATACCGGTCCCTATTTTGCCTCCACCGAACGCCAGCAACCAATGGTATCACCGTAAATGCACACATACGAGTTATATACGGGAGGGAGAAATAGTAAGAGTGGAGTGTTGACTACCACTATTAGGTTCCTTCCTGATCGACTCCCTCATTGTCCTCGACGTTGCCCGTAACCCCTAGATCTACTGGGGTGACTTTGGTGGTGGCCGCGCTCCAATAAGCGAGGACCTTGATCTTGAATTCGCTCAAACAGACGCTGAATAGCTTGAGTAGCCTCGTCTGCTGCGAGTCTAGGACATCGCCTTCACGGCAAACGACATACCCGCCAGATTCCTGAGGGCCTTCGGGTCCCTCCTCAAGGACGACGCGGCCCTTAATCATACGGACGGGCACGCCGAGCCGGCGCAACTCAGGCTCGAGGGTGTGGCCAATGGGCACGTCGTATTCCGCGGGCACCTCACCGCCGGTGGCATAGATGGTGCCGTACGGAACGATGAAGTCGCGCGGGGCGGTGGCGCCGGCGCGGGCGAAGTCGATCTTGTCCTGAGATAAGGTTTCCAGGTATGGGAGGAGTTGGTCAGGTGTGCGGTTTGTGAAAATAAGGCCGACAGTACCGCGCAGATAGGGGGTTAGGTGGTAGATATTGTCTGCGTAACTATCCTCGGGACTGTGGCCCAAGGCGCGTGCCATAAGTTTGGTCTTGCCGAAAAAAAGTCTAGCGATGTTAGGTCATAAGATCTAAGAATTGAGATATACGACAGATGATATATGTTATAGGTATAGAAAGACATACCGACTATCGGATAATTCTTGCCTCACGCCCTTGAGGTAGGTGTTGCGCATGTTGTCGACACTGAAGACGAAACAGTGCTGGTAGTCGGGGATGCATTTTCGGATGTTCTCGAATAGACGGTCTTTGTCTTCACGCGTCTTCTTGTTGACCTGCGTCATATAGACAACCTTAGATCGTTTAGACTTTGGCATTGTGATTTGATTTTGTTGTTTGTTCAAGTTTATAATGGGTTGTAAGTAATAGTAGGCTTGTAACTGAAGTGGGAGTTTCTATGGGCGACTTGAACTTTTTTTTCTTCTTTGAAAGATAAATGATTAAAACTCCAATCGATTAGCGGATAGTCTTGTCTTTTCCCCGCTAGAGCTTGGGACAAGGGCACCCCGGTCTACCACATACTATGTACATATATTAGACTTTAATCTTAGCCAATCACTTACTAGAACCAGAAGTAGTGATTCCGGACCCAAGGAAAACCCGGATGGTTTTTATCGATAACTAAAAATACATATGTACATAGTTCCTAACCTTAGGATCTATGAAGCTTCATTAGAAAGTCAATCTTGACTTGCTATTCGTACTTATACAAACTTTCCGATTTTTTCTTAAAAAAAAACTCTTCTTGTGTCAATCCAACGTCTCTGTGAAAGCATCAAGAATATGGACGGGTAAGTCTTCCTTTGATCGGGATAGCCTCTTTGAGAAATTTTCAAGAGAACGTTTAATCTAACCTAAATTTGTAGATTGACGGCAGTCGAGACGCGCGAGCTGGAGCAGCGTATGCAAAAGCAGCAGATGAAGGTCTTCTTTGGTGTATGTCAAGATGATTTTACTCTACGAGCCACCTCAAAGTGTCTTGTAATCGATAATATATTATATATCTATTTCTTGCCAGTCTACTAACGAAAGACGGGCAGCTCTTCAGCAACTTGGTTGACCACTGCTTCATGTCATGCGTCGACGACTTCACCACAAAATCATTAACGGGCCGCGAGTCCGGCTGCGTAACTCGTTGCGTCCAGAAGCACATGGCCTTGTCACAGCGCCTGAGCGAACGCTTCCAAGAATATAATGCTCAGATGACTCAACAACAGCAGCAACAGGGTGGTTTCCGATAGATTGGCGATCTTGGTGGGGAGAGGTATCTTTCTTTCAGGGGTTCCTATACACTAGGCGTCCGGAAATCCAGTGGCTGGATTGGAGATATGTCTGATCGGAACCAGCTACACGTATATGTAAAAAGAGAGAGAAAACTCTAACAGGCATTGGGTTAAGACTATTTCAGCAGCAACCACTTGAGTGCCATATTATCAATAGGCACGGGATTAAAGGTTATGATATAGCTTCACTGTAACAGTAGGAACTCTACGGGAAACGACGGATCTCGGAGTAAAAAAAAGAGGTGGGAGGACAAGAAAGAGAAATCAACCGGAAACCGAACGGCAAATGTTACCATTTCAACTCCTTGTATCATGGGCATTTTCCTTCTTCCATGGTACTATCGTATTATAATTTGGCGGTGATGTCGTACATCACCTTTGCAAATCAGTTTCATTATGTCACTGGAAAAAATCACTATGCGAGACACCGCTATGGATTCAAGCTTTGGAGGCTTTGTAGTGTATAAATTGGCCATTGCTACCAACGGGTCATTGCCTAGAGGCCGAGGATTATCATTGCCCGCCTGTATCCCCAATGCTGTACTCATTCTAAACCTTCACCGAGCACAAGTCGTACAAGTTCTAACTGCTCGATTACCTTCTCCTCGAGCTTATTCTCAAGCCCGTTAGTTCTGTTTCGGCCAGAGGATGGCATGCTCCTCCATTCCGCTTCTCGCGGCCCCAACGTCACCAGCCTCTCCCTCAAAAGCTTACGACGGTCTATCCAGAACTCGACGCTCTCTACCAATCCTGCCGAGTCCCATTCAACAGCAGGGACGTCCCTCGCATTATTCGCACGTAAAGTTCCTAGTACACGTGTCATGAGAGCAAGCGAGTGTATCTCGGACACCGACAAAAGTGTTATGTAATCGCGGTCATTGCGATCTCGTCTTCGACTGTCGTCGGGAGGTTCGAATCGGTCAACGCTGGATTGCATGAGATTTGGAAATTGGTTGAGCACGTATGCGACCTCCGAGGCGATCGTAGTGCCTAAGGCTGCCAGGATGTTGAGCAGTAAAGGAACAATGCCTTTCGCCCATATGCTGTAGCAGCGTTGAAGGCCAACGGAGTCAGCAAAAGGCTTCACGTTTGATCGGCGCAAGTAAGTCGCCAAGTTAGCCGACGTGATGTGATTGAGTAGGCCATCACAAGCTAGTTGCTCTGCTACTAGAGGAAGCGTGGATAGCTCAAGTAGAAAAATGAGGGACAATTCACCATATATGGGATCACCCTGGTCAGCTAACTTATCTGCCCACGAGTACAGCGACACAGCGGCTTGTACGGCATCATGGGTGGCCAGGATATTTAGGATCTGTGTCTGGTTCTGATCCATGCCCGGGAGGCAAAGGCAAGCCTGTAGGATAGCGTTGATAAGAGCGACGTCACCCGGTAAAATGGAGGGCTGTGAATCGTGGACTAATGAAACCAGGGTTCGAAATCCTCTAGCAACGACGATATCAATTATGCTCAAGGCAGTCTGAGAGACTGTAGCGGCGGATAGGCCATTCCCGAGCTTCTCAGGCCCTACACTTGCCAGTGCTCGGACCTGGGCTCGCAACGTAACGTAAAGCAGCTTTAGAAGCATTCGATGGAGCGAAATATTCTCTGGCGAGTATGGTTCTTGAACACTGCTGACCGTTGCCCATATTGCTGTTAGGAGCTGAGAAATATCGCCAGGCGATGGGGCGCTATCGACGACTCTCTGGACCAACATGAGCGCCAGATTGACTCGCGATTCTGCAAGCCGTTCGAATACTTGGTCGTGGCCCTGCGTATCTTCGTTCGCCTCTAGGCATTGTTGAGCAACCTGTAAAGAGTGCTTCTTCAAGGTGCCATTACTCGGCAAACAAGTGCTAAGTTCGAGCAATAGAAATTCCCAGGCATGATATAGAGACTGTTTATATGTTAGGTATAAATCACTTCGAGGTGGACGTCTGGGGAACTCACGATTTGAGCGTCGACTAATGATAGATTGATATTAGCCTTCTCCATCTCACTTCTGAATCCATTATTCCGGGGGCCGATCCAACCTGGATCAAATCCAAGCATGCTGTCTGCAAAATCTATGGCATAGTAGAAACCAGCCCCCAGAGACCGGGGTCCAAGCAAAGTTCGCTTGAAGTTATCGAGGGTATAGCCGGCATACTGGTTGCTAAAATTCCGAGAGAAATTAACATGTAGACCTCTGTTGTAGCTAGAGACTGCAACACCATCCCGTAGATAATAATCCAAGTCCCGCGTCAGGTCGCTAGCGAATGTGCTCCCTTGTCCTATCTGTCGAAGATGGAAGAGCTGCATGGCGAAAACCTCGGCAACATATGCGGCGATACGAGCGTCGTTACAGGCTTGCAATGCATTGGTTTTAGAAACGATAGAAGAAGGTTTCAATTCGCGGACGAAGCTCCGGAGCTCGGTGAGAAAACCAGTGTTCTTCTGCATGGTAAAGATGGTCCATGGCCAGAAGTTTTGTGCCGAGGTGATAAAATCTAAAATCGAGAGTACCTCAGACTCCTCGATTTTAGATATAGACGCAAGCCGATCGAGAGCGGAAGTGAGAACCGAACTGGACGATGCTTCTGTCGGTTTACTGTTACCATTCTTAGCATCACGAGGAGTCTTTCCCGTGAGAAGACAGTTCGCCATCCACTGTTGCCTGTTTCTAACAATGGTAGAGAAGAATCGCCATATTGCGTTAACTTCCTGGGCTTGGTTGAAAGGTCTATCTAACGTTGACAAGAGTTGAAGGAATGAACGAGACGTCTGTGGACCAAGGTATCCCAGTAGCGAAGGTGGCTCTCCGGTGCTTTTACCAGCGCTGATCACTAATGCTTCTAGCAGTTCAATAGCTGGTCCCTTGAAAGCGTCATGACAGGCGCAAACACGGGCAACAAAGGGCGTTATCTTAAACAACTGGTGCTCGACTGTAGTGGAAGGCTGGTCGAAATAGTTTGCTATTCTTACCAAGCTTCTCGTAAGCCCCAGTACGGCCTCGGTTTGGGCACGAAAAGCCTCCGTCTTGTTGGCATAGACCGTACAGCCAAAGGGCTGGGTTGCAGCCACCAGCGTTATCAGAAGCGGTTGGATACGGAGACTTCCGGCTGACGGCGCCAGAAAACTATCAATTACATATTTGGCTGCTGGCTCCAGAGCTGACATTAAGAACGTCTTTCCCTTCACATCGTCCATGTTGAACGTGTAGAAGATGACTTTGTCCATGATAGGCACTACGTCGCGCACGAGGAGTATTCGATCTAAGTGGGATGAAAACCTCCACGTAGACGAATTTTCTAACACGTCCATGGCTGTGCGGGCAATTGCCAGGGAAATCTGGGTGACTATCTTGTCCGAAACGCCAAGCCAGATATCGTAGCTTTGTTTTTGCCGGGTATTTATCTTTACGTTCGTTTTACGCCGTACTGAGCTGCTCATAGCGCTGTCGACGAGACTGGAAAAGAGGCGCATAGAAGACACGAGTAGCTGGAATCGAACGCCCGACAAGTCGAGATTTCCAACCAGTCTGGCCAGTCGCCCCCCCTGACCTTGGCTACCTAGAATGGTACACCGCGACATGTATGACCAAACTCGGCCAGGGCATATCGGTAGGACGGCGTGTAAAAATTGTAGACAAGCTACAAGAGCGGCTAGCCCCTCGTCATCCGGGTCGCCATCTAGAAGCATGTCTAGAGTGTCACAGACAACTGATATGATGTCTTTAGTCCGCGATAGTGCTCGGCTAGCTTCTCCTACGATAGCCAACGCGGTCTCTGGTATCTCAGAAGCCTTTTCATCCGAGCTCGCAGTCCTGAGGCATTCTATGCGTATCAACGTTGCGAGCAACGATATCACCTCTGCAACCTCGTCTATAGCGAGTGCTCCAAGCGCCAGGTTATACTTCTTCGGGGCGATATTGGCATCTAGTCTCTTCCCAAGTAGGGCCAGGGCGGAGTGCTCATATTCTACTTGCACAATTTTCCCCTCGTCTACAATAAAGCGGCCATACGTGCCCGCAGGCACGACGAATGGGTCGTCTTCCGTCGCTAATTGTCTCCGGTTTAAGACAGTCGAAATAAGGGGAAAGTCATCAAAAAAACGAATTGCGTTGGAGTTGTCCTCCTCATCGGTGAGGTGGTATTCATTGAAATCTTCTGGCAAGACAAATGTGAGGGTGGGTGTTTTTTGTAGTAAGCGAAGGATGAGCTCATGGTTACTCTCTTCGGTGAAGTGAGCGGAGCAGTAAAGTGTGCGGCACAATGTGAGGAAGGGCATGAACTCGTACGGGAAACGGTTCAGCGCCTGGTGAAAATAACTTTCGACAATGATGTCGTCATGTAAGGCCAAGTTACGTATGTCGTGTTCCGCAGGGGCATTATTTGGTTGCCCGAGATCCCAGTAGCCTTGACCCCCAGACAGTATTGATAGCAGGGAATGGACTGGTTCCGCCTTATATCCTACAAAAGGATAAGTGACCTTAAGCAGGTCTAGAAACGCGACCCTCATACGCGAGCCAACCGAAGTAGGAAATATGGCGCCGCTAGATGTGCCGAGATGCGACGACATCGCAGCAATGACATCGTAGGCATGTCCTTTATCTATAACCACCTTTGCAAGTATTTCAATTCGTTTCAAGTCGCGATCGAAGTTCTTATTAATGAGAAAATCGTCATATCTCCGCTTATCAATGGTGGTGATGCTCCCAGCAGAGTTCCTTCTCCCTGCCGTTGGAATCATCTGCGTAGCTGAATCGTAGTTTTCAACCGCTTTCTCATTCTGGATAGCATCACGCCTCTCAGCTCGTTCTTGGTAAGATGAGAACATAGCGTGGACCACCGGGACCCAAGCAAACAACACTGGGATAGCGTAGAATGAACCTAAGCTAACCGCGTTATCCAGGACATCGTGAATAATTTCAAGGACATTCGAAGAGGCGAGGTATTCGTCGTCTGTGTTCAACTCTACCTCCCCTTCGAAGAACGCCATCATCCTCGGCAAATTGAGGATAGATAAGGAGATGATGCATGTGAGGCATTGCAATGGAACCGCTAACTCTGATATATGTTCTGGCATCTACATACCATATTAGCAAAAGCAGAGGATCTGGCGTGTGCTGTATGTAAATAACTCACCGCTTGAAGCTCGTTCAAGAAGCCAAATGCACCGACTAAAGAAAACCATTGCTGTGCCACCTGAACCGATACGAAGTTATCGCTTGACAAATCCAGTAGCTGAAAGACCACGACCATCCGATGAAGAGCCTCGGTAAGCCATGTCTGGACCCATCGCCAACCGAGCTCGTCTGTCAGAAGGCTCTTGTCCTCCACTGTCGCATCGATCCCAGCTTGCGAGCGCGATATTGAGTCTGGTATTAGATTTAAGTACTGAGTCACTAGCGCGTGGAATGTTTTGGTAGGCGTGTCACCGGGAGATTTCTGTGGCTGCTTAGGAGACATGCCATACGCCTCCAGATAGGATTTCCGGATCATCCTCGATGCGTCGGTTGTAGGAGAGGCAGGCAGGTGTTCCTGCAATATCAACGTGAATATGTAGTCATTCGTAGCAGCGTAGTAACGGCATTCGTCAAGGTAAGTCTGGAATATGCGCTGCTTTCTACTCTCCGGTTTCTCAAAGTTTGCTTGTATTTCATCCGCGTCGATGGTGCCCCCGATATTGAACCCGGGAAGAATATTGGTTGTTTGCGCATTTGCAGCACCAGCTGCCTCTCGCAGATTTGCGACATCTTGATTTGAAATTGGGCCTAGGAGCTGATTCCGGGGGCGCGATTGGAACTCAACGACAACGACCCGAAGAGCAGCGATCTCGTTTATACGAGCATTCTTACTTAACCAAAGAGCATCCTCTTTAACGACGTTGATATCGTACTTCTCGTTCGAGGTAGGAGTTACTTGAATAGCAGCCGTTTTCTTGACGAAGCTTGCATGGTGAGTATTCTTGTCGCTTGGGGGATCGAAAGCAGAGCCAGGTTTGGTGAAGAAGGATTGGACCAGGGGATCGGTGAGATAATCGATGACAGCACGACTACTCTGTCGATGGCCAGAAGGGTCTGTCAATGCTGAAGCTATGATCTTCCATGATCTGAAGCGAGCAAGAAGAGTAACCAAGATGATTAGTTATGAGAGTCCTTTAGATCTTATTACCAAGTTATCAATTATTATTATGGTACTTACAGAATAACATTCTCGCCTTTCAGGCACGGTTCCAATGGAGGTAGGTAATGGTCGTCGGATAGTGGTTCTGCCATTGCTGCAGCTATCAGCAGACAATGCGCAGTTGATTGTGCATCGAATTCATGTGAAGTGGTAGGAATGAGAAGAAGAGGAGGAATAATAAGAGAAAGAAGTTGTTATCTTTGGTTGCGACGCGCTTCAATATTTGCAAGAATGTTGAAACCCGCGAATTTACAACGTTGCCAAAGCTTAAATGCTTAATGCTGATATGGGTGTAACGGCCTGATAACTTTATTGGAACAAGAGAAAAAAAAGGTTCAGCGCCAACCTTGCCTAACAGCTGGAGCTCTAAATCTTGCACCTGCAGGTACAATGCCTAGTCAGAGTCTAACCATTTAGAGATTAGCGTGCTGTGATCCATCTATAGGCCTGTACCGAGTACCTATCTACTTAGTACCTACTAGGTACTGGGCATTTAAGTACTTCATAATGTACGCATCAGCAGGCGCAAGCCACCCATTACTATCGATAAGATTTTAGCCTCAGCCTTACATGGAGGGGTGTAGGTGTACCGGTACAAAGGTAGAGGTCAATAGGATGACTCCGATTCCCGGAAATAATGAAATATTATCACATTTGTGTAACTACTAGTAGTAATCACTAACCATTGGAAAAAGGGAGGTGCCAATGGAAAAAACAAGATCATCTTCAATTGTATGATCTGCTGTTCTCATCTTAAATCCACCTCTTATCTTGTCAGATCGGCATATTGGTCTAATAAAACGAAGCGCATCCACGTTTATTCATTCTATAAGATCAAAATTCTCCAGTCTCCAGTTTCCAGTCCACAATCTCCAATCCCCATCCCGGCTAGATCTATTCATCCATCTGTAGAGAAAGAAGCTTCAAAGGAAGAAGAGAGGGGAAAACCGAAGAAGAAGAAGAAAGAAGAGAGAAGAGAGAAGGATAAATAAACAGATCATGGCTTCGTCTCTGGACATCATTGACCACTCTCCTCACCATCCCGATCCGTCACCTCCCATCCCTACGGCCTCAAATCTGATCCTCATAGACAACTACGACTCTTTTACCTGGAATGTATATCAATATCTTGTCCTCGAAGGTGCTACCGTTACCGTATACCGGAACGATCAGATCACCCTCGAGGAATTGATCACCAAGAGACCTACTCAGCTTGTTGTCAGCCCCGGCCCCGGACATCCCATAAGTGACTCTGGCATAAGCCGGGATGCCATCAAACACTTTGCAGGAAGGATTCCCATATTCGGCGTCTGCATGGGCCAGTAAGTCAACAACTCTCCTTGCAGCTGTCTGCACGTAGTATACCCACTACTTAACCTATGTAATTGTGTACAGACAATGCATTTTCGATGTGTACGGAGGTGATGTGAGGTTTGCCGGGGAGATCCTCCACGGCAAGACCTCGCCACTAGCCCACGACTCCAAGGGGGTCTATGCGGGTATGGCTCAAGGTCTTCCCGTCACCAGGTACCATTCGCTTGCGGGTACACACGTCACTCTACCAGAATGCCTCGAGGTAACTTCCTGGATACCTAAAGACGACGGCTCAAAAGGAGTCATAATGGGAGTGCGGCACAAAGAGTACACGGTTGAGGGTGTCCAATTCCACCCCGAGAGCATCCTATCAGCTGATGGGCGAGTCATGATTAAAAACTTCCTACATATGCAAGGAGGTACCTGGGCCGACAACGAACGGCTACGTAAGGAGTCACAGGCTGACAGCATCGCAAATCAAAGTGTCGAAAAGTCATCTTTGCCGTCAGATCCAAAGAAGAGCAATATCCTACAGCAAATATACACACGACGAAGAGAAGCAGTGGCTGTTCAGAAGGAGATTCCGTCGCTACGCCCACGAGATCTTGAGGCCGCACACGAACTCAACACCGCCCCTCCCCAAATTCCGTTTGTCGATCGAATACGACAGAGTCCGTTCGACGTCTCGCTCATGGCTGAGATCAAACGGGGCTCACCCTCGAAAGGCATCTTCGCCCTCGACATTGACGCACCATCGCAGGCAAAAAAATACGCTCTCGCTGGAGCCAGCGTCATATCCGTTCTCACGGAACCAGACTGGTTCAAAGGCAGCATCGAGGATCTTCGCGCTGTAAGGCGAGTGCTAGACAGTATGCCCAACCGGCCAGCGGTGCTCCGGAAGGACTTCATATTCGAAGAGTATCAGATCCTAGAAGCGCGACTTGCGGGCGCGGATTCAGTACTCCTCATTGTAAAGATGTTAGACGAAGAACTTCTCCTGCGCCTATACAAGTACTCTCTATCTCTCGGGATGGAGCCACTTGTAGAAGTCCAGAATACGGAGGAGATGGCGACCGCGGTTAAACTTGGTTCTAAGGTTATCGGGGTTAACAACCGCAACCTCGAGTCATTCGAGGTCGACCTCAGCACCACCAGCAGACTACGTAGCCTGGTTCCTAAGGAAACCATCATATGCGCGCTTAGCGGTATTAACACTCACGATGATGTTCTTGCCAATCATAAGGATGGCGTTAACGCTATTTTGGTGGGCGAGGCCATTATGCGTGCACCGGACGCCTCGCAATTCATCCAACAACTCTGCGCAGGCCAAACCTCTGCCCAACAAAAATCTCTACACGGGCCTTTGTTTGTCAAGATCTGCGGTACTCGCACGCCCGAGGCCGCTCTCGCTGCCGCGGAGGCAGGTGCAGACCTAATTGGCATGATCCTCGTGCCAGACCGCAAACGCTCCGTCAGTGACGATGCCGCGAAAGCTATCTCCAAAGCAGTCCACGACTTCTCGCGGCCTGCCCCCGTCGCCCCGGCCGCCATCCCTAAGAACGCAGCGAGCGACTTCTTCGCCTCGGCACCCCTTAAGCTTACGTCCCCCAATCATACGCGCCCACTCCTAGTCGGCGTATTCCAGAACCAGCCGCTTGACGAAATTATTGAGTTGCAAAAGCGTTATAGCCTCGATGTCGTGCAACTGCACGGCCACGAACCCGTCGAGTGGGCGCGCGTTATACCCGTACCTATACTGAGGCGTTTTACTCCAGGCGAGCCGGGTATCGGCGTCCGGGGCTACCATACTGTACCCCTATTTGACCCAGGGTCCGGGTCGGGCCAACTACTGGACACCGTTGACGTGAAGGCTGCGCTGAAGCGGGACAGGGAGTTGCGAATTATTCTAGCGGGCGGTTTGGACCCGGAGAATGTCGTTGGGGTGATCAAGGCTGTAGGCCTGGACGGCGCCAGGATTCTAGGTGTTGATGTGAGCAGCGGCGTCGAAGGAGCCGATGGAGAGCAGAGTCTAGAGCGGATACGAGAGTTTGTAAAGACGGCAAAAGCTATCAGATAGAACTTTTATAAATATCACGGCGGTGGAAAGCGAGAGGGGCCGGTCTTGAGTTAGAATCAATGTCATTTAACGGCTTACGCACTTGGTATACCTAACCTTATCGCGCCGTGGCTCTTGGCAAGGTGCACATATCCCAATGACAGAAATGAGCGATTCCCGATTCTCTTTGGCATACCAGCCCCATACAGAACTCATGATATAAATCCACACCAATTAGCTATCCACTATGACTCGTAGACGTAGAGCCCAACTCGAGTAGCTAGAAAGATGCATCCTGGTAAGCATGTATATGCTTAAAGACCCCATGGATTACGGTGCCGATGTCTCCCTGTCGACTTCTTGCGAGCATCCTCCAAAGTTGTCTTAAAGTCACGATAAAGTGATTTGACAATTTTCTCTTCGCGCCAGCCGTCGATGATTTTATTGGCAAGCTTGAGACGTTTCCCGCCCCTCATACGCTCCCGCTCTTCAAGTTTGTCCGCGTTCATCCACCCTTCTAGTTGTAGCCGTTCTTCTACCCATTCCTTCAGTGCATGTTTCCAGTGAATCAAGCTATGCGCCGTTTCGGCATTGGTACAGCATACGATGCCAACGTGCCACTTCTTCGTTACGGCAGGCAAGGCCATGCCCTGAGAATCAATAGACCCATTGTCGCTCGTATCGCCCTCGTTCTCATCCGAATCTGACTCTATTTCACTTAGTGTGTCTTTGTAGTAAGGATGGCCTGAGAAAGTGATCACCCGGGTAGGCTGACGGTCGCCTCGACCACAGGCTTCACAAACATCATAAAGGCGTCTCTCGGCGGGTCCCATCGGAAGAGACAAGACATTCGGTCTGACTTTCAACGCTCGATGAAATTCAGGCCTCCAAGCCGACGACGCGAATTTGGACGACGCGAGACCTTGGACCTCATCGTTGAGTTTACGCCAGGCATTTGCGTAAACTGGGTCGTTCCGATCGAATGCAGGGTCAATTCGATTGCGGACAAGCCACTCGATGACATAAGGAAATTGCTCTTTAAGAGGCCTATGTGCTTGAGCCGTAAACTCGAGGGGGATATCGAGCGTAGCAGGTGCTCCAAAAGGAGCATCATCATCATCGACGACAAAATCGTCAAGGTCGCCGTCATCTTCTTCGTCCTCGCTTCCCTTTGGGCTATCTTTCATATGTTTCTTAGTTGATTTGCGGATTTGAATAGGCGCCTCAACTTGCTCCTTGTCTGATTCTTCTTCGTCATCAAACTCTTTGAGGACACCAAATTCGTCCTCTGAGTCACTATCATATATACCGCGTTTCTCTTCTTCAGAGTCTTCCGATGATGTGACTCTATCGATCTTCTCTCCAGCTCGTCGACGGCGAAGAAGTTCTATTTTCTTTTGTTTCTCCGTGCGATGGCCTTTAAGCGGAGGACGTTTAGTAGAGGAAGAAGCACTCGATGCTGACTTCTTGATTCGGTCAGGGATCACTTGTGAAGTCTTACTCCTTTTGGCGGGCGAGGTGGCCTCGTCACTAGAATCTTCTAGTTCAATAAACTTTGGACGTGCACGTTTCCTCGTGCTAGGTGGTATTATAGGCTCATCATCATCGTCATCGTCATCGCCATCGTCACCGTGGTCGATGTCGTGGTCGTCATTACCATTATAAGCAATAGTAGCATCCTCGGCCTTAAAGCCTGTTTGACGAAGCATGGTTGAAATCGACTGAGATGACTCCGGAAACGCATCTTCCTCTTCTTCAAATTCACCGACAGAATCATTAGCAGAGTCAGTGTTGATGGTGGGGTGTTTGAAACCCCGAGATTTTGTCATGAAACCAGCTTTGGGCAATGTCATTGACGACAGTGGCGACTTTTGGGAGGAGCCTATTCAATTGTGAGCATGATGATGACCAGGATGTTGGTTAAATGCAGATGATTTTTGAAACGTATTGATTATAGTAGGTGAACTGATTTGTTATAACAGCATGACACGGATGTGTCTTAATTATGAAAAGCGCTGAGATTCACATCGGATAAATACCTAGATAGGTACCTATCAAAAAAGAAACTCAGAGACAAGAAGAAGAAGAAGAAGCTAACCTACCTGAACGGCTCGGGGCGAGAGTTGCTTGTTGTGATGATGCACGACTTGAGCTGCCGCTCGCAGCCACACTTTTAGTGAAGCGTACGTTAGCGGGCGACGCTCTATTCGGAGACTCGAAAACGTCGATAGGCTCGAACGTGAGTCGAGTCTGATGCTGTTTCTTCTTGCGAGGCATGACTACCATCAAAAACACTATGTGCGATCAGGTAATAATAGGCGGTGCTAGTCCTATGTGTGTCAGTGTATTGTTAATGGTGTCTCAATTATTAAATGTGATGGATGTGAAGAAATAGATAACGAGTGGGGTTTGAAAAGGAACACCGATAGAAAGTTGTTAGAAAGAGGCGGGGTAAATACATTCCACTTTACCAGCTCTACGTAGTTGCCCGATATCCATTGATGTAATTGCCTTCAGTTGAGACGAGAACGCGTCAAAATAAAAGCATAGTGCCGATGATTTTCGCGAAATCACGTGGTCACCTACCTACTACTAGTAGGTACATAGGTACCTAGTAGGTAGATACGTAGGCAGGTGGTACTACTTCCTGTTAATTAGGTACTACATATGTAGGTAACGCTTCAACCTTGAAGTTGACTTACTACCTAGTAGGTACCTAGACTTATACCGTCATACACCATGCCCTAAAAGAAGTATAGTTACATATGTACCTAGTTACGCTATCGAATATACATATACACATTCACAAATTTTACCAATAATTTAGATAGGTTGGCTCTATACTAGCGGCTGGACACTCTCTGCCACCACTTCTATTGGCAATTTCAGAACTGCGTTTTGGGAGGATCGGGGTTGTATTCGTCGTGAAGTGTTTTGCGGGGGACATAAATGCCATGACTATGGGAGATTGGTGCTTGATCCTTCCTTAGACTATCTAATCGTCTCTTCTCTCTCTCTTCTCGTCATCATTATCATTCGCCTCTCCTCTGTGAATCCCTCACGAGAGCTCGTATTTCCAAGCCTTTCGCCCCGGGAGAAGAGCATTCGCTCGACACATCCGCTACGTAGGGGAGCGTGGTGACATTATAATTGTAGGCCACCATGATAAAACGGGTAGTTTGAACCACCACAGACGGAATAGGCCTCACCCATCACGAGGATGTGGTAGCCTCCTCCTTCTTCTCCTCCGTCTTAGATTCCTCTTCTTCACCCTCCTCCTCTGCCTTAGCCTGAGCAAACTGAGCCTCGTTATCTTTCTGGGCCTTGAGCCATGCTTCCTTAAATAGCTGAGCATCTGAGGAGGGCGTTAATCTCTCTGACTTACACAGCCGGGGAATAAGGGATCGTGACTTACTCTCTGCGTTGGCTACGCGGACAGAAACGGTGATAGCCTCGGGCTCGCCCTCGCTGACATCGGCGCCTACATTCCAGAGCCAGGCCCGGTCGCTAGTAGACATAGGAGCGATCGTCATGTCGGGGGTAACTACGTATCAGCAAAGATTAGTTCGTACCCGCCACCTTGAAGGTCTCTTAGAGATCTTTATAAAAACATACTATAGTGGTTGGCGCAGACCTTGAGGGTCTTGTCTCGTCGCATGACCAAGCGAATCTTGCCGTTCTCCTTATGTTTCAATAGGCGGAGAGGACCAGTACCACGCTCTTTCCATTCACCTTTTCCTTCGGCGTCTTGGGTGAATTTAAACATCTTGCACCGCATGTTAAAAACTTCCTCTTCAGATTCCTCGTGAGTCACAGTCTTGATCTTTTCGGTGAGCTTATGGACAGGCTCGAAGTGGACATCTTCCGACTCAGGAGGATCCTCCTGTACGGATAAATTTGATCAGCTCCTATCTTATTATGATGATCGAGAAGAAGAGGGGGGGTTAGGATACGTATGGACGCACCTCTTCATCACCCTTAGCAGCAGCAGCCGCCTCTCGCTGGGCCTTGGCGCTACCAGAAACATCGCCACGATCCTCGTCCTCGTCCTTCTTTTCCTTCTTTGCGCCGCCGCCAAACATGGAGAAGACGGATGAGGAGGTAAGAGGCTTGCCCTCGGTGGCCTCGGCAGGCTTAGGCTCGGTATTCTCGGTAGAGCTCATGTTGTGATACTGCTTAAAGGAGATGTGAGAAGAATGCTATAAGAAATTTGTTGTTTTTTAAATCCCAACAAGCGACGGTGGAAGATGAAATGGGGGGATGAAAGCGCTAACGTGTAGCCCAGGGTTAGGCAGTATTATCTGGGAAAAGTGCCGATAAGTTTAGATAAATCAGTGTGCAACGTAACTACTACCAAGTAAGTAAGCTACGCAAGACAAACAAGCGTGGATGTGTGGACAGGAACTTGACCAACATTAGGATAGATGTAAAGAGAGAAAGAGAAAAAATGCATTCGCAAATGCCACCCCACCGCCACAATAAATCCCCAAGACTTGGTGACTCCAAACACGACGTGGATAGTGAATATGGTACCTACGTTATATACCCAGATCTAGAACGATGCAGGTAATTTGATGCAAATGGGAGTATGCAGGTAGATAATGTGTAAAACTGCACGTACCGAACTTTTTGAATGTACGAAAGGGGACAAGAAGATTGGGTAGAAGTATGTAGTATTAGGTTGAAATTATTGCGAAAAGTTGCGGATTGTGGTTGTGATAGTTCCCAAGTCAAATAACAAACCAAACGAGGGGGTGGGGGGATTGAATTAGCAGAATTGCCCCTCGCCCCTCCTCTTGCTCTCTAGGTATCCAGGTACCCATGTACTCTACTTAGCTGTTTTCTTTTTGCAATTTAATTTAATACCTACCTAGTACTAGGTAATAGCACATGCATCCCATAAAAATGCGGGTCAATAGCGATTGAAGTAGTTGATGAAGGTAGATATATGTAGATAGGTACATATCCATGCATGTAGCGACATCGAAATTAATGACATGTACTGTACCCATAAACAAGTAGTAGAAGCCAATGCCTGACTCGCCAGAAATCGTGATTTTCCAAGTCGGGCACCAAGCAACCCCACCTACCTATTCCGACTTAGCAGGAGTATCTGTTTACCAACTGGCATATGCTATAAAATGGGTATGTGGCAGCTGCAAGCTAGTCTACACCACTATGCGGCTCCTGTCTGACATTCTATACATCCACGTGACTGTTATACGATAGTGGTCTTGGTGTAATAATAAAACTACCTACTTCGTACAATAGACGGCTTACATACATATAGTAGGTACCTAGGCAGTCAGACATTAAACAAATATCGCGTGCCATTATAAAACAAAAGGTACAAGACATGAAGGCAATGCATTATCTGAGACTTAGTCGTCGGTTATCTACCTACGGACCCTCGAGACTTAGTCTGGACATCTGATTACTAAGAAGTCAACGCAATAGCCCTCGGATAAGTTACCCCTACGCTCTTGAGCGCAACCACACCCCGCCATGATGCTGAATGCGGTTGGACATGAGAACACCCATTTAGTGTATTGCGCCTAACCCTGATTCCCGAGCAAGACTCGAACGAGAAAGAGAAAAAAAAGGAGAAAACAGAAAAGTCCTATCGTATCCCTGTCGCTCATCCTTTCATGCATGCGTTGCTGGGGAGCCGAGGATAAAAAGAGAAAGAAGTGGTGATTTGGCGAGATAACTGCCTGTCTGCAGTGATATCAGGATGCGAGGGACCAAGGCAAAAGGGGAAAGACGAGCAAAGACCATTATATCACTAAATCCCAACGCCATCCTTAAGTTTATTCTGGTTGACCTTATGATGTAAAGTGCACATAAGTGGAGAGGGGTCAGTTCTGGAATTGCCCCATACCCTTACGCCAGAAAGAACCTCTCGTTTCGTGGCGCTCGTGCTTTCGCCGGGTCCGTATCAGTTTTTTTAATTGTTCAGCTCTCTCTTGCTTAACCGTTTTAGCATCAGCAACTCTCTTTCCTAGATAAATCTCTGCCTTGGATAGATAGCGTTGGTACTCTTCAGTTCTTCCTCGTATCCGCAACCACCAGAGTTTAGATCTAAGCTGCGCGGAGAGGTACCGTAAAGCAAGCTCGTCACGTAGGTCCTGGGCCTCTCGTACCAATTGCAACTGCGCTTGGTGTTGGCGTTGCGCGATATTGTCAGCGTTGAACGGTAGCTTGATCGGGGTAGTGATCTGGGCTGTAATTTGTGACGGGAGGCTGAGGATGGCGTTGCCAACATCTCTAAGTCCTTGTAGTAGGGAGTCAGAGACGGACGATGTCTGAATGCAGACCTGTTTCGACACGACGTCTAGAGCCGGAATGTAGGTCTCTTCAACCCACGCCGTTGTCTCATTGACGGTATCAACTAATTTTTGTGCGAATCCCTTAACCAACTGCTTGCCAGCATCCAAGGCACCTATGAATTTATTCCGGCCAAAGTCGACGCGGAACGTCTCCTGTATCTTTGGTTTCCATGTCGTCGCAATAGATACCGCTAAGACATCGTGTGCCTCCTCCAGGGGTACTTCGATCAAGAAACCTTCCTCTACAGACGATACCTTTGTCGGAATATCGTAAAGACCTCGGCTGACCGCGATCAATATAGCATCCCTCGAGAGCCAAGTAGACTTCAAGCCCCGTGGAATGTTCACCATAATCTCATTACGGTCATATAGCTCTACCGAGCAGATTGGTTGTTGCTCAGATTGCTTGGGGATGCCTGTCTGTGCCTTGTCCTTTCCGAATGGCACGAACATAAGACTATTTGGCGAACTGCCACCGGTCTGCAAAGCCTTCTGCGTTTGTGCTAGTGCTAAAGTGGGTGGGACCACGGAGGTAGTCACGGAGTTCCCGGTGTGAGAGGGAACTGCTGCAGAGGAGACCGCCGCCACCGGAACTGTAGATAGAACTCTTGGAGTGTGTGGGCTAAATAAGAAGTACTTGCCGGTGATAGCGAGGCTATAGAGAATAGCAAGACCAGATAAGGCCACCAGAACACGTCGGTTTCTTCGAACATGTCTAAGCGTCAAATGATATGTGTCATAACCCTGGTACAGCGGCTTATTCTTCCCTGAAGATGACAGAATATGCTTGACATTCTCGCCCAACTCGGCATCTTGAATTGGAAACTTCTCAGTCGACGGGACTTCCCGGATCTCATCCTGGTCTGCCTGCAGTAGGCGAGAGAGGGCCGGGAAGCCATGCTGAGAGAAGTCTGTAGGGTTCTCGAGGCTCTGATTCACAAGGGTCTCAACATCGGCATCCTCGTCATCAGCATCTCCAGTAAATTCGACGACGGTGCTACTAATCGTGCTGATGATAGGTGCGTCGTGCAGCGCAGTAGCTTCCTCCTCATCCTCCTCGTCTTCATCGGAAGAATCGGTGTCGGCGTCGTTAGTGTCGACGTCGGTGCCGGTATCAGTGCCACCCAAGCTCTGGACATCATCGGGTCTTTGATAATCGAGAGAGCTGGCGGTTGACTCGGCTTGGCTCTCTCCGTCGGTACCGATAACATCGTAGCCTAGCTCGGCGAGGCTAGGCTCGTCGTCTGGTATATTTTCTGGTTGCATAATGTCTGGAGAACTGGAGGAAACCCAGTTGGTGAGCTTCCGGTTACCTAGTGGTCGGGGAAACCGGAGATACGGGACGGAATTGGAGATATGGTCGAGGCTGTCTGGTTTGCTCGACTCGACTGCGATAGGGTGAGCGGCACGGTCGGTATATGGGGGAGGTGGAACAGCAGTCGGTATATCGGTAGGTGTTAAGGGTTGGGGCTGTTCCATTACGTGGTAAAAATGAAATGCTCTTTGCCAGATCACGTCATACCTCGAGCTTACCGTGAAAGGTTGGTAAACCAGCCGAGGATGACAAGATTCAAGTAGGCTAGAGGCAGACACAAATAGAATATGATGCGAGGCTTGATGGAAGTTGGTCTGGCGCGAATGTCCGTCCTAAGCAAACGAACGGTGATGTCTTAGGTGAATGGTGGGGAGGGGGGAGGGGGTGAGTCGAGACGTCCAAGTTGCGTATAACAGACGAACAGAGGTCGAGACTAGCCAGATGTCTAGACAAACAGAGAGATAGCAAGTGTTAGCTAGCTGGCTTCGTGGGTTCTCGACAGATCTCAAGAGATGTTCCAGAGTCTTCCTTACTCGATAAATAAAACAAAGGGGATGATAAAGTGTAAAAGGTAGGTGATAGATGGTAGGTGGATGGTAGGTAGATGGCAGGTAGATGGTAAATGGCAAGTGGAATTCAAGTATCCAAGAGGGATAAAGGTTCCAAGATTGTGCGTGTGTGGTAGGATGTTATGCAGACAGTGTGCAGGTAGGCAAATCTAACAAGTTAGGTGAGATGGAGGAGAATAGTACCTAGGCAGGCAGACCGGGCGATCTGGACGAGGCAAGCAAGACTAGATATGCAATACGCACACTGTTCCTTTCGTCGGCGACAGGCTGGCGTTGCCTTATAATGATATGGCTAATGGAAGATGAGGAAGATGTGGGATTGTTTGGATTTCGGGTTATCGATGCGATAAGCAGGTAAGTATAAAATTGGTTGGACGATAGACAGCGACAGTTGCCTGTGAAATGAAGAACGGAGAATGGGTTGAATGGTGGGTGGTGGGTAGTCTGAGTATATGATTATGTATGAGGTGTTGCGGTAGAGCGCAGCTGCCTTACAACATTAAACATTGATACTTTATGTACACTGACTTTCTCTGACCTATCTTACGTGCTAGATATGGCAGCGCGCGCAGATATGTACCTACCTAAGTAGGTACGTATGGAGGGGGCGGGGTAGGTATATGGAGGTATATCCATGGATATTATTAAAGGTACCGCACTAATAAACTCCTAGTGGAATGGTCCCAAGGACGCAATCTTTCGTACTTGGAAAATACATAGGTATGTTATGTATCCATGGATGTGCCTAACGCAGTCTTAAACGCATAATTGCCTTTACGTTCGAATAATGCTCATCAATATCTACTATAATAATTATTAGAAGTATAGAAATTAGATTTAATTCGGATTACTTTTATCATCGCACATCTCCAGGCGGATATCAAAAAGATTGCGTGTGTCTTGTCTCTACCTAGATCAGCAGGTATGGGAATGTGGGATATGGAGAACAAGGTACCCAGTATTACGGTCAGGTGGAGATATCTAGTCTAGATAGGTACTTCGTAGTGGGGGCGAGCTATCTTGTTAGGTAGTACCTAGCTAACAACCTGCTGGGTATGTGCATACTAATCTAGTACTCTATAAAACATATATACCACGTACATATTGCTATGAAAGAACCGCGACCGACAAGGTTACTGAACGATTGATAATACCATTATCAATTTGTGATATCTGACATACTATAATATTTATGTTGTTCGATGTTAAGATATCTCCGTATCGATTAAGCATATTCCCAACTCGATCGAATGAAGAATCCATGGAGAAAAGAGGCTTCTTAAATGCATATGTGTGTATGTAGATACCTGTTGATAGTAAGCTTAAAGTAGAGGTTACCTAGAGGCTACACTTTCGAATTGTCCAGGTGCCTAGTATATTCCAAGTCATAATCAGGATAGAAACTACGCATGATTTCGTTACCATTACCCATATAGATATATTAGGCATTAATACATATATTTCAAGTCGGTCGGAAGCCAGCGGAAACCAACGGAACATCTACGTAACACGCGTCCTTTAGGTACGGTACTAGGTATTAGATTTTATACAGTACATACCTTAGGTAGGTAGGTAGGTAGGTAGGTACTACATAGGTAGGTAGGTATGTATATTAGAGAAAAGGATTAGAAGAGACGGTTATGGACAATAGTTACATCATGGTTCCATAATAGAAATTGGTAGCACCTAAATATAACACAATAAGCCTTTAAAACGCTAAGACAATCAGTGAAGGAAACACATGCATATCAGGATATTCGTGGATGTACCATAGTTAGTAATATTAAGTTACAGAATAGTACTATTAGAACTCCTAAACATCTACTACCAACCAAAAGCATTTGGTCAAGAAACCAAGGCATGAGATATATGTTCAGCTAATGAAGCTGCTTCAGACCGAATCTATGCCACCCGCCCGTCCAATACTCCTGCACCCTTGTAACGCCAACGGGATATCATATAGAAGCATCGGCTCCAGAACCCTCACCCTACTAAGCATAACGACATCAGTCGTCCACTTCTCATTAATTCCATCATTACTATCGTTGCCACAGCTATCATTTCTGCCATCCACATTCTCGAAATCTTATAGAAATTGGGGAGCCGTGTCTGATTTAATAGCTCTGTGCGGGACCACCAACTAAATGGCCACGCAACAATGAGCGACCAGGTAGTAAGGGTAGAGCTATGTTGCCCCTAGGCGTGGAAGAGCAGGATCTCAGAAGAGTCGATTTTTCGTATGTGCCCATAGCAGGTAATATGACATAATCTCGATATATGGGTACCTAACTTCCAAACCAGCCAGGGTTGGTAGTGAAGCAATCAGTAGTACGTATTATACCTGAGATTCAAACACGACGAAAGCCAATTCGGGCTCGCAAGACTCAGCCGAATGGGATTTAGATGATGCTATGCTTCTTGAAAATCCTCTCTAGTGACTCGCTGTCGAAGTCCTCGTCATCAGGTATCATATCAATGATACCAGTCAAGTTTGCGAATAAGTCGCCCTGGTTTCTGTATGCTAAAACCGTAGGTACAGCGGCATTATCAAATTCGATATCCTCGTAATGGACTTTGACAAAATGAACCTCGGGATGGGCAGTAACAAGTGGTCGTAAGGCTGATCCGATGAGACCCGATACTTCGCACTATCATCCGATTAACATATAGTTTTCATTAGACATTACGCGCAGCAGAGATTGACTGACCTCGTGATCATAAACGAATACGACAACAACCGTCTCCCTCCCCACTTTCTCGATGGCGTCCAAGTATCCTAGCGCGTCGACGGTATCTAAGCGCCCAAACATCCTTAGACTTGGGCTTGTTCTCCTGTTGCGTATGTTGTTCTTCGCGTCCCTCTCAAGCTCTTGCCTTCGCGATTCTCTCCATTGTTGTAGAAAGGCATCCTCGTCCTCGTCCTCTTCACTTTCACCACTTTGCGAACCTGTAGTCCGAGGTGTCTGGCCTCTCCCGAATACAGATTGCCGAGCGGCGCGAACCCTATTCCGCCACTTGCTTTGACGAGCCTGTTCGTAGGCGCGGGCGTCGGCGATGACGCCCTTCACACCAGTACTACGACCCGAGTCGAAACTAGCCGGAGGCAACTTCACGTCGCCTGTCAGGGTAGGGACACGCATTGCGGCTTCTATCTGGGCGTTGCGATGTCGATCCTCTTCGTCTTCGATATCGTCGCCGTCACTGTGTTCGGTCTCTCTCCGAATATCTTCTCGGTCCTCTGGATGTACCCGCGATCCTTTCTCAGTGTTTTTGTTAAGGAAGTCTTCGAACTCTTCCTGTGCCGGAGTTGGATTGTTGTTTACGTTTGCAGAAGTAGATGACATATTGGGTCAATTAGGAAGAGGGAAGGGGGAATGATGGTTGATATATGCGGACAGCTAAGTCGGTGTAGGCGACGGATTGGGATTGGGGGAACGTGGCCGCGTAGCGCGTAGGGCTTTGGGCGGTGATAGGAGGGAGGAAGAGAAGCCTAGGCTGGTAATGCGGTGCAGCGGTCCAATGTTTGCAAGGAAGGGATGGGATGAGGGTCTGGGTTTGGGTTTGAGTTTGGGGGGTTTCGGTTGGAATGCAAGGAATAAAATAAAAATAAAATAAAAATAAAAAATAATGAGTAATTATAAAGGAATGTTTCTGGAACAATTCCTAAATGGACTAATGGGCTAGATGATGGAAAGAAAGGAGCACATCAGGGCCGTCATCAATACGGAGGAAGGGCTGTGGTATGCGTCAGGATGTTTCAGACACCGGGAAACAAAGATCGGTTAGGATTAGTTGAGATTAGTTAGGCTTGATTAGGTTTAGTGAGGCTAGCAAGCTCGTTAGAGAATATGCGAAGGTCCACTTAACCACAAGCTGACAAGTTTTACGCATGTACTGTAGTATATATATGTAGGTATTATCTACAGGTTTTTCTTGTTACCCCAGCTAGCAGGTTATATGGAACGTCCTCGGTCCTTTCTAACGATATACATACATACTAATACTATATATTCCTTACCTTTCCAAAACAATATCCGGATATACCCGTAAAAAGAATCATTATTACAAGGAAATTAAGAGCTTTAAAGAATATAATAATAATGATAATGATAAATTGAAAAGATAATCACAGAAGTGTAAAAAGCTGGTTACCTATTCAAGTGATTCGATATAACATTGAAGAGCATGCACTACAGTACTTAGATACATATATGTAACACAATCCACTGGGTTGGGATCGCACAGTTACGGCATTGGGGCATTGCGCGGTCTCTAATGCGAGACCCTTGACAGGGTTTAAAAACGTGGAAGGGGACAGGGGGGTGAGAAACCCATTTCCAACTAATCTCTTTATCACCTACATGTACACATGGCATTATCATTAGCCACGACTAAACGGTTGAAATACTACTTCGTGTAATTGCTAATATTATAGTTAAAGCAAATGGGGGGGGGGGGGGGGAAACCACCTAATAATGAACTAAAAAAAAGAAGTGGAGGAAAAGCTGTTACCATAAATCTGGACCCAATTATAGATCGGATTCGGAGGAAAAAATCACGAATTTTACCTTTTTCGATCAAAGATATTACCTTCGAGGATTTAGCTACCAAAAAAAAAAAAAAAACTTTATGTTGTTTCGATATTTGGCTATGTCAAATACGATTAGCGAGCCAGCAAATGTTTTAAGGGGGTTAGTTAAACGTCGCATGATAAAAATGAAAACACATGAATATATTATACCATCGATTCTACCGACGTCATACGGTGTACACAATAATAATATATACCTAGGTAATATTTTGCGACTTTCCTTTTATATAAACGCCTAGTTCAGAAAAATAGGCTTATTTCTCATCACTAGGTACATTATCACGACAAATCGAACATAATAACTGTCACGCGTTCGCAGAACTCTTCTAGAACCGTAATTAGATCCAAGATGGAGCCTGCATAAGAGCCTGCCTGGCCTAAAAATAGCCATAGACTCCAATTTCGATCGCTTCGGCGTAGCCGACATCATACACTAGGCATAACATATCCATCACCAACTAATACGAGACTAGCCTCAGAGTAATCCTCACATTCGGCTTGAAGGGGCACTTTTATCCCTAAGTATTCTTGTTGTCACAAGGCGGAACTAAAAGGGCATAGAAACAACGGCGTTGTTATATGAGGAGCTCCAACCTACTCTACATACTCTGTTCTAGGGATTACAACCAACACGCCAACCTATAATCTCCCATGAACTTTCACGGACTCCAACGAATTAAGCTCCGATCCTGCTAAAGCATTAGTCACTAGTCCTCTGATAGACTAGACTTCCGGCATTCTTGTCAAGGAAATTGAACAATGATATTGATAATAAATACATGTTCTATTATCCAAACTTGGGTATGTTTGTTCGTATTCAGTATTATACAATACCTAGTGACTTAAACATTAGATAATAAAGCATAGAGATTCGATGTAATAGTTAAATCCTAGAGTGATATAAATATTGTTGAGGTTAATGTACGCGCTTAATCTCATTGGAAATTGGATATCAACGGGCAAATATCCGAATAAGGATATAAGGATACGATGCGAAGTTAGACTGAAGAGGAAGAGGTACACACGAATGGAAACATCTTCAAGGACTTTACAAACCGACGACATAATATACGAACTGTCCTGGCTTGAGTTACGTGATCGAGAAGAATATTATAGCTCCTCTAGTGATTGATTGTGTTGTAGTCCATACTTCTGAGCAGTCTCATCTTCCTTCTCGCTATTTACGCCAGCGATGGCTCCTAAAACACACAAGAAAGAAACAACGCACACGCAGTATGAGTGTATGATCTATAATTATCGTGCTGAATCGAAACATTGATAATACGCATGTGTTAAAAGTCTGGTCTGGACCTAGAGGAAGACTAGTAACTAGAGAGTAGTTTAAAGCTGCTCGCGCAATAACGTACAATATATTTTAATTCAGTTTCCCTATTCACCACCAAATCTATAGATATATACCTAGGTATATAACCGAATCAACAGCCAACAGCTAAACGGTAAGTGACTCTCGAGTAGGACTTTTGAGTCTTAGAAGAAATATAAAGGAGACTTTCATGTTTAAGAGAGCTATAAAATAACGTAACGTGAAACAATAATATTCAGCAGATGATGTGTTTGCAAGTTGGGTCGTGCTAGAACCTCTTTGGGCACATTACCGGCTAACTCGAGACTGGTCACTCGGGTATTATCATCCTAGGGGTGAAAATGAGAAAGATATAGATAAATATCGATAATCTCGGAAGGGTCACCATCAGATGCCTCACCCAACTGAATATACTGTTCAACAGGTTAAGCCCTCTACCCAAAGCTTGTAAATTATACGAACCGTTACCCAATAGATGCGTGGAATAACAAGAAAGGGTTTTCTTTCCATCAACCTCTCCTGAGTTGTCTTGGCAACTATAAAACCAAATTCGTCACGAAAAGCAAGATAATATGGCAGATGACCTAGTAGTTTGAATGGTTTCAGCGTTCAATATGACATGACTATGGTACAGATAGCAAGTGAAGGGCCGGTGTGACGCCGGATGCGAATGTGTTTCCTCCTGCCCCTACTTCAACTGCACCCAGCCGACTTGACCCCTCCATTGATGTTCGGAGGTACACGCCGACACAAGGGACAATCTCTAGGAAACACCTGCGGGGATGACCGGCCATCACCAAGGCCTAAAAGTTAGGGCTAATCTCTCCTCCCCGCCAGACTGAAAAAAGTAGGCCACCATCCTCAAGTGATTTTGCTCTTTATCCACAAAGAATATCAATCAATAGCTCTACTCCATCGTAGAGATCAGGGGGCGGTAAATAAAGGTAGCAAAAGGAATCAAGTAGACGCGCAATAGTTGTTTTTTCCGGGTGAAAAGCCTTTTCGTATCAACATGCCCCCCTATGAAGGGAGAAGACTGCATCCGTGTATCAAGTTGCCGTAATTTTTGAACTAAACCACAAGGAAGCAAAGGCCGATTAAAAGAAAACCCATCAATTAGATTCCATCTTTGTCCTACAGGACACGGAGAACCCCAACTCCCACACCTCGAGGGGTAGAGACTAGACTAAGCTGTGTGTTCAGCAGCGGTAGCGTCATCGTTGTCGTCGTCGGAATCCGATGCAGTATACTAACTGAGTAACCGATAGATGGAAGACAGGCATAGAAACAGGATATTATTCTGGTATCGAAGGGCGGACAAGACCGGGGGAACTATACACTCCTCTGGCTCCTTGGTCGGCGGCAGCAAACAGTCGTCGGGTGGGAATCAAGTATAACGTAGGCCAGTAAGGAAAATAGGTGCTGAGAAAGGCTGTCGTGACTTCGTCCTAACAGCACCAAATCTCGACGATTCAAAAAGTGCGTATCAGGTAGAAATTAGTTTCGAATATTCATTCGATGAAAGATGACAATGACACCGACGATTCGGGTAACGATAGTCGGTATATGTGTTGGAGTAGACCTTCGTCTACATCTAGTATGCCCAGATTTTAAGCTGCAGTTGGTCAGCACAATCGAATCCAGGCTACAGTTTTGACAGTGAAGACTTACCACCGAGTCCCAGGAACCTGTGCACAAACTGATGCCATCGTTGCTAACGCCCAAACAGCTAACACGGTTCTCATGGCCTACGAGGGATCCAACTTTTTCTCCTCTCGTAACATCCCATACCTGTCAAGTATTAGTCGATTCGGTTCGACTTGAAGGGGCTAGAACAATCATACCTTGCACTCAAAATCGTCATATCCAGCAAATAGCAGGCGACCCGACACAGAAGTGGCCACAGATGTGATACCACATAAAATGGATTCCGACTATGCCTCAATATCAGTATCCAGCGCATCGAACTTTCACCAAATTATCTACTTACGCCGTAAAGATTGAGCTCTCTATCTGCTCGAATGTCAAATAGCCTACACGTCGCGTCATCGGAACCGGTCACGAAAGAATGCCCAT
This sequence comes from Annulohypoxylon maeteangense, assembly GCF_022496945.1. NCBI lineage: Eukaryota > Fungi > Ascomycota > Sordariomycetes > Xylariales > Hypoxylaceae > Annulohypoxylon > Annulohypoxylon maeteangense. Next base: position 2,108,376 of record NW_025953251.1, on the reverse strand, counting down.
CTGGGAAAAACTGGATGGCGTTAATATCTGACTCGTGGCCGGCGAAGGTCTGCACAGCCTTGCCGGCACGGATATCCCAAAGTTTCGCAAAGGCATCGCAGGCGCCAGATATGAAGGTATTCTGGTTAGTAGGGTTTAAGCTGATGCTCATGACATCGCCAAGATGGTCGGCGAACTCCATAACTTTAGTACCAGTCTCGATATCCCACTTCATGCATGTCATGTCACCCGACGAGGTGAGGATACTCCGATCATTGATGAATCGACAGCAGGATAGATAACCAGCATGGCCAGATAATTCGCGGGCGACGCGTGTTGGCCCGTCTCGGTTTTGGTTGAGGTTATAAATAGAACAGATATTATCCAGACCACCGCAAGCGACATAGTTACCGCTCGGGGCGTAAGCGCAGGTCATGACCCAAGACGATCTCAGAGGGATGGCGTGGACTTTGTTCGTCGTATAGGCATCCCAAATAATCAATTTCCCATCTTGTGAAGCCGATACCAGGTGCCTTCGGTCAGTTGACCAGTGCATGGCATAGATCTTTGCCAGATGTCCCTTGAGCGTCCTCTTCGTCTTCATTAATTGATTCCTGGGGATTGATTCATGAGATTGCTGCGCAACGGCGCGGACTGGAGGCGACAGATTCAAACGTTAGAACGACACAGACACTTGAGCAGATAGAAAGACAATCAATTGATAGAGCGTATATGTGACTTAACTTACGAGTAGTGTCGGCCAGCTCATCCTTCTTTCGCTTAATCCTATCTTTTAAGTTCTCAGCCTCGCGTCGCGCTTGTTGAATGCGCGCCTGCATGGCCTCGGGCGACACATCGTTCGGCCGTTGGGAGTCCATGGCGGCGATGGAAGTGTGTCAGCGAGAGGTCCGAGGAGCAGCGGGAGAATTGGATGGGCGATGATGGACGACGGGCGTCGTCAAGCGGTGTGGACGGTGTTGATTTTGGATTCGCGAATGGTGGAGAGGACACCGAAGGGGTAAAAAAGAGAGAGAAAGGTGTGAGGTTGGCTCAACTCGGGGTAAGGGTGAGGAGGGAAGAAGGAGAATACAAGCTCCAGGGGGGCCTTGCTGGGGGCGTGCTCTGACCAGCGGCCAATACCTAGTATTAAGATGGATTACAGAGTAAGAAAAAAACGAAATAAAATAAAATAAAGCCCCAGCTAGGCCAGACTCGGAGAGAATTTGGAGATGAATAGAAAGCGCACGTAGGGGGAAAATAGAAGACGGGTTTATTGTCAGAGCGCGATGATGGAAAAGTGCGGAGATTAGAATAGGAAAAGTCAGCTTAATGAACAATTAACTGCCCCCAAAGCTGGCTAGTTAGCAACGGTAATGGTGGTGGTCGTGGTGGTAATAGTAGTGGTATTGGTAGTGGAAGTGTGAGGTGGGAAAAGGAAGACTCTAACAGGATGTCAGAATTGAAATAATAATAACTAAGACAAGAGAAACTAGAGGGAAGCTGGCACTGACCTTGGCCTGGAAGGAGTAAGTACCTTGTAGCTAATGGAGCGAGGTACTGCGTAGCGAGAAGAAATAATTGAAGGCAAGTGCATATGAGCTGGGTTCATTGCCCAGTGGTACATATTAGGTATGTACATGTGTACATCCATCCATCCAACTACCTAGTACCTAGTAAGATTATTGGTATATCCCCCTTAAGCACTCATTCTACATAAAGAAAACCTCCTACTTAACAGGGCTACATTGCCAAGAAATTTAACGAAGCTTAAGCTTAAGTGGCGGGAGAACACAGTATCGAATTACAGTGTTTCCAGTGCTTCCTACAGTACCTATGCTTCCTATGTAATAAATATCCTTACGTACGTACACTTTCACGACAACTAATAAATCGAAAGGCGCCATTTCATACATCATAATAGAAACGATTAATGAATGAGATCCATAGGTTGGGTTTTCTTAAATATTTATGTTTAATTCTACTTCAGCGGCACAGTTAATAAAGTTTAACAACTAAAGCTAACTGCCATAATATTATGTAACCAGGAAGATAACATACTTATCTATTAAACAAAACTTTTATAAGTTGGGTATATTTTACTATTTACCTAAGTAGTGGAACTGAAAGGCAAGGAAACAACGACATTATTGCGAGAAAAGCTCCAAACTATTCTCATTAAGGAAAACGCGGTATACATCCATACAGATGAGGCTCTTTGATTGTTCTGTACAGCGTACATAGAATGAGTCTTCAGGGATTAAATAATTATTTAACCCGCAACTGATCCCCTATTCTAATACACATCTACTGCAATACAGCGTATTATAAATAAGTATATTAGCTATTTGATGTATGCGATTAATAATATGCATACCCCTACATAAAAGGGGACGGCCATTATTATTAACAGGTCTCCACCGCTACGAACAGGAACTATGCCTTGTTAGGATCTTAGGATGCAGATAGAACCAGAATTAACCCTGAGTAGTATCCCAACCGCGTTAGCCTTATTCCTCATTAATAACATGGAAGACGCTCTCAATCCTTGCCTGCTATTATATGTTTGCAAGGTACATGTACTGGACTCGCAAGCTTCGGACCTAAATGATGAACCCTCTCTCTCAATTTCTTACTTAGCTCCTCTTCCACGATTGTGCAGCGCAACATAGTAACGAGGCTCCTATTAAAGAGCCTGACATGTGTAAAATGCGAGGATCAATTAAAGAAAGCTCGGACTTTGGTAAAATGGCTATTACTAAGTAGATATTTACGTACAATACCTACCTACCTAGTAGGTAGGTATGTAGTAGGTATTGTGTATATACGCTGTAAATGTTATGTTTTGATCGACCGGGAAGATCTGACTACTAGTACTAGGTATGTAATTATGCAGATAGAACTTCTAGAAGATTTGTTATAGTTGAGAGCCGGTAGGAAAGCTGCTAGGTGGCATGGTACAGTAGGTACTACCTAATAGGTACCTACATAGGTAGGTATATTCCAGCTGGTTACAGAGTACTATGTACAATACATTCAGTAGGTTCCTAGTAGGTACTTTGCCTGGTGCCTACCTACATATGTAGCACCATACCGTTCCTTAACTAATCGTAAAATATTATTAATAAACCGCATGTTGTGGAAGGTGATAGCTTCGATAAAAAATCGATATTCTTAGTTTTATGGACGCTATCATAGTACTTGACATAATTACAGTATTACTCCTACATCCATATGTAATTATGTAACTACTCTGTAGAATTGCATATACTACTAGTTGCATATATGTACCTGTGGACGTGTTCCTAGGTACTCAGTGATATGTACATATGTATGTATAAAACTTTTAAGCAAATAAATCTAGGTACCTACCTACTTGGTACATATAGAAAACTATGTGCCTAAGCTTCAAGGTTATACCTAGTACCTAGTAAAGTGAAAGTCTACTAATGTATGCAGGTATCAGATAGGTACCCACCTACCTACCTAGTACATATATAGCTCTTGATTCTAACATGAAATGTTCATATCAAAACCACCTAGATATTCTTGTATTCCTATTCTTATTGTTAACGATACTGCCTAGACAAACACATGGCCGCCCAGCCTTTCAACTTGAGATCACTTGATAAACGGCTAGCATGTATTCTTCGACCCTTGACAAGACCATGACACCGGAACTTGGATTGGACTTTAAATCCATGCCTAAAATTGAGGTAACTATATCGACGTTGCGATTTATGACATGTCTATCTCATCCTTCGATAGATAGGTATTGACTCTACAAACAACTGAGATCGGTGGCGGTTTGTGCTTACTCGCATACTATTTGAACTCTGTCGTTTCACTTCACCATACTGCTATGCTGACTTATTTCTACCGAGACTGACAGCTCCACGCGCATCTGTCCGGAAGCATCAGCCGACAATGTCTGCACGAAATCTGGGAAATGAAGAAGGCGGCTAGGAAAACCGATCTTGAAGACCCGTTACTCGTGATGCCACCGGGTAGACACGACTATGACCTTAAAACGTAAGACGCTCCTCCATTTGACGATGAAAAAAAAAAAATAGAATCTTGTTGCATTTTAATACTTATACGCAAGTGGGGTTTGAAATATAAAAAGGGGGGGAAGAAAAAAAGCTGAGATTGTAACTTCACAGCTTCTTCCCGTTGTTTTCCTCGTACATTTACAACCTCATCGACGATGTTTCATCCTTGGAACATTCCACCAAATCTGTAATTAGAGATTTCGCACACGATGGAGTTGTGTACCTCGAGCTGAGGACGACACCACGAGCGATGCCTACCGCTGGTCTAGACAAGGCGGGTTATGTTGACACTGTGCTGCGAGCGATTGAAGATGCGCGGGCGGATACGCCAACGTTACACACGCGCCTCATCCTATCCATTGATCGGCGCAATAGCCTCGACGAAGCAGGCGAGGCTGTCGCGCTGGCGAAACTCTTCCGAGACCGAGGTGTCGTAGCTGTCGATCTCTGCGGCGATCCAACCAAGGGGGACGTCTCCCTGTTTACTCCAGTCATCGAGGAAGCGCGGGCGGCCGGGCTGAAGATTACGATACACTTTGCTGAGGCCGAGGCCAGTGCTAGCGAGGCAGAGCTGAACACGATCATGAGCTGGATGCCAGATCGCCTTGGCCATGTCATACACGTCTCGGAGGCTATTAAGCGACAAATTGCGGAGCGAGGGGGCATTGGGCTGGAGTTGTGCCTCAGCTGCAATGTTCACGCGAAGATGATTGTCGGCAGCTTCGAGGCCCATCACTTCGGGGGTTGGTGGCGTGTCGATGGCCCTATCGTCGTTCCGTGTGTAAGTTGAAGCGCAAAGGCTCGTCTATTTTCGTATGAGCACTAGACTCACGAGATATTAGACTGATGATGTGGGCATCTTCGGTAGTCCGTTGTCAAATGAATGGAGGCTAATTCAGCACCATTTCCGTCTACAGCGAGAAGAAATTCTAGGGTTAGCTAAAAAAGGTATTGGCGCCATATTCGCGGGAGATGGCGAGAGGGAAAGGTTAAGGCGGTTAATGTGGTGAGGTTATAGGCGTCCTTGTTATAAGGGATATGATGAGATATGCATATCCCTTCTCATGTTAGCTACATCTTGATATTTCGTATGTTTTCGAATCCCCTAACTGATCTAAGGAGTAGCCTAGTCAACTTCACTCTCAGATTAACATAAGGAATATCTATTGCTAATGGAGCACCAAAGTACGACTCTTCATATTTCCTCGTAACCTCACAACATACGACCCTAGTCGTGCGTTGCTGCCCATTCTTTGAACCAATCTAAAGCCTCGGGATTTGCCACGCTGGCATTTGTTTTGATGCTGATACCGGATAGGATGTGCTTGACTGCGACCTCGATCCTGATAAGTCATTAGTTAGAACTCAAGAGACTCAGGTAGTGTAGACGTACTTTTTCCCGTTTCCTGTTTTGGGAATCCCTGCTCCGCACTCCTCTATGACACCAGGAACATGCCTTGGACTTAATTCCTTCCGAATCGCAGTGATAATTTTCTCACGAAGTTCTAGGGAGAATTTTCTCCCCTCAGCCATGAGGATGAACAAGCAAACGGTCTCGTCGCGATCCGTTTCCCGTCTCCGGCCAACACACACCGCATCTTCGACCTCATTTCCGAAGAACTTCGTTAACACATTATATATCTCAGCACTGCCAAATCTTACACCAGCTGGCTTGAGGACGCCATCACTACGCCCTAGCATGGTCAAACCGCCCGTATTTGTGTCGATCCGTATAAAGTCGCCGTGATGCCAAATGCCTTCGAAACGCTCAAAATAGCTAGCACGATATCGTGCTTTGCCATCAGGCCCCCAAAATGTCAGGGGCTGACAAGGGAATGGCTTGTTACACACCAATTCTCCATCTTCACCCGGAGTTGGAGTACCGCTAACGGAGTCTACGACGCTAATAGCCATCCCGAGGCCTGCACATTGTATCTCGCCGACATGAACAGGAAGCAACGGACATGGAGCACCAAACAAAGAAATTATGTCAGTGCCACCAGTAATAGAAGCTAAGTTGACATGAGCAGGAAATGCTTCATAAACAAAAGAGAAGGTTGAGGGTGGCAAAGGTGAGGCTGTAGAGTATATTGCTTGTAAGTGGGAAAGATCAAGTAACTGAGCAGGATATATGCCGTTGGATTCTAATGTAGTGAGATATGCAGCCGAGGTACCGAAGTGGGTTACTCGCTGCGAGGAGAGGAGTTTGGGTAGTGAAAGGTACCCATGTGGTTTGAAAGGTGAACCGGAGTATAGGATCAGAGTGGTACCGCAAGCAAGAGCCGAAATACTCCAATGCCACATCATCCAGGATGTAGTGGTATAGTAGAGCATCCTCGAAGTTGAATCCATCGAGCAGTGAAGAAGGTGTTCTTTTTTATGTTGAATTAGCGTGCCTAATGCCGTGTGGACGATCGCCTTCGGAAGGCCGGTCGTCCCACTAGAGTATAGGACGTATAAGGGATGAGATGGCGGGAGTTGCTCGAATCTTAGGGGATTGTCGTTACCGCTACACCATGTTAATTTAGGTCTGTTTGTATAAACGTCTCAAACTTTTAGGGGATACCTTTTTAAAAAGATTTCATAGTCTTCAGCCATAACCCCTTTCGCGCCCAAGGCTTCTAAGCCTAGACTAGAATCTCGGATGTTACTTATCACGACAACAAGTTCTAGGCCTTTAGACTTAAGTTCATCGACAATTTTTGAAGTCTTGTCCGTGCTAGACCACGATTTGCCATTGTAGATGGTGCCGTTATCCGCAAAGAGGACTTTGGGTTCAATTTGGATCAATCTATCTAGTACGGAACTCACACCATTATCCGGGCTTATTCCTGTCCAGACGGCTCCAATCGCGGCTGCTGATAGCATTGCGATGAGAGCCTGCGCGTGATTGGAGACAAACCCAGCAACTACGTCGTTAGGCTTTAAGCCGGCGGCCCTGAGGGCATTAGAACATTGGCGAACGGCCTCTCGCAATTCGGCCCATGTCGTCGACACGAGTTGCCCTTCAATTTCAGTGACCGTCATAATAGCAACGGAGGACTCTACAACGTTTGCTTTGGCCGGGAACAGGAGATTCTCCGCGAAATTCAAGCGGGCCCCCGAGAAGAAGTCCGGCCTAGGGAACATGGGGACATCACCTGGCAGGACCTAGATATGAGTGGCATGTTAGCCGGGATTGCACACATACAGCTTAGAAGTTGTGAATGATATGAGATCAATATACAAATAGCTAAGAATACGTACGTAGGAGTAAGACTTGGACGCTTTGATGCCACAAAACTGCCATATTTCTCCCCAGAAGTCCGAAATGTTCTCGGTAGACCATTTATATAAGTCTGGATAGTCCTTGATGTTAATGCTATACTTAGATCTTACATGCTCTAGAAATTTGTACATTTGAGTTGAGGAAGGATTCGGATGCTTCCACAACTCAACTAAAGCAGGTTTGTGATCAGTAGTCATTGCGAATACACAGATCTTGGTTTCTGCGTCGGCGTCTTTTTGTTTGGATGGGGATGTTTTTGTGTTATGGATATTAGATGGAAATCAACGGAAGTAAATGAGCGAATGTCTGACCAAGATTAAATGTTCAGTGTGGATGAATGCTATGTATTTAGTTGAGGGTTATTGTTGAGCTGACGATGGTTAATTGTTAATGTAAATGCATGTGCCCATTTTTGTCCCGAGAGACTAACTATGTAGCTATCTAAACGTACATACCTAATACATGTAGATAATCATTATACTCAGTACTATTTAAAATAAACATTAAATAAAAAACGTTCGAAAATTAAGTAATCTTAACCATAACTAACTTATAAACCGGCATTATAAATAATATTATTTTTTTTAATATAAATATTAACTTAATATTAATATTAAAATGCTTAAAATAAACTTACACATAAGTTATATATATTATATATATTCCCGTAGTTTTATCGGAAATAAGCTTTCATTCGATACTTAAGTACATACATACGGTATACATACATATATGTAAATAAAACTGGGACATTAATACATATACATATATACATGGCATTAATGAGTGTACCTCTATTTAATACGTGCATATATGTACGAAGTACTTATTCCTTAAATCATTTTATGAAGACGAATGGATCAATCGATCCTTCAAATACCGGCTGTCATAATTATGTACGCCGTAACATGGTCATAAAACCAATTCGAAGCCCCCCGCCAAGGGTTAATGGCGTGGTTCAAAATGAGGGAGCCCTCGGAAGTAATTTCGCGACTGGCGCCATTTTCTATTGCCTTGCAATGCGTGTATTCCGTATTCGAGATGAACATTAAGTCTTCGAAGAGTCACATGAATTCTTATTTGAGAAGTATCATCTTTAAATAGCTTTGATGCGGACTTGGATAACAGTCACGAATAGTTAAGCAAGTTAGTGATGAGGAATGGTGTAGATGCAGCTTGCCGACACGGGGCGTTGATAAAACGCGAGATACCTATGAACATTTGAGAACATAGCACTAGGTACCTAGTAGTATTTTGCAGCCCCATAATTTGGACAGTGTGGAGCACGGATCGCTCGGAAAGAGGAAAAAAAAAGTATGTACATACCTAGTTTTGACGGAAAGTGCAGGCTGACTGGCTGATAAGAGTGAATGAAGTTTTGGCATTGTCAGTTTATAACCGTACGTTATTAAGGGGCAAGACGGAGTTAGTCCACCTATTTCTTTATCAATGCTGTCCTATTGGCCTTTAAGGTTCCACTTAAATGTCCTTAAGCGCCTTAAAACTCTTGTGTGACACCGTGGCTTGGACGGTTCCAGAAGCTAATGTACAGTATTGTAAATTTCATGTTATCATTATGTAATATGTACGAAGGTATAGTACATGGTCATTTAGATCCACCTCTAGAAACTCTTTCCCATCAATGGGATTGCTAATTTTCATTTTATCTCTTCTCACTCCGCTTCTCCTTTTCAACATCGTGCACCTCTCTTCCTTGTCAGCTTCGGAAAGGTGTTGCTGGTGTCGAGGGCAGTTGTCGACGCTGTGTTGCTATCGACGGGAATTCCCTTTTCCCTTGACCACGCTCTTTGGTTTTCTCGATATCAGCCACCGGCCAATTGAACCTCCCTCATTTGAGCTCAGCAGCTTAAGGTATTACATAGCTTTGAGCTTCCCTGGCCGGTTCATCCGTGGACCGATTGACAAGACACAACAAACAGCTTAGAGGATATTTGGGGTTTTGGGGGATCGGCAAGGTGAGTTTGTTCTTCGTTCAATTCCTTAAAATATTATTGTGTATACAGGATGCATTTCTACTTTATTGTTCATACGAATTCATCGGTCCTTCATTGTCTGTCTACTTCAATGGTGCCATAATTTCCATGTTTTTATAGTTGGTTAGGAAACATCGAAACTACACTGCGCCTTCAATCCTTTTACACATAACTCTTCTTATCTTACCAGAGTCAGAACTGCCAGCTCTGGTTTCAACTTTCCTCTTTCCATTTCATATCCAATTCCTCAACACAAAAATCGCTCCTATCATGTTCTCCATTTTCTAATTGCCTATCCCTAAAAACTATTGACGGCCATGCTTTCTTCCGTGTTGAATACCAGCTCTCCGAATAAAATATCCCAATAACCTTATGATCGTTCATTAACATTGGTCCAGATTCGCGAAATACCCAACCTCAGATCTTAGCGCTCGGTGAATTTCGCTCTCCTAAGACCGCCACAATATATAGACTTCCATTACCGATTTCCGTTACCTATAGAAATGCCACGACGTATCTCGATCCCTTTTACCAATTCTACAAGCATGCCGCACGCCGAGAGGTCCGGCGAGAGGAGACCCTCGCAATCCAGAGGGAACCGCCTCAGCTCGTTCTTTTCCCCTTCTACGAAGACCAACCAGCCTACCGCTCAACAAGCCTTAATGGCCATGCAAAACAATTCCACTCCTTCTGTCACCACTCCTAATTTGTCACTACCATCTATTTCCCTCTCTACGGCCACTGGTGGTGAACCTCGCGACGATGAGCCGCCCACTACCCTATTTCAGCCACCCGACTCAACCGAGATTTCACGCCAGAAGCGATTTGATGCTCAGTTCGGGCCACTAGTTCATCCAAGCCACCGCTACGTTAGCAAACATCAGGGAGAACCTTTGGAGGCCCCTGTAATTGATGAGCCGCCCTACTATTATGTCCTGACCACCTATATCAGCTACCTACTACTTCTTGCTCTCGGTCACATAAGAGACTTCTTCGGAAAGAGATTTAGTAAAAAAGCAACTTACAAGACAATTCGCGCGAACGACGGCTACGCTCCTTTGAATGACGATTTCGACAACTTTTACACAAGGAGACTTAAAATGCGCATTGACGATTGTTTCGCAAGAACAAGCACTGGCGTTCCGGGTCGCTACATTAACCTCTTGAACCGTGTCTCATATGACTTCAATGAGTCATACAAGTATATTGGTGGAACAACGGAGACTTTGAACATGAGCTCGTACAACTACCTCGGATTTGCACAATCCGAGGGTCCTTGCGCTAATGCTGTCGAGGAATGCGTCAAGAGATACGGTCTCAGTTTCTGTAGTCCGCGCGCTGATTCAGGCACTTCGGATCTTGTCTGCGAAGTCGAGAAAGAGGTTGCATCCTTCGTCGGAAAACCTGCTGCTATGGTCTTTTCGATGGGGTTCGTTACAAATGCCAGCTCCTTCCCAGCTCTTGTCTCCAAAGGTTGCCTGATCCTTTCTGACGAGCTGAATCATGCCTCAATCCGACTTGGTGCCCGTCTTTCTGGTGCTGTCATTCGTTCATTTAGGCATAACGATATGGTCGATCTAGAGAAACGGTTGCGCGAAGCCATCGCCCAGGGCCAGCCTCGAACCCACCGTCCTTGGAAAAAGATCCTAGTCGCCATTGAAGGATTGTACTCAATGGAAGGTACTATGTGCGATTTACCCGGTGTCCTAGCCCTCAAGGATAGGTATAAGTTCGCTCTATACGTCGATGAAGCCCACAGCATTGGAGCTCTTGGAGTCAAGGGCCGCGGCGTTTGTGATTACTTTGGTATTGATCCTAGCAGGGTAGATATCCTGATGGGCACTTTGACAAAATCCTTTGGTGCCAATGGCGGTTATGTTGCAGCTGATAAGCATATTATCGACAAACTTCGGAGTTCAAATGCTGCTACCATGTTGGGTGAATCACCGACTCCTGCTGTCCTGATGCAAATTATGGCATCGTTAAAGATCATCTCCGGCGAGCTTGTCCCTGGTCAAGGTGAAGAACGGCTGCAGCGCATTGCTTTCAACTCTCGGTATCTTCGTCTCGGCCTGAAGCGTCTCGGTTTGATCGTTTATGGCCACGATGATTCACCTATCATCCCCGTCGCCTTGTACAACCCAGCTAAGATATCTGCCTTCAGCCATGAAATGCTCAAGCGTAACATATCGGTTGTCGTCGTCGGATACCCCGCAACCCCTTTGATCAGCTCCCGTGCCCGATTCTGTGTCTCAGCCGCCCACAACAAAGATGACATGGACCGTCTCTTAGCTGCCTGTGATGAAGTCGGAGATATTCTGCAACTCAAGTTCTCCACAGGTGTCGCAGGAGGTTTGAAGCCTCTACCGGAAGGTGTTGCACCGGAGGATGAAAAGGTGTGGCGTAAGACTAGCGGGTTAGAGAGCGTTATCGAGCCACCGCGATGGTCGCTCGAAGAGGTCATCGCTCGCGGCGCAGAAGATGCCAAAGCCAGGTTACGGTAGACCATCTAATCTAGCGCTCCGCGATCGGCGGATGTGAATAGCTCATACCAAGGCGGTTTTATCAAGGTACGGGAATACATCATCTGTCAAACTAGGGCGCCTCGGAGTTGTGTTGGTAATAGACGGCCTCGTGCCGGTAATGGAATTGGAGGAGTTTTGCCCGCACTCGCTTTACAGATAAACCTTGGTTCACTTCTTCACACCGGCTGGTATGTCAAAAGGACGAGCGAGGCGCAACGACTTCTATAGTAAGATACCCCGACGCTGTACTTATTGTATTGCCGGCCTTGTCAATTGGCCTTGGGTCTTTGATATGACCCTCAGCCTGTCTCTCGTAGACAAGGCCTTAATCATGTTCAAGTAGGAATACAAATACGTTCGCTACCATATGCCTTGTAGTTGATATGTGTACTCAGTGCCACCAATTAACAGATGATATAAGTTTATGTAGATTGCAAGAAAACCTTGCTTCACCCAGGAGTTCGCGTGTTAGTGTTGCAATGTACGTTCTAAAAATTTCGCGTTTTTCCCTTCTCTAAATAGGAGCCTTGATTATTTACCAATACATAATTAGCCCATGTGCATTCAAAGTTACAAGCACTACTCGTATGCATTTGCCGTCATCTGTCTTCAAGTTTTTAAAAACTTCATCTGTCAATATTATCTCTACCTAGGCTCGATGTATTTTTGAATTATGGGGATTTATATGCTATGATATTAAGCCTGGTGATTTACCAACCAAGGTAAAATTCCCTTTTACATAGGTATCTTTATATAAGGTCATTTATATGAAGTGTATACCATGTAATACGATACATACAGTACTAGGTACATAGTATTAACAATGGCCGAAGTTGATAAATGATGAAATATGCAAGCCGCTATACCGGTAGAAGCGAATGTAACACCGGGCTGACCCAGACGTTGTAATGTCCGATTGGTTTCTCGTAAAGCGAATGACTGGCGACCTTGTGTAGGTAGATAGGTAGGTTCACGGTATGTAGCCAACCGCGAAGCTCATTTACTAGGTATACGTAACTACATGTGGTATGTGTCCTAGATACATATATAATATATACTATTATACTAATGAGATAAATGGGGTTGAAGAAAATGTGTGTTTGTCATAGACTACCAAAAAATTGCGGACCCGGAGAGGTTCACCGATTTGATTTTGAAGAGAGACGCCTGTCCGCTTGTCTGCGCACCTGCACCTGCACCTACGCAGGACAAAGCGAGGAGGGTACTACTAGTAAGGTAGGTAGCGGCTACAGTGTACTCAACTGGACCCGCAGAGATACATGAGCGGTAGCATCATAAAGGCCTGGCAGTTTATGTACAGCTTGCCTTGGGGCTGTGTACCCCCTTTTTATGCTGTGCAGTTTCAATTTGGAAGGGCAGGGACGGACAGGGACGGGTACATACTATATAGGTAGTGCAACTGACCAATAGGACCAATGGATATGCATCGCTAGGGGATCGCTAGGGAAATCGCTATGAGCCAGTAAGGAACATCCCATCAGGAACAGACTTTCGAAGGTAAGGTCCCAGTTCATGTTTGAATTGAATGCGAAGCGGGTCCCACCTGCACCTGGGCAGTGGTAAAGCGCTGCTAAATTTCTATGTATGTGGTCTTCAACCTTCTGGGTGCTGGGTTCTAGGCTCTTTTAATTTTTTGCAACATTCAGGGCTCAATTCAATCGTTAGCACCCAAATTCCAATCCAAACAATAACAACCACCCAACTACAATTGCGACTGCGATATTAACCTCTGACTGTTTGTTTCTCCGAAATCACACGCTCGCTCATTTCCTCCATCTAGCGTTTCCGTCTATCGAACTTCCCGTTTTTGCTCCTTGTCGTCTTCCTAAACCGGCTTCCGATTTTACGTGCACACTTACTATTCCCGATAACCGGTGATCTAATCGGCGTGGAGTTCCCTAGAGTTATCCTACGAGGAGAGTGCGTCAGGGGGAGCTAGCTATCGAGAATTAGGCCGTCGTTGGCCTACGTTCTTGGGCATCCGTCTTTGAACAATTCCATCGAAAGGAAGGAGAGAAAAAAAATAAAAAAGGAGGGGTGAAAGAGAAGGAGAGGCACCGAAACCGATAGTGGAAGAAGCAAGAAGAAAAAGAAAAAGATAATTCTAAAACACAGGGAACAATATAACCTAAGCAACGCCACAGTCTCAAATTTATTCTTACCTGAGATTGAACGGGGCCTTCGCTCTACCTCTAGCAAAGCCGACGATGAACTTCGACTCCGGCACCGCATACGCGGAATCAGACGCCGACGACGAATACGAAAGGAGTGTTCATACTAGCTCTCCAGTACTTGCCACCGATTCTGAAATATCCCCAACCGACTCCGAGGGTCGTTCCTCTACCGAGCACACGCCTACTACCTACGGTCATCGCAGTAGTGCCGACAGATTGCCTGAGACTATAATATCTGAATGGGATGCCGATGAATGTGCAGATTTCATCGCGAGTATAGGGTTGCAGCAGTACTCAGATCGGTTCATCGGTGTGTTTTTACAGTTGCAGTTGTTATCGTCATGATCATCATTCTAACTTGAGGCCCTCCCCTTGTCCTAGAGAACGAGATCGTCGGCGAAGCTTTAGTGGCTCTGCTGCACGATGACCTCAAAGCTATGGGGGTAGCCAGTGTCGGCCATCGCTTGACAATACTTAAGAGTGTCTATGATGTGAAAAAAGCACAGGATGTTCCCATAGAAAGCGATCACTATGTGCCACTATGTACGTTTATCTAGTTCCTCCCGGCTTTTCCTTTGCAATGCGCCTTTCATGTTGCTGTCGATTAACCCGCCTACCATTTCCCCTCAACACAGCTGCCGACGCCGAAGCTCAATATGCCACCGCGACCCTGAAAGATATTAAGCACCTGGTCGAGCAACTTCGCCTCCGAGATGAGAGGATGGGTTTCTTAGAACAAGACCTACGACGCATGACCGAGGACTTCAGACGTCTTCGCGAAGATATGCTGCCGGCTTTGCGCCTCGCTAAGGACGCGCAGCAACCCCTGCCTCACCTATCCAACAATCAAGGCAGCTACGGCTATGAGACCTCAACAGTTTCCCCTCCAGCTCCTACTCCTTCGTCAGATCAATCTTCCAATGGGCTGAAGCGACAATACTCTACCAAGAAAATCGTCCTTGGTACGAATCCCAAGAGCACATCCCCAACTCATCTGCAGACTACTCATGAGCGGCCTTCGGTAGAACAAACCCTAGACCCTGCGAATGCCGCCGAAAGAGCCGTCATGTCATCCTCGCATCTAGCCGCCATGAACGGTTCCGGCCAGGCCACGTCGCCTGGCTACTCTCCGAACATACCCTCGCCTACCTCACCCCCAACTTTGGGCAGCGCCACCCTAGCCTCTCGTTCTTATCGATCTGACGACCGACAAACACCGTCCGGTCGTACGACATTCTCGGAGAGCGAACACGGGTACGGCTCTAAGCCTATCGCACCACGGCGGATGCAAACTCCTGTCCCCGAGACGCCGGGCTCTAACTCAGCTTCGGTGGAGATCTTTAAGTCGTTCAGGGTCAGTATGGATGATCCTTGCTACAAGGTTCTCCCCGCGGCCCTGAAGAAATATCAGATCAACGCTCCGTGGGATCAGTATGCGCTTTACATCGTCTATGGCGATCAAGAACGATGTTTGGGTTTGCACGAGAAACCATTGATCCTTTTTAAGCAATTGGACAAGGAAGGGAAGAAGCCTATGTTCATGCTACGGAAAACAAACACAGCACAAGCCGATGCCGAAACTCCCGGTAGCGCTGGCTTGGTCCCCGGGAACGCGAGAGGGGTTAGTTATGATCCGCCCGGTGGGATTATATGATTCCAGCGCGCGTTCTGTCTGGTTACGTATTCCTCACATACTAAACTCACGTTTCCAAACTATCATAAACAAGTAAGACACCTAGCAAAAAGGAATGGGCCACCCATGCCATGATTCTTTGCTTCGGTGAAGGCGCTGGGATATAACTGTATAGCATGTGCGCGCTGCTATTTCTCTCTCACTTACTAGTTAGACCAGCATTATCGTTCTTCGTCACCAAAAAAGTAAGTTCCTGTTATGACTTTGCGAATGACGCGTTCGGACCAACCTCCCGAAGCGCCTTCAGAGCAGGATTCAAGAGGTGACAGTTGCTTTGGGTCTGGTACAGATGGTGTGTTGGGACGATTACGACGAGAGACTTTCTAGCTCTATTCAAAACGTGTTGCTGCAGCATTTTATGACATAAACGAGTTCGATCTTGGAATCCTATTGTCTGTATCACAGTGATTCGTGAGAGGTTATGGATGGCGCTATGGGTTTGATCGTGTGAGAAAATGCTACTCCAAACCTATCGCCAGATGCACCAGATGTAGTGGCCCACAAGTTCATATCTAGAGCAATGGTTTTCGTTGCTATAGTAAATATCCCTACCACCTATCGGTCTTGGTGTCAGGTAGTATATCTAAACCACGAGACTCCATCAGCAAGCTTTCTTTCTAGCATTTTCTGCTCTGCCGTCAACTCCCCCGTTGCTTGTCTTGTGATAGCATCGCGCCTGGCATTTTCTCCACGACACCAAATAGTCATACATAGCGTCATGATAAAGGCAAGCCTGTAACAAGAATACGAGTTAGATACCACGCGGTGGTACGAGGAGGTGTTTCAGCAGACTGACCCGACGAATCCGATCAACATGCTATGGCCAGCGATGTAACGCGGCGCATCCCTCTCCAGGTAGACATACGAGGCGATGATTCCCCCGCAATTGCCTCCCATTACCTGCATAGCAATTCCAGTTGCGCGCTTGAGGCTACCCCCGATATTACTGCCGTTCCACGCGAGACCGAGTGGTATCTGGGGGTAGATTCCTATATTTAACTCCCAGGTGAGGTCAACTCCTGTTTCATGTCACTTGCACGTTGGTTATCTGACTGGGTATAACATACCTATGGCGGCAAAGATCGTTCCCGTATATTGGATGATTGGGTTCATGCTCGCGGCTAGCATCGCAAGTCCCAGCATAGCGATGAGCTGGAAGCCCAGCAAGAAAACGCCGCGCTGGCGACACCTGTCTGCCAACCAGCTACCAGCAATGGAGAAAAGGCAGGCGAGGACATAAGGCGGGGCACTCATGAGCTGCGCATTGTTGGCTGAGAAGCCCATATTCTTGACGATAGTAGGCAGAAAGAGTGAGAAAGAGTAAACGGGACAGAAGCCACCCATGCAGATTAACATGTGGATGTAGATCTTCCAATCCAGAAGTGCCTGCCAGATGTATCTGACGTCGAAGTCGTCTGTGAGAGAGCCCGAGTCCGCCGCGAGACGTCTCTCAACTTCGTGGCGCTCGATCGGAGTCAGGAAACGCGCACTGATATACATATGTGTGAGTAACGTTTTTCCTTTTTCCACTTTTTCCTCTTCCTCTTCCTCTTCCTCTTCTTCTTCTTCTTCTTCTTCTTCTAGTAGTCTCGTTTAATTCTGCGATGGAGGCATATGGTAATTCTCACCTTGCGGGGTAACCGTGAATAGCCCAGTACGCTAGGAATGAGACGATAATGCTTGCGAGACCCTCGATTATAAAAATCCAGGACCACGCGGAGAGCCCGCCGGCGCCACTCATCTCGGCGATGCCGCGCGCTAATATGCCTCCGAAAGCGCCGGCAAGGGTTGCAGATGAGAAAATGACAGCCATACGCACGCCACACTCGTTCCTAGGATACCACTGCGTGATGTAGAAGTTGATACCGGGAAAGAATCCACCTTCGAAGGCTCCAAGAAGTGCCCGCGTAGCCATAAGCCCCTGATAGTTCGCCACGAAGCCTTGTGCGATAATGCAAACAGACCAGGCGAACATGATAAATGATAACCACGTGGATGGTTCTATGTGCTTTAAACATAAGGCTTGTTAGCAATTAGGATACTGCATCATCGACACATGGGAAGTCCAGACTTGGGGTGATGAATATAAAAGTCGGAATCGTCCGTCCACGGTAATCTAACCTTTATCATGAGGTTGCTAGGGATTTCCGCTATTATATAGAACGGGAATAGGATGGCGAGACAGTCATTATACTGCAGGCCGATGAGGTGAAGATCTGACTCTAAGTTGTCTAGCCGGGCATTTCCGATATTCGCACGATCGAGGAAGCAAAGCCTGGTATCATGATGTTATCAGCAAGGAAACGAGTGTCCTATCTATCCGTACTGCCCCTATTAGGAAATATATAATTAACTAACAGGCAGATCAGACACATGATGGGGAGGATGTGAATGTCGATTTTCCTCAGCAGCCGCTTCGTCGCCTTCATATCAAACTCTTGGGCTTCCGTAACGCGCACAGATACGAATCTCGACGATGCTTCCGTTTCAGCCTCGCCGCCCGTGGTCTTCTCGGCAGTCGATGATATCTCTCCATCTTTTCTCTCCATTGCGCCGGGATTCCCGGTACTAAGTTGTAGGATTGGTTGGAATGTAGAGAGGTTTCTAAGAAAGAATACCCGAATACCTAAGCTGTAGATGAAGGACGCGGTGACTTTATAGTTTAGTACGCACACATACATATATATATATGTGTGTGTGTGTGTGTGTGAGTGTGTGTATCCGATATCCATGGATATTATCCCCACAACCCTTGCGGCTCTTCAAGGTTTGCGTATTACACGTGTGGACCGGAAAACGTCAGGATATCCTATATCCACGCATGATATCTACTATCTATAGGACCGATATAGGCTTTCATGCATTATTGTTTTCACCGAGTCCAACGCGTTACCATGTGCTTGTGACACAGCGGCACGGTGACATATCCGGTTTTTTCTATACGCCAACGATGTCTTCCACTCCATCTATACTTCGCTCGTCACAAGCTTGCTAGGTCCTACAGCTAGAAAAGTCGAGGGCGAGTTAGCGCAGCCACATGTGCGTGTAGCATAATCTTTATCACCCACTGTTTAAACTAATGACATTAGAAAAGGGCCTCTGTGTCCCATGGTTCCTGTGGGTATCCGATCTACTGGCGGCTGGCGGAATCGAGAGTCCCTTGTTGTCCTTTAGGAACCCTGAGGGGTTTCCAACTCTCTTTTCATTAACACTGTTTAAGAGGAGCTTCATCTCTTCCTCGTAAATAGATTTAGGTAGACAATTTGAAGATCTATTAACTGCTCCGTGCGAGATAACTTTGAAGAAGAGAAGAAAGGATTTCAAGTCTGAATGTTCCAATGTTCATATACTTAGGTACCTAGTTCCCTTCTATACCTACCTGTGTAACACATCCATGATACGTATACGTACCTACATACCTACCTAGTATGTACATACCTATGTACGTACCTAGTAGTAGGTGCAATGCATCATTACTTAGTAGGGGTAAGCTTATTCCATATGATCGAATATTTACGAAGGCAGGAAGGTTACCTTCGTACAAAATAATCACTCTTATATTCACGTGATTCAAACCCCAAACTATTCTCAAATCTAAATCTATCTTCTTTCATAATCACGTGCTCCCAAAAGGAAAAGGGTTAATCCGTGTCAAGACCCACACTCTTCCACATTAGCGCCTTGAGCGGTATCAAGATTATCCGAGATGGCTCCTAGAACCAGGAAGAGCTGCGCGCTTGAGGTATGTATCGCGCTTGCCACATCTTTCCAACATTGAACCTTTGATAAGTGTATAACATCTAACTTCTAACTTCTAATACTCTAGCAATTACGATCGCAATCAGAATTGCAATCGGAAAAGATGCATGTCGAAGTGGGTTATTTATTTAAATTTAGGAAATATCCTCCCTATCCTCCCTATCCCCCCTACCATTAGAGAGATATCTATCGATTTTTTGACACTCAATGTTTTGAGGGAATACTGACGCGATTATGAAACTCAAGCGCAGCGTCAAGCTCGTCACCGAGCAGCATAACATGTGAGTCGCAACACCTTCAATTTGCTTCAATTCACTCCTACATGTACGGGTATTGTCTCCCTTCATAATTGCTAACTTACTGTGCCCAACCAGCCCGAAGCCTTCTCCGATGCCCGAATTCCCGATGAAGGAATGGTCCGTGAAGATATACGTACTTGACCAGGCTGGCAACGATCACCCCGCCAACTGCTTCACCAAGGTTACCTACAACCTCCATCCTTCTTTTGAGGATAAGACGCACCAGAGTAAGCACTAATTATTTGCGCTTGCGCTTGCGTGCGCGAGCTAATTTTACAATTTGAACCTTCGAGATTGACTATGGTGTAGCATTCGTGGATCCTCCCTTTACTTGCGCTAATGAGGGATGGGGCGAGTTCGAGATGTCCATCGACTTATTCACCACCGAGAAGGGCGGTAAGACCACCATTTACCACGACTTGAACTTCCAGTCTCCTCGCTACGAGGTCGTCCAGTCGGTCACCTTTAAGAATCCTTCTCAGGCTCTC
Source organism: Annulohypoxylon maeteangense (assembly GCF_022496945.1). NCBI lineage: Eukaryota > Fungi > Ascomycota > Sordariomycetes > Xylariales > Hypoxylaceae > Annulohypoxylon > Annulohypoxylon maeteangense. The sequence continues at coordinate 2,088,127 of NW_025953251.1, read as the reverse complement.
CTGTCTATTCTCCGAGAGACCGGTCCAATTCCCAACGACGATGATTCCAAAGCCGCCGCCAAGTCTCGCAAGACAAACGATCTAAAAAAGAAGAAGGCTGCTTGCGACTTTGAGAAGATGGCTGATGGCCTTACGAAGCTGAACGAGGATGACCTGCTTCATGTGATCCAGATGATCCACGATCACGGTACAGAGGATACCTACACGAAGAATGACATCGAGAACGGCGAATTCACCGTGGACTTGTTGACCCTTCCAGACAGCCTAGCCAAGATGATTTGGGACTTTCTAGTAAGCGCGCGCATTATAAAGTTTGTTTCCCTTAACTTTTTAATGTATGACTAATTTTATATAGGTTGAAATCAAGACAATTTCTTAGAGACTAATCCTAGATCTTGACGGCTGGCGTTCGTATGGACCGGGAATAGTCTCTTAGTCATCTCTTTTTTTCTTCTCCTCTTCGTCTTCTCAGAAATAGGTTGCATTGCATTGGCATCGGCGTTGGAGGTTTAGGCAAGGCACCTCTTTTTAAGTGTCAGGCAGGTGGCAATGGTGACATTGGCGTATGGTTGCGTTTAAACGCCCCACGCGGTAGATACCCTGCAGTCAGTCTCCCGACAAATGCTATTGATGTTTTAAAGAGAACAACATTTTGCAATATCGCGAATCTGTACAATGTGATATATCTTCGGTAGGCATTGTGGTACGTACTAGGTATGCGTTCGAAGCTTACCAAGGTGAACAACCGACTTATTTACAAGTCAATACCTACTAGGTACGCGTGATTCGAGGGCTCTGCCATGTCTGCATGTGTTTATGTAGCTATTTCTAAAGGAGGCAGACCGATTGGTTGGTTTGCTGTATACAAGTTTCACCAATCAGAGATCTCAAACTTACTTACATTGGTTAACATGGACAGTACCTCATAGGCAGTGCTTTACAACCTTTTTATTTAATACATACATACATACATACCTAGTAGTCCATATAAGGATATATATTGACGTATAAGGATTAGAGTTACATAATAGGTGTTAGGTACCTTATACTTATTACATGTACATACTTCAATATGGATGCAGTCGTACCTATCGGGTATGTACCTATGTATTAAGCCTCACGCGTCCTGTTGAGCTGAAATGACATCACAATCCACGGGCGAGGCTAAAAGAGGATCGTCACCTAGCATCTACGGATGAGTCCTCTATATTTAGTGGGTCTTGCGGAGAGAGCGGAGAGGATGGGGGAGGTGCCACAAACCTACTAGGTAGGTACATAGCAGGTCAGGGGACTGGCAGATTCTCCTCGTTTCTGCTCGTTCAAGGTGAGCCTGGATAGAGCCTAGGTGAAAGTGAGGTAATAGGTAGGTAATGAGAACATACTTAGATACCTCGCAAATAGGTATCATTCTGTTCCCACCGAGCCACACAAGGCATTTCCATTAGTGATAATTAAGAAAACTTTATATAGAATTACCACTTTTGGTACATAATTCGGTATGTAGGTGGCTGGGCTACATATGTAGGTTGTACATTTAAATTCGGTCTATATTATACATGTATGTACCTACCTACGTACATACTAGGTACCTACCTACCTAGGTAGTAGTAGGTAGGGTATACACATACTAGGTATGTATGTATAGTGGTAGAGCACCTTTACTGACTTCACCGACTCCAGATGTCTTGATCAATCCATGAATGTAATTTTAGCGTCTACCTATATATTTACTTAGTGGATAGTAGCAAGTACTACCTACCTAGGATACCCCTCGGTATTTGGTACTTAATTATATAGGTGTCGCGCGGGATATGGGTATCTCCTTCCCAATGTCGACCTGAGAAGTACGAGTGTGGCTTTAACAGAAACCCCCGTGGTTTCCATTGGTAGGAATACTATTTAATTTCTACCTACTGCTTAGGTCCGAGAAGGAAAATAGGAAAAAGTAAAGATCTTAAACAATCCATACTTCCCAATTTCACATCTCACTTACATTAATCCTACAGTTAAATCCTACATTATCCCACTCTGCGCTATCATTTCATTGGCAACAGAACAATTCCGATATCTAATTCTCTCACCACCCCCCCTGGACTACGGGTGGACTGAGTGGACCGCGGGTACCTCCCAAGGTTCCAAGGTTATCATCCGCTCCAATGATACTGATACTGGTTGCATAGACATTCACCCGTATCCCCGAAGGGGATACTGCGCTTTGACTAGCAAAATGGGCAAGAGTTGCAATTTAGCCCGAGGTACTTCCGACATAGTAGGGTTTCCATATAGATTCTATGTACTCTCTTTTAGATACGTATTCTGTATAGGTACATATATTACTAGCTTTATTTTCGTAAGCCTAAAGATGTAATTAAAGATCATGACTTTATGCAAATATAACCTATCGGGTAATATTCGGATCGTCTTGCAATTCTTGCCCATTTTGCTAATCAAAGCGCAGTATCCCCTTCGGGGATACGGGTGAATGTCTATGCAACCAGTATCAGTAACGCCTACAATTCTTAGATCCTATTGTTCTCTTGTCTGATTACAAACTAAAATCGGCTGCCTAGTCACCAATAGGCTACGGCTTATCGGGGCAAAGAGTCAAATCTGAGAACGCCTCGTTAAAAATTCACTCTAATATTTTATCTTACGAATTATATTTCTCTTATTTGTGGCGCCCATCTCTGTCATCACCTAGACTTAGACTGCCTAGGTGGCCAGCCCATCTTACCGATTCTACCCTTCTACCAACTACAGCGTACGACCAAGGCCGCGACCACCTGACCCGCGATAATTTAACCTTGCCTATAGCTTCCATAGTAACATCTTGTGCGTACTGTATACATACTGTCTTACATACAGTATCAGCATCGATCTTCATCTCAGCTGTCTCGGCCTCTGAACCCCGCAAGTCCGAGGAAAACCCACTTCACTCGTCCACCGACCTGTCTAAAGTACCTAGGGATCCGGTTATTATTCCAGCCTCTCCCAATTGATCGATTCGATTTGTCCCACTCCGTCGGAACCCTAACTGCCTTTTCCTTTTCTTTTCGCCTCGTCGTCGTATAAGACCTCGAAATCCCGTCGTAAGCCGAGCAGCGGTCGGCGCGCGCCGGGTGTTTCGCCTTCTGTTGATGCGTGTGCAGGAAGTCATAGCTCGAGTCAGAGCTGGCGCTGGATCTGGAGCGAGCCGACCAGAAGCATAGTACCACTAAATCAGACCATGTCTCAATATGAGAATCCCGCCGCACCCGATGGCAATATGTCATCGACCATCCAGCAGTCTCGCCAATCTCTCCCCGCAAATACGACGAACTCCCATTCCCTCTCTCATTCGCAGCCTCAGCAGCAACAATCCCAATCTTCACAACACAAACGCGTATACCAGGCTTGCATCCCATGTCGGAGGAGAAAGGTGCGATGCGACTTGGGAAGCGTAGATGACCCTCATGAACCCCCTTGTGTGCGCTGTCGTCGCGAGAGCAAAGAGTGTTTTTTTAGTGCCACGCGACGTAAGCGTAAGAACGATGATGATATCGACGAACCAGAGGACGATTACACCTTACGTAACGCACGAAAGCGGCCTCACTCCGAAGACACACCTCCATTTGTTGAGAAGAAACCCTACAGCAGCGTGCCGCTGACTCCAGGTGGTTCGACTGGAAGGACACAACCCTTACGACGGCCTAACGCCGATCATGAAGACGGAAGGAAGGGCAGTAGAGGGGCAAGCTACGCGGACGTTGGCGAAGATTCGAATGCCCAATTAGAGAATCTCGAAGCGCAGAGTGTCATGAGAAAGGAGGTCTATGGGCCCCATGATGCCCTGGACTTGCTGTACAAGGCTGCCACCGATAGGTCCGTCAGTCCGTCTCGTCTGACTGGCATGGTCCGAAGCGAACGAATTACTGATTATACTACCAGTCCACATGACTTAAACAGGCGTCATGAAAGCATCGCCTCTGTCGTCCAACCATCGCCCGTGTCTGTTCCTGGTCGTAAGACGCCGCGAGACCACAGCTCGAATTTTAACGGTCGCCCAGCTGGTCGCGCGGCGTCTAAGTCGGTGGATCTAATCGACCCGCTGCTGCAGTCATCGGCTAAGAATGATGAAGTGGCCGATATGGAGCGTCGATTAAATGTGGAAAGCGAAGCCGGATATCATGAAGCGCTTGAAGCTTGGTCGAGATTCAGATTTGTTAGAGCTGGATGGTTTACGAAAGAGGAAGCCGTAAAGTACATAGTATAGTAAGTTGGTTGTGGCAATCTGGTTTTCCTTCGCTAACCTATACTCTAGCTACTACGAGTATCTATCCCCTATGACTCCCATCTCACCTCCGACCTTTCGCGGCCCATCCTCTCATATCACTTTACTGACTGAGGAACCAATCTTGACTGTTACGCTATTAACTATCGCTTCGAGGTATTATCGCATACGAACCACAGGCGGGCACTGCAGGTCCCACGCAATCCACGAAGAGCTATGGAGATACCTTAGAAGGATGATTGAAAGGTGTCTATGGGGACAGGAGGCCTTCGGTGGCGGTTTCTGCGGGTCCGGGGCCGACGAGTCGCAGACTTCTAGCACGGCGCCATGGCGGGGACTGAGGAAAGGGAGTCTACGTACTCTTGGTACAATAGAGTCGTTGATGATCTTAACCGAGTGGCATCCCCGCGCCCTCCACTTCCCACCTGACGAGGCAATCGACGAACTCATGCTACCCTCTCGTGGTGTACCACACCCAGATCTTGGTGACGACGACAGCACTCAGCGTCTCGGTGGGAACGTCGGAGGCCGAAGGATTGAGAGCTGGCTTGAACCTGCGTGGAGAAGCGACCGCATGTGTTGGATGTTACTTAGCAATGCATTGGGACTCGCTTATGAATTAGGTGTTTTCGATGATATCGATGAGCTACTTGCGGCCAATGCCATCACACGACCAGAGTATGAGGATGAGGCGTATCGTCTCCGTGCGACACGGATCAAGCGTCTGTTGTTGGTTTACCTGACACAGCTGGCGGGCCGTCTTGGGTGGACTAATATGGTCCCAGAGAGCATCCGGAAAACCGACCCAGCACTCACTGGAAGACGTCCGATCTCTAACGAGGGGAATACGCCAGGAACTAGCCAATCTGTCATCTCTACTGCTTTTAGCTATGTGCCTAACGTCGAGCTGGACGACCAGATCATACACTGCTGGGTAGGAGTAAGCGATGCGATGCAACTGGGCAACGAGAGGCTCTTTCGATCCCGTAAACATACTACGGAACTCATACAAAGTGGAAATTACACCAGAGCGCTCAAGGAATTCCAGCCGATCTTGAAGAACTGGTGGAGAGAGTTCCAGCGCTTCGACATGCCCGAGAACATCCGTCATATATTGGCCATCGAATATGAGTATGTTCGCATATACGTCAACTCCTTGGCTTTGCAGGCAGTCGTTGAACGCTGCACAGTCAACGCCGGAGCGTCCACCAATGCTGCGCACGGGAATAGTGTAGCTGTTGGAAACCCACAATTATCACCCCAAACGCAGAATTATCTTGGCAACTTGCCTCTCGGCCATCTGGGTGGCTTCGGTCATGAAGATCAGGAATATGTCAAGGAAGTGGTAGAGGGATGTAGAAACCTTCTACGGACAGTTGTCGAGGGTCTATTAAAGGAAGGTTACCTCAAACACGCCCCTGTGCGAACCTACTTCCGCATCATCAGTGGAGCCATGTTCTTGCTCAAGACATTCGCACTAGGTGCTCCAAAATCGGACGTAGAAGTGAGTATCGGTCTTTTGGATCGCACCGTAGACGCGTTACGAAACTGCGTCGTCGACGATATCCACCTGGGTACTAGATTCGGTGATTTGCTTGAGTCTCTGACAACCCGCCTCCGAGACCGTTTCAAGTACGCACCAGCAACGTCTAACGAAAGTAAAAGTCCTCATACGAACGGCGAGAGCAAGATCATGATCACGAATGGGCATGGTCATATTCAAGCCAATGGCATCGAGAATGGATATCTAAGCCATACTAAGTTTAGAGACGAGCTTAGTGTTCCTAGTATGTCTTTCTCGTATTAAAGAAAACGGGATTTTGCACCCGTTTCTTTCCTGAAGATGAGCTAATAGATTCCATAGAACGTTCCTCCACACCATCCGGAAATGTATCGGCGACGCCTTTCGACCTAACTACGGGTAATTTCCCTTACCCGGCTGGGTCCGCTTCGGTATTTGGACCTACCACGCCAGCTCTTAGTGGCAACGTTGTAGACACGTCTAACATGAACGAAAACATCTTCGAAGCGGGCGGCGACTGGACGGCAGATGATCAGATGTGGTACCTCCCGCCTGGCCCAGGCTTGTTCCAGAATATGGGAGAAAATTCCAACGTGACAATGACAGACCAGGGAGTCAATGTAGGAGGTGTAGACTTGCTTGAATTTATGGCTATGGACCACCCTGCATTCAATGGTCCGATGGATGGCTCAGGATACTAGATCTATCCCGCCCAGCCGAACCATGGAATAAGTTCCAATTGTCGAGGACGATGTCACAGTGGCAATTTGTTCTAACTCTGTTGCTTTAGTTGGGAGATTGCCCGGCGCGGTTCGGTATCAGGCGATGTTTTTGCGACTCCAGCCTGGCTTTTATTTCTTTTTTCTTCTTCTTTCTCACTTCTCCTATCCTTTATCTAGTTTGCTTTCTTTCATCGTATTCGTTAGGTGGCGGCGTTATACCCTTCAGACTTGAGTTGAGGTTTTGATGTATTCAAAACACGAGCCCCTGTCTCGCGACGCCTTTCTTTTCTCGCTTGTTGCTCGTTCCAGAAGATATACGGGAAAGGATGTGATGGACTAGAAACGGCGAAAGGAAAGATACCCTCAAGAGGCTCAAGCTGCATTGATTTTCACATGCTGTCCTGCATTCAGATTGCTTTTCTCCCCCCCTCCCCAATGTTCGAACTCTTCCATTTGCGACTGCTAAATAGGTGAAGAGATCAAGGTATATGTGTATGGTCATCTAGTGTTATTTTTGGGGAAATATGGGATACAATGGCATTGCGGGCGGGACAAAAGCTGTCGGGCAAGAGCCTCGCGGCTTACCTGGCATGATTTAACGAATCACGAGATGACGTTTCTGCGAGATGTCGAGGAGATACCTCAAATTTGACTAATATCAAGTAGCAAATGTTAAGAGAAGTATTAAGTCAACTGTCGGTACATTGCTTATACACAGCTGTCGAGCAGGGTCCTGCGAAAGACCAATTAAATGCGCAAAAGATTAAAGTGGTATTTTTCTCGTTTCATAAGATCAAACTACCTATTTATATTATACGGGTAATACTAGGTACTGCGGTGTCAGGCCGAATATTTGACACCTCGAGTAGGTACCCGTGGGGCGCGCTAGACAGCACACCATACTAAAATAGGTGCTAGTCCGTACAAGGGTTTCAAAAGGTACATTGATCACTTTTTGCTACTTTTATTTACAGCACTTTCAACGTGTAACATAATAGGTTTTTAAACTGATTTTATTATATTAAAATAAATAGTAAAAAATAAAATAATTATTTTAACCGATATAAATATTTTAGGTCTTTTATATAGTAAGTTTTTATATAATGTATATATATATATAAGACATTTTATAACTATCGAAAGATAATATAATGTTTAAGTACTGAAAAATCTTAGGAATAGCCTCATTATTACTGTTGTTACTGAAAAGCGTCGAAAATATTACTGTCCCTACTTAATCTGAAGCTAAACCCTAACAGTGTCAAAAGGTGGGTTAGACAGGGATTCGGCGCTAGTGCTGAACTTAGAAAGGTGGCAAAACTTCCCCCTAACACCATAGTAGCATGGCATGGCATGGCATTCACGACGTTCGGCCAACCAATTGGATCCTGCAACGAAGGCCGATTACTTTCGAAATATATGGAGCAATTCCTAGAATATCGCTGATACCACCCCAAAGCACCCAGCCACGATCTCGTGAAGAGATATACTATGTAGGATATCCGTGGATATATATAGATACTACATAGGTAAGCAGCGTAACTTGGGGTCCGGACGCATATGGTTAGATATGGCTCGATCCTAAACTAGATTCGGCTAGGAGTTATACGCATGTATATATGTATGCATTAGGGGCCAATTCACCCAAGGTTAGACGTTGCCGACATGATTAACAATGAATTTCCTATATGAGAATATGAGAACTGGGACATGGGAACGGACATCGTGAAAGAAGTTCAATATAGATAAAGTGGCCGCGGCTTGTAGAATCTTGATAGTTGAGTACCTAGGTATATTGCTCGCAGATAGATTTGCTGGCGTTCGCTTTTACAGCCCATCCGCGATGAACGTCACCCAATACGACCTTGAGCTGGGTCCGTCTTATTCTACATACTTTGATACATTCCGTTCACGCCACTAGGTAATTTCGACATACCCAGGTACGGATCCTTCAAACCATGGATACCCTATTTCCCCGTTACTGACATTTCGTAGACCTTTTGCTTCTCTTACCACTGTTAAATATGCCCTTTTCTTTCCCTTTACCTGGCAGCTAGCCTTTCTTCGTCAAGATGAGCGAATCACTCGCGGTCGTACAGAGCCCATCAGAAACATTGACGACCTCAGTTACAACCCCAACAGTCCCGACAACGACGACGCCGTCGATCTCGGTTCTCACGCTCACAGTGAAGCCTCTGACAACGACGTTCACTCCGCCGTCATCATGTGGGGATATGCACCTCACCCAGTTATCTTCTCCAGGCTATCAGCTCTGGTTGAACGAGCCCCAGCCAGTACCTGGCTCTAAGTTTGGGGATTGCTACCCATCTGGTTTCATAGACGGGTATACAAGCGGTCAGTACAGAAGACTGGGTACGATGAGCTTTACGTAGGGATACAGCGTGCTAACATATGTATAAACAGTATGTTCAAGATTTTCCTCGTGTTGTCCAATACGTCCATGACACTATCATCTACTACTTATGCTAAGATTAGCACGAGCTTCATTCATATACGATGAAACGAAGATATCTGTGAAACGATTATTAACAGATGCTAGGTATTCAACTCGTCGAGCTCTTTGGCCCCGTTGTTCTCTCCTCTCGTCTGTCCCGAAGGTTGGACCGTAGCAAAGACTTGGACGAATGGATATATTGCTTGCTGCGCTTAGTAAGTGATACTCCGTATTTTGGTGATAAGATGCAGTAGTTCCATCATATGACATGAAAGACGAAGGCCGTGTGAGATGCTACGAGCTACCTTAAGTACCTACATCATTTTGAGGCGAAGTCTAACCGTCATGATAGTGGCTTTTTTCTCCACACCCCAGATACGACGGTAGACCCTGATCGGCCCGCGTACGGTGGTACTTGTTACAGTAATTTCCAGGTTGGCCAGACCGTCAAAGTGACTGGATACAATAGCGCAAGTGTCACGGCTACGGCCGAATGGGTAGCTTCTGCGACGAATGACCAAGCTTATGCACACCCTATCGATGGATTCCAAGCAGGATCAGATGGTAACGTGAGTTCTCACCGGTTCTTACCTATGACGGGGTGTTTTCTCCTTTCTTTTTCACATTATGAACATTTACTAAAGGTGGAATCTACATAGTCACCCTCCACAAGACTCTCTGGGGTAACCATTGCGGGCATCGTAGTTGGTAGCGTGGTAGGTATGATTATCATATTGCTCGCCTTGTTATTTCCACTCCAAAGATACCGTCGAAAGAAAACTCAGCAGCAGCCAAATGATTTCCATCAGTTCCAACAGTTCCAACAGTTCCAACAACAGGCGAACCAGCAATGGCAATTGTCCAAGGAACTACAATCGCCAAATGATTCTGCGGGTGGAACACTTTATGATGTGAGTCCTCATTCGTACGCAAATGACCAGCGGTACGAACTAGGCGTCCAGGAAACTCACGAATTAGACTCGGGGTTCGTGGGACGAGAACTCGAAGGTGGGAAAAAACCGAGGCGCGAAGCAAATAGGGCTGGGCGGTGAAACTAGGTGAGATAGGTACCTAGTATGGCATATGGATTCAAGATGGTAAACTGTATATGGGGTCTATGAGGTTATCTAGGTACCTATATATAATATACAGATATGGTCTCTGGTGAGGGTATATGTGCCCTATATATATCCAAGGCTTTAAAACGATGTTATAAACCAAAACCTTTCCAGTCCAGTTAGGTACATACATGCCTAGGTAGGTAGGTATGTATAAGTAGGTAGTATCCACAAAATTCCTAGCTCCAGTCGCGAACTGAGAGACGATTTAAGTCTTGCGGTTATTAATTAATAAAATTCTTCATGTGAAAAATTTTCATAGCGGGGATAACTCAGCTGGGAGGTTAGTAGAAAAGTCTTTTCAAATCAAATCAAATCAAATCATTTGCTAACGTTCGAGTAGAGTGTCAGACTGAAGATAGAAACTTCAATCATGAGATCTGAAAGTCGTGTGTTCGATCCACACTCACCGCATCCGTTCCTTTTTGTTCCTCCTTTAAAATTAGTCGATACTAAATATGTTATTCTTCCTGTTGCTAAATATTATGTGACCAAAGAAGCAAGATACCATAGTAGGTAGTTATGTTGATATATAGTGGCTGTAAGATCTAACTAGGGCTTAAATATTCGTGTTCGTGGTGCTATATGAGAAAGGGATATGAGATGAATATCAATTACCAACCTAGTGGACAGGCTAAGAAATTGTAAAAATATAGGTACAAAGTATCATTATCAAATGTTCCTGTTTCCATGGCTACCGCTTTGTGGTTAACTACCTATGTTAAGAAATAGGTAAGTAGCTTTATGGTAAACCGTAATACCGTTGAACGGAAAGAAGAATGAGAGACGGGGGAATGGAATCAGAGGTCTGGGTTAGGAGCGTATTTCCAACAATATGACACCAAATCTATGGCTTCCAACCACCTATCCTTGTCCGAAAGAACCCAGTGGGGTCCACACTCTGAGAAACCGAGTGCGCAAAAGCCCTATTCTCAGGACGAAGTCTAGCGAAGTAATCCTGCTGATGGAACCCGTAATTCATGAAGATTGGGAGATAGATGTCTGGCAACGTCCCATCTTGCTGCCACCCCAGGACACGCTCACGTATTCCGCCATACTATCACGTGGTGAAGTTAGTAACTGCTTCGTTCTACCTTCTTAGGGGGTGATTCTGGGCCGTAAGGTTCCCAAGCATGACGATCTATTATCATGTGATGATTTCATATGTAAATGTACACAAGGTTAAAGGTAAGGAGTGGAAAATATTAGGGAATAGGCATGAACTCACTGTTTTCTGTAGCGTCTGATCCATCTTGTCGTAGTCACTTTGTGGTATAAAGCTGTAATTCAGCTCGAGGATCAGGCGGTTGGCCGAATCGTCGGCGTCGATTAAATCAGGGCTACGTTCCTTCGCCGCCTCTGCGATTCGTTTGGGAAATGGCTGGTAAGCAATCGAGGCGACTATCCCAAGTTCAAGAAGAGTGGTGTCGGTGATATTTCTCCAGTGGTCATGAATTCCTCCCATCACCTTTTCGCTGTCTTCCGCAGAGGGCATTGGGATTGTCTCAGTTCCGATCTGGACAACAGATCCTTTGACGATGACCCAATTACTCTTTGCCATGAGATTGGCGTATGTTTGGACCTTTGTGGTATCAAGTAGAGGCCCGACGTCGGTAAAGTTCTTAAAGGTCGCTTCGGGGACTACCTCCCCATCATAGAAAAGGAAGAGAATCCAAGTGTCGATGAGATCTAAGTTGCCACGTTCAGCTGTCACGATAACGGCCGCCTTGTCGTCTTCGTTGTACTCGGTGAAGTCTCGGACAGCCTTAAGCAGCTTGGTGTCCGTCTCAGGAGTGCGAAGGAAGACTAGATTGCCACCAAAAATATTGGCCTGGCGATATGTTTGAAGGACGTACGTGGTTACGATGCCAAAGTTATTGCCGCCTCCCTTGAGGGCCTTGAACAGATCCGCGTTTTGGGTGGCGGACGCAGTTGCAATGGTACCGTTGGCAAGGACAATCTCGTATTCTAGTACCGACGAAGCGGCCCAGCCATATTGCGCTGACATGTACGAGAGGCCACCGCCGAGGACCAAACCGCCGACACCGGTGTTCCCAATGCGGCCGCCAACAAAGGTCCAGCCGGTTCCCTGTAGCGCCGCGGAAATGCTATCTAGCCGTTGTCCGGGTCCGACTCTAGCTACTCCCGTTTCGCTGTCTAGAATAACCTGCTTCATGTTCTGGGTCGAGATAAGGGGGCCGCCCCGGACACTGGACCAGCCATTATTGGGGTTGTGCCCTCCAGATTTGATAGCGAAGTTCTCCGTATTGTTGTTGAGAATCTTCACAATAGCAGAAACCTCGTCAGCATCTTTAGGGAATATAATACAGGATGGCTTCAAGGCGGAACAAGAAGTTGACCAATAGTCGCTTTGCTCCGACAGATATGACAGATCAAAGGGGTCGGTAACCTCAATGTTAGAAATTTTCTTAAGGGTAGAACAAGTATCAGCAAGAACTCGTCCTGATAGGACAACGGTTGAGGCAATAAGCCCCCAGGTAGAGATCATCTTGTCTTCGTCGTCCGATGTCGTCCAATGTCGTCCAGGGTCGTCTCGAGTCGTCTAGCCAACACCGAATGAGTGAGGGGCTCCCGTCCAGCCCCTTCTCTCGTGGCCTACATTACCCCTTGATATATAGAAAACATATCCCGGCGTAAAGCTAAGGAGTCAGGCTTGGTAGCCCACTTAGAGGTGTAGCCAGAATGGTTTCTCGTGGGGAACCAAGCTTAAGCATGACATATCACACACCCACACCCCAGATTTTCTTATAGGTACATACCTGAGGATTCTTTGACATGGATGGTATAACGCCACCCGAGGTTCTCCAGGGGTTGAGAGTAATGAGAAATCGAGACTTGTCCCTCGACACGTTCATCTGGACTGCTAGACTGCTAGACTGCATCCCGGATGTACCCGTACTGCCGAGCCAATGATTAAGCAAAGGCTTGGGTCATGGATCACCGGGCTTCCGGAAGCGTGGACCGTCAGATTAGGAAATGGAACACTTGCTGCCCGGTTCCCGGGGCATGACCGTGTGTGTATGGGGTGAAGAGGGAAAAATGGATAAAATTCGAAGTCATATTTTGTGGGCTTCAACAGCGCTAGAGCCTAGAGTTGAGAAGGAATACGGCTGAGGCGGGTTGATATGGTACTATAAATCGATAGATTTATCACTGAATATAACCGGCCTTAGTACAACAAATGATTGACGAGCGCGTCCGTCTTTGCACATCGCGCAGGGTAGGTATTCGTTCTAGCCATGATGCCAAGATCGAGGCTTATGGATCCAAGATTTCAGCCCTCTCAGGCGTTGTCTTAATATCGGCGATCACGTACCCGCGGGAACGGCCTAGTGATCGGGAAGGACGCACGTTAGGTACCCCAAGCAGCCCAAGGTAGGTTCTAGGTAGGTATAACAGAACCTGTAACATACTACTAGGTACCTATGTAGGTACTAGATACATATGTACCTCAATAGGTATCCATCAATTGTAGCTGCCGTTGCTTCCCTAGCGTTCGGCATACAGCTGTCACGCACGCACGGCAGGCATCTCAAGCGCTACGGTAGACTTGGAGGTATCAACGTTGCACTGCAGCGTCGTCCCTTGCCCCTCGCTCCTCGCTTGCGCACTTTTCACCGTAAACTGACGACGGCTGAAGCGGAACAAATATGTAGACAGAGCCGCCACGACGGTCTGCAACTTTGCAGGAATATGGGATCAGGATAGGTATCTACCTAGGTAAGTACCCGAGATTTAGGTAAGCACCAATTACATGGATGCATAATCCTTCCTGCATCTCGGCTGCTCCTACGTATTTGCTACTTAATAGAATCTTTCTTTGTAAGCACCTACCAACCTAGTAAGTACTTACCTAGTATCAACTTTATAATCGAACATTCAAGTTATAATATTATATTATATTTTACTTTTTATATGCTATCATCAAGTATATATAATGAAGAAATATAACATCGTTAATCACGAGAGCTAAAACACGCGGACGTCGAACCTAGAAGCTCTTTTAAGATCGCTCTCTAAGATCTACGAGATCCCGTCGGGATATAGCGACTGTTAAGGAATAGGGGGGTACCTATCGATACAATACAAAATAGGTACCCAGCTGCCTAGTAAGTACCTAGGTATCTAGGGAATAATAATAAGCTGACCACGCCAACGTATGTATATGTATATGCATAGGTACATACCTAGTACCAATTCAGAACCCCGCAGACCCGACAGCCCAACTAATCTCGAATCCCTGCTCTTGGAGGTCCAGCCCACCAGCCCGTTCTGCCTGCTATCAGTCATTCGACCATACATGGCCATGCATTCCGCCTCCTAGATCTTAGATACTCGCCCGAGGTAGCATTGTCCCCCACTTTTCCTTTTCCCCTTGTCGCTTACGCACTACACGATCTACTTTGAATAAGGAAAAGAAGGAAGAAGACGTTTGAGAACGTCTTTCTCTGGCTCGCCTAAACATCCTCTATTGCAGCTTGAAATTACGAAGTTTTAAAAGAGAAGGATCATGCGACTTACCGAGACCTCTATATGCGACCATGATATAACCCTTTGCCTTATCACATTACGATGCTTGCTCATGCCCCCCCAGGTCACGTCTCGCTAAAGTGCTTTTCGACCCCGAAAAGGATTCTCTGATGATGATTAATAATAATAATAATTAGCATCTCGCTAGAAGAGGAATTAACTAAAAGCACAATGACATCATTGTCAGCATACATTGTCAGTACCTATTCCCCGAGACTGTTTGTTATAGGGACGTTGTTGTGTTACTTTGCATAGTCCTATGTCACCCATAAGCACGACATCGTCTGATCCGAAAGACCTCTTGGCGTGGATATGCTTAACCTAACCGCATACTCGGCCCGTGAGACATCAAATGGGAGAAGGGAAAATGGGAAATTAGAGATGGGAAATCGGAAATTATCAAAACAGTTTAAAGAGAAATCCGAGCAACGTAACATTAATTCGAAATATCCCGTACCTACTAGTAGTCGTGTGATGAGTAATAACTGCACTTGCTTTTGGTCTTTGAACGGGTTTACCGCAAATGGTGTAGAAGGGTACCTACTGGGCATGCATACATCTCAATTCTTGAGAGGTAATCTACCTCCCATTTCTCTTCTGTTTTCTTGGGAAGGTGGAAATAGATATCTATAAACTAAATAAAACCCATTAGTTCGAAGTAACAATATATCCTTATGCCAATTGGGAAAAGATTGTATGGAATAATCATCATCTGGCGTGGGGCCTATGAAGAGTTGATCGTTGAAAGAGTCGTCTCCGAAGAGCGACGTTGGAATTAAATCCAAAAAAGACCATACATGTTTCTTTTCCCTTAAAATGTAAAGAATCCTTTCGAAGATATATGGATTATATAATATGAGCAGATCGTGGTATCTCCGCTTAGTAGGTGAACAATGCTCGAGAGAAACAAAAAAAGGGGGGGGCATCTTTTTCAACCCAATGAGCCCCAAATAGGCTATCGCTTATAATATGTTCCATCCGTGTATGCAATCACCCAATGCCCATTCTCCTGAAACACATTCATCATAATTCAGCTTACAGATGTCTCCTCCAGCCCCGATAAAAGAGGAAGATGCAACCACGTTCATTCATTACATTGCAATAACCTCATGAATTAATTGCACGGCCACATTTCCCACAATGTAGCCTTTGCTTTCCACCTACTTTCTTTGCTCTAAAATCTCGACTACCACATGACGGGCATTGCATATCCTCGCCGTCCTCGCTCGTGAGTTCCGAGCTTAATCGACTGGCGTAGGACTCAGGTCGAGGAGGGATAGGGACAGGCGGCGCTAGATGGTTCTCGTCCTTCTCGCGGGATAGTATCACTCCAGCCGGCATGCTCTTTCGTCGCGTATGCTTATCCGCTTTTCCGTTTGTCCCGGCTTCTTCTGTACCTGTTGCTAGGCTCATTCTCCGATTATCCTCGACCGCTGTCGCATCCGGGACCAACGCGGCGCTCTGGGAGCGATGATGCGCCGAATCCGATCCAGGGCTGGACCCGTTCCCTCGCAGCGGGCTGATGTTTCGCCATTTATTTAGGTTCCAAAATGAATAACTCGCGCCGGCTGGATCCAGGCGCAGCTCGTCCTCCTCTTCATCTACCGGCCTAAACGAAAAGCTCGGGGCTGGCGGGACGGAAACTTCCCGCAATCCTACACGATCGTTGGCCCTATTAACTTGCACGCTAGAGGTAGGACTGGTTGGGACATTGATAGTCGCTGCGTTCGCGTTCGCGTAAGGCCGTCTTCTTGCTCCTGAAGCTTGATTTATTGGCGTGCGAGATGCCTTACTCGGTGACAGGGACCGCTCGCTACGTGCTGGCGTTGAGATGGTTATTGATACCGGCCTGCCAGCATGTCCTTCTACACCGTGCCGCCACGTATTTATCCTTTCCGAATTGGCTTGGAATATGCCCTGTATTCCCGGGGGTGGTTGCGTAAGCGAGCCACGGCGAGAATGTGGATCTCGGCTGCCGGCGCTGAAGCGTGTGGCGATGCTGCCACTTCGACCTAACAGACTATCCCTTCCAAGCTTCCTGGAGAATGTTGAACCGGTTTCCCAGTTATCGTGACGGCGTTTACTGAAAGCACAATCTTGGCGAAAGACCTTGATTAAACCGGAGTGGTCAGTCGTCACAACGATGTTACCATCGAAATGAGCGGAACGCGCAATAAATCCAGGAGACTCATCGGGCTTTTTGACCTTGTTTGAACTTTCGGACTGCGTATCTTGAGACTCGGTGACCTGGTTCACCGTAGATTCCTCCTTGCTACGCAATGTTATCGGCGGTGGATTGCATAATGTGAATATAGGGTCGCCGGAAGCCTGTAGCAATTGTCGTACTGCCGTAGGGGCGAAGATGGCCCCGGTCACGATACCCGAATGTGCCTCAAAATATTCGTAAGGCTTCTTTTCCTTGTTTTCGGCAAGCCTCGAACTGGTTGACCATATGAATGCCCTCTTGTCTTCGCTTCCGCATATAATGTAATTGCCGTCGTCATTAAACGTAGCCCTGATCTGGCTACACGTATTTTCGTGGCCTTTGAGCTTCAATTCAAGGTTCTTGTCTCCCATATTATAGATCCTGATGCGAGAATCGTTCGACGTGACAAGAACCTTAACCACACCATCGGGAGCTTCCGGTGGGAATCTCATCGTCTCAATGCCAGTAATCTTGCTTCCTTTGGCGTTCTTACCCCTTGACGACCGTACGTGGATCTGCGTATGATATTTAAGGCCCTCAGTCTCATAAAACATACAAAACCCATTCAAACATCCCGCTATTGCGGTTCTACCATCGGGGGAAAAAGCCACGGCCGTAATAAAATCAGACAGCTGGCTCGAGTAAGCGACGGCTTTGTCGGGAATACTCCATAGGCGTAAGTATGAGTCGAGGGAACCGGCGAGGAAAAAACGGTCATCACGAGGGTGAAAGGCGATAGATGTGACGAAGTCCTTGTGTTTGAACGTGCAAAGGCATTCCTGTCTACTGATATGCCATAGACGGACAGTCTTATCCATCGATGAAGAAAGGAGAAAATTATTCTTGCTCCAGCTGAGATCAAGAATGTCGCCGGTGTGACCGACAAACTCGCGAATCGGTTTCGTGCGAAAGACTGGCGCGCTGAGGCGCTCCTCTTTATCACTTGCCGCGTTCTCCTCCTCCTCCACCTTCCGGTCTTCTTCTGTGGCCATCACGGCCCATATGCGTACGACCCTATCTCGACCCCCTGTAGCCAGGTACCTACCATCTTTACTGAACTCGACGGCCCAGATGGGGCCACCCAAGTCTGGTTCGTCTTTACCGGGTTCCTCCGTTGCGGCAGCTCCATTCGCGGTCTTGGTTTTATCATCTTGATTTGGCGGCTGCGTCCCTACTAGCTCCTGCGCGAGAAACATGCGGTTGAACTCCTTGATTTTCTTGTTGTGCGCTCGAACCCTGATATACCGTGGTGGCTCCTTGTGATGAGGGATGTAGCCCCCAGCACCGATGGCAGAAGAGAAGGCTACGGCATTCGCGCCTTCGGTCCTTAATTCGCTAATTTCGGATTCATCGTCATGGATGCCGCCCTCCTTCTTCTTTCCACCGATCATGCTGAGGCGACTAAGGAACCCTCCCTTCCTATTAAGCCACGATCGTTAGTATGGCACCCTAGCACTTTTTGATTCAAGCTATTCTTAGGCAGACACACCTCCTGTCCCTTGGTAGATCAGGTTGAGGTGCTACTTGCTTGGCAGGTAGATCGGAGGAAGGACGGGGTAGCCCTTCATTCGCAGCAGGGCTGTCTGGCCGTCCGGTATTGCGAAATCTCGAGGCGATGGAGCGGTCGGTATTCGTTCTCACGAAGATATGCTAGAGTTGGTATTGAGGTTAGGCTTGACCATTAGTAGGCCTGGCAGACAAGCAAGACGTACATGAGATAGGGGGTCGAGCGCGGACGAAGATGCGACTTGCGGCCCAGGCCGGGCTGCAGCATCCAATTCCTTCTTCTCTTTCACATCTTTCCCGGCCGTATCCTTGCGCGAAAGTTTTACGACACCTTTCTTCCCGGTACCTAGAATACTGGTGCCTGGTGAAGAAGTTAAGATAAGCTGTCAGCGAGACGGGCTTAGACATAGAGGGGCGCAAATCATTTACAAAAGAGAACAAGACGTAACGTAACGGGAGAGGATCGGGATGTAGACAATCAATGACTAATAACCATACTTGGGCCATCAGAAGAAGTCGGGGACCGTCCGAGATCACGAAGCGGCTCCGAGCCATTTTGATTTATCTTCGCATTCGCATGGGTAGCGGATAGGTCGTCTAGATGAGGACGAGCGACCTCGGTGGCCGGTGAAGAGGTCGACATCTTCCATTATCTAACTTTGACCAGGGATCATCTGGTATGAATGAGTTGGATAGCAACAGTAACAGTAATAGAGGGAGTGGTAGTGATGGTGATGGTGATAGCGACAGTAGTAGTTGAGCAACAATACAATCTCGTCTCTCGTCGCGTACGGAGCTATCATGCGGCTAGAAGTGCGCGGTCGGCGATTTTTGGTTTATGACGCGTGCCCAGTTGGTATTCGCAACTCCGTCACATCCGAGGTTCAAAGGATACGCCTAAGATCTTATTTACTTAATCGCGAATTAAAAAGGAATCAGGATTTTTCAAGTATACGAAAACGGAAATGGTGCCCATCTCTGCTGTAGAAGTTCAAAAGTTGGGTATTTCTTGATTGAGATATAATATTTATTGATATATGTAAGATAGATCAAGAGATACTAGGGTACGAGTACGAGATCGAGCAATAATATGCGTCGAGCGTGTAAGATGAATATGTGGTATGGGATTCCGCAGGTGGCGCGACTTGAATTGACTTTCCAAGTCTTCCTCTAATAAGTTAAAGATATGTACTTACATATATGTACCTAGTAGTTATGGATACTTGTAACGTTGAACATTACTACAGCGTTTGACAAAACGGAAACGGTACGTGAAACGGGTCTACAAGCAATAGTATTATATAATACATGATACTTACATGTACCTACTAGGTAGTATCTAGTATTACCCATTATGTACCTAGTATTACATACATATGTACCTAGAATCTGCTTTACAGTATTTTGCCTTTGCCTTTGCACTCTACAATAAACGGACGGATCCATAGATCCATTTGCAAGTTCCAAAGAGAAACCGGCGCATAATGATGTAATCTCCACTTTTATAGATTCATGCAGGTCATCCCGGTACGTCATTTCAAGGTCATGGTTTGTTCGCTCTGCCTACCAGCATATTCTAACCAATTTAGAAATCTCTCTGGCAGCGAACCATAGCTAGGATCTCCCGAGGTCATTTTTAGATCTACATACCTAGGTAGGTAGGTACGGAATCTCCATATATCTAGGTACCTACATATGTAAGTAATGAAGTATAAATTACATACAATGATATGTAGCTTCAACCAATATCCTTTTGAACTACGTAAGTATGTAGGTACATACCTGGGGAGGTAGGTATAGGTTACCTCGTCTAATAAATTATAGGGCGGGTGCAAATTCACATTGATCAAGTTTAAAGGTGGACGAATTGATTCGGGATGCATCCAGATCGAACTTTATATTACCATATTCTCCTGAACTTCAGCCTGCCCATCGGCGCCAGCCTCATCCCCATCCTCGTCTAGATCCAGCATAGGGTATGTGAGTATAGCGGCTATTCCACCCAAAGCATCTAGTCGTTGTCCGCTTTCGTGATCACTGCTCAGTATTCGCGCCTCTCCTCCATCCTCTTTGACCTTATCAACCATGGCGACGTATCTTTTCCTCGTCCCAATGTCCTGGCTTCGGAAGAGAGAGTTATTAATCAACAAGATACCCCCTCCTCTACCGACGGCCCCCTCTCTAATTGCCTTCTCCACAGGTGCCGTGCCGTACCAAGCGCGACCGTCGTCTTTCCGCAATTTGTCGAAGAATTCGTCCATGAACCTCGTCTCCTTAGAGAATTTCATATCCTTCATCGTTGCGGTGACTTCGTTGCTCTTGAGGATCTCGTTTAGACTATGCAGGTGCCCGGAGCTTGAATGAACCACCGTCGCCCCCTTAGCTATAGCCATCATTGCCTTGTCGGTTCTCCTGGCACCCTCGTCTGATATATACTTCTTGAAATCGCCAGCGACAAACCCCGGGCTGGCCAACAGCAATGGTCGGGGTATCGAGAAATCTATGCTGCGAACCAAGGTGCCCAAAGTCTTCTCGAAGAAGCGCTTCATACCCGAATCTTGTTCGGAGCTACTCGACCGTTTCTTAGGTATCGCGCTCTCCACTCTTTGTTTAAGTATGGTACGGTATTCGGTAATCAGGCAGATATTTGCGATGCCTTCCTGCATGACGACAGCAGCTACCGCACCCTCTTTGTCCTGTTTTAGGGCATCCGAAAGTGTCTCTCTTGCCACCGAGTCCCATCCATATTTCTTCCATAGGGTGAATGACCGGTTAAGCTCGAGGTCGAGGGTATGGTATTGTCCGAGGCTGACAAAGCTATTCTCGACAATGACGGTGCCTGATACATGTAGTTGCGAGGAGCCTGGATCGAAGAAGGTGGAAGTGACACGGATGGTAAGATCGGTGTGTACCCTCTCTGACATGGTGCTGCCGGTCTTGGTCTCGGTCGTAACTTTTCGGATCGCGTGGGCCTTGACGACATCTTCGGGGCTTATTAGATTATTTGCGTGCCACTTCACATTTAATGTTAGATCTACAGTTGCGGGCAGCTTATGTATACTCTATAATTACCATATCTTCTGGCTCAATGGGGAGTAAAGTTACGTTGCCTTCGCCTATCTCGTCGAGGCGCTGGGACGCTTTCGACCCGATCAGCTGCATGTTGAAAGAGGTTAGATAATGTGTCGCGAAACGAGATAAAATCGACCAGGCCGTAACTTGGGAACAATAGAATATTAGATGCGACGTGGTTTAGCAATATATTCGTAGTGCGTAATTACCCTTTCGAAATAATATTGAGGTCTACGATTATGAGGTACGCTGTAGATGGCCTAAAATCATTTAACTAGGGAATGATTGAATGCTTGAAATGCCCCTCGACCCCGCCATAGAGGTACAATACTTAAGTACCTCCTACCTTGCCACCCTGTCACATCGAAGTTCCGCGGGTAGGGCATAACTTCGAAAATGATTGATTGTTAAAGCTCTCGAGGGCTATGTACCTACTACCTAATTACCTAGTACCAACGTCCCTAGGTACCTAGTGACGTTAGTTGGGGTACATTTATACCTCTTTGAAGGAAGGACTTACCATATAGATACTACCTAGGTAGTACTAAGTACTAAGTAGGTATCTAGTGTAACCTCAATAACTCCGTCGAAGCAACCGTATACCTACCTACCTACCTACTAGGTAGTAGGGTAGTAGCTATGTAGGTGCCTAGTAGGTACTTCATAGGTAATGGAAGAACCCTCTCCTTCTTATGAGATATTTCCAATGGCCAAACCGGAGATAGTCAACAAACGCCGACTAAAGACTGCTGCTTGATAATCATTACGGCAGTTGCTCACTACATACTACTAGTATAAAGGGCATTCATTGTTCCTTGCCAGTAAGTATAACAGGAGATGAAAATGTGCTGATCTTCCCAGCCTTTCGAATCTTTCCAACTCACCTTTACATTCATCCACGCTTTTCTAACCTCCAACTAACCGACTTTTCTCTTTGATAGAACCGTAAAGATGGCAACCTACAATATCAATTCTACATTCAAGCTGAACAGCGGCTACGAAATACCTCGACTGGGCTTTGGGGTAAGCATTCCATTCCACACCATTTATCTATCAATTATCATTGACATTGACATTGACCTATTCTAGGTATACCAAACGTGAGTTGAGTATATTGATTCACCTAGGTAGTTATTTTGGGTCCTAGACGATTGAATCTAACTACCGGCTCACAGTCCGCCAGATGCAACCGAGAAAGCCGTGATAGAAGCATTCGGCGCTGGTTACCGTCACGTCGACTCGGCTGCTGCATATCGCAATGAGGCTGGATGCGGCAGCGCCATACGAGTCAGCAAGCTGCCGCGCTCCGAGATATACTTTACCTCTAAGATTCCCCACGGCGGCATGAGTTATGCTGGTGCCAAAGCACAAATAGAAACGACCTTAAAAACTTCCGGTCTTGATTATATTGACCTCATGTTAATTCATTCTCCCTATGGCGGCTCCGCTACGCGAAAAGAGGTATGGAAGGCACTCGTAGAGGCTGTCGAAGAGGGCAAGAGTATGTGTATACAAAATCTTATTCCGTCACGTTAACCTGCCCCCTTCCAAGGGCAACCTGCTCTCTCGGAGTATTTCAATTGTTTCAGCGAGCGACTGTAACTGATAACGAGCAGTTCGATCTATCGGCGTCAGTAACTACGGCGTCCACCATCTTGACGAGCTAGAAAAGCATATTGCGGAACTTGAGGCCGAGCGAGGTGGCAAGGGCAAGGGCGGAATCATCTCGGTTAACCAATGTGAGGTTCACCCATGGTGTCCTCGCAATGATATTGCCGAATGGTGTGCTAAGCGAAACATTGCCTTTGAGGCCTACGCCCCCGTTGTACGGGGAGAGAGATTCGGTGAAAAGTCTCTGGTCAATCTTGCCTCGAAATACAGCAAGACCGAGGCTCAGATCCTGCTTCGGTGGAGCTTACAGAAAGGCTACGTTCCACTTCCAAAGAGCGTCACGCCTTCGAGGATCGAGGAGAATGCTGCTATCTACGACTTTGAACTCTCAAAAGAAGATATGGACACGCTAGAGTTTGACGAGTATTCGCCCGTGTGTTGGGATCCTGTCAAGAGTGGTCTAGACAACTAAGAATGGGGATATGAAAATCACGTGGAAGCATTCTAGCGGTGCGGAGCGGCGGTGCCAAATCTAAGAAACAAAATACCTCAGTCTTCGAGATGGGCCTGTTCATTATTTCCGTAATTCATGTGTCATTCTTATGACATTCAAAGGGCAAGGCGAATTGCCACATGGAAGATACAATCTTCTACTCCGCATCTCCTAGACACATCGTCCCAATATACCCTCCCAGGACTTCAAAGGCACACCTGACTGTTTCGGTTTGTCTGGAGCGCCCTTCGCGTAGTTAGTCGAGACCCAAGACTCGATCTCTAATCCTTGAGGCATCACCCACTCTAGTTCCCTCCCGGAAAAGTTAAGAACAACGAGCCAGCGGCCGCCTTTGATGCTCGTACGAACATAAGCAAAGACCTCCTGATCATCGGGGTAGAGCTCTTGGAAGCCCCCATACACGAATACGTCAGCGTGATCTTTCCTCTGTTTCAACGCTCCCTGCCAGAATTGCCAGACTGAAAGGTCGGTTTGGTTGTCAGCCTTTAGCTGAGCCTCAACATTCACCGTCTGGTAGTCATCCATCACTCTCATCCATGGCTTCGTGCCCGGGTCGCAAAAGCCGGCATTTTCCCCGGCGGTCCATTGCATCGGGGTTCGAGCATGGTCGCGCGCCTTCATGTCGATAATTTTACGGCCAAAGGCCAATTTTTCTTTGTCGTTTGCATATAGCTGCTCGCACTTCTTCCAGTAATTGATGGTCTCGATATCTTTGAACTCGGAGATGTCCCAGGTTTTAGGAGCATTGCGAATCCCAATTTCTTCTCCCTGGTAGACGAAAAGCGTACCTCCGAGAGTAGTCTGCATAAGCGCGAGAAGCTTAGCTCCCTTTTCGCGCCATTCGTCGCTGTCGTCAGTGTATCGTGAGACGGATCTCGGGTTGTCGTGGTTCTCGATAAACACCGAGTTCCATCCATTATCGCGGATCATGACACGTTGCCATTTTGTGATGATCGACTTCATCTCTTTAATATCCCATGGCTTGAGGGCCATCCTAACATCCGGCTTGTCGATATCAACCAGATCGAAAATGAAGATCATCCTCAACTCCTCGGAGTCAGCACCGACGCTTCGCAGAATTTCCTTCTCGTCGCTGACCCCAGGCATTTCACCAACAGTAATCGTATCGTATTTACTCAACACCTCTCGGTACATCTCTCGTAGGTAGTCGTGTAATTTCGGTCCGTTGACGAAATACTTCACCCCGGGCTGATATCTATGGCCAGGACCAAGTACGATATCGGCGTCGGGATAATTTGGCTCTTTAGAGATCAGGTTGATAACATCCATCCGGAACCCACTTGCTCCTCGTTTCACTGTCGTGGAGAGGCGTTAGCAATCTACGATACTAAACTACTGTAACACAAACAGGAGGGGAAAGGAAACACGAGACGCACTCCAAAAATGCATCACTTCCCAGACCGCTGCTCGGACTTCGGGGTTCTCCCAGTTGAGGTCAGGCTGTTCTGGCGTGAAAAGACTGAGGTAGAACTCTCCAGTCTTTTCATCATACGTCCACGCCGAATTGGCTTCCCCTAGGATCTGCGCCCAGTTGTTAGGCGGCTCCGGCACACCGTCTTGACCGATGCTCTTCGGCTTTTTCCAAATGTACCAATTGCGCTTAGGGCTTTCGCGGCTTGCGCGGCTCTCGAGGAACCACGGGTGCTCGTTGCTAGTGTGGTTCACCACTAAATCCATCATAAGCTTCATGTCGCGTTTCTTAAGCTCGGCGATTAATTCGTCTACATCCTCTAGGGATCCATATCGCTCGTCAATCTGCTTGTAGTCGGCAATGTCGTAGCCCATATCAGCCTGTGGCGACTTGAGGATTGGCGAAGACCAAACTACGTCGATACCTAAAGACTTTAGGTAGTCGAGCCGCGACGTGATGCCCTTGATAGTGCCCCATCCCGAAGTGACACCAGACTTTTTTGTTCCAAATGGAAAACGTTAATGAGAAGCTAGAAATATGGTGTATAGATTTTTCGCCCACCTGGCACTGGAAGCTTGCCGGATAAATTTGGTAGACCACTAAGAAACCAGTCTATCAGTCTCTGTCATCTCCCTCATCTCTGTCATAGGGGCCCTCAGAGTTGATTCAACACACCGGCTTCTTTCCACCACTTGGGTGTCGAGTAGGATGAATCTGTCACGGCCATTTCCATATTGAATTAAATTTCGAACATTTCAATCGCGATACGTTGCCACCTTCTCATTATCTTCCTGTTGGGAGCGGTCTAATCTTTAATCTAACTTGAATTGGGCATCGATGCTTTCCCCCCATCGAGTCCACCAAGTGACGTCGAGTTGCATTTGAGGTTAAGATTTACGTTCTGTCACAGCTACCTACTCAACAAGGTTATTGGATGCTGGTATGTGTGTCAACGGTTGGTTGCAGCTGTCTAGTAGTTATACATTTATTGGTCTAGTTGGAGATAACTAGTAAGTACCCCTTTTTAAAGCACACGTGCTAATAAATCTGCATAATGCCTCCTATTGTCATACGAGTTGGGATACCTACATACCTAGTACATAAGATGATAAGTACATCCATGGATGCATATGCATCTCCGCAACAAGCAAGAAACATAGGTAGGTAGTAGGAATGTATATTAACAATAAAACGTAGCCTCTCAAGTGATCCTAAAATGTGCAATATTTATTAGTCTACCTACTCTCCTTACCTCCCCCCTCGGTTTAGTGCTGATGAATGAATTTAGACATACAGGATGCTGGACATAATCCCACGAGCTGGTAATACTTAATCGCGTCGTCACTTGAGTATGTAGTAAGAACACGATGTTTATATAGGTACATGGCTATAATTGCTAATAAAATTAACGAGTCCGAGTACGATAAGCTGCCATAAATCATAACAACCTTAAGTTGGATCTCTTTCCGCACTCGGCCGGATCAAAGCACATATTGCTGTATCGACGCGACGGGGATCGGAAGGTGATCGAACATTAACAACTTCAGCTCGCTTAACCTGAGGAGACCCATGATATTCCGGGGTTTTGGTGGACCGATCGTAGGTAGGTACCTAGTAAGTGCGGTATTTTGATGTAAGTTGCCGATCATTGGTTAGTTTGGGATGCCTGGAATTCTCTGTTCTTTTGTTGGGTTTTATAAGGTACATGTTCCGAATAGGTACCAATGGAACATCATATAATGATAGATCATAATCTGTTCACTCGCCATTTACTAGGCTGCTAGGTATCTAGTCGCCAGCGGTCGACCAACTGCGGAATTCGCACCATCCAGATTCCGCTCACATCCCTAGTATCTGATGATGACCTAAGAAGTTTATTTTGAGAATCGAGACGACCCCGTGCAACTAAAAATAAGTCTTATTTTCACGTAAGCAGCTTTGCGGCTCCAAATTCGTAGGATTTGGCCGTAGACAACGTTGGGAAAAGCTTGGCATATGTTGATCCCCATACTTCAGGGGTAGAACTTGGGGGCGGAAGAGCTGTCCTAACCCTTTATAGAATGAGCACCGACTCTGGGGTGTACTTGAGTGTGGCAATAGTAGACGGTAGAACTGCATCACCTGCTATGTACCTCCTCCATAATTGACCTAGGTAGTTGATCGAGACAGCATTGAGATTTGGCACCTGTACCTAAGATGCGAACCATGGTAGATGACATAGGGATACAAGGTTGATATGGTGTGATGAATCTATCAAGAGCCTAGAGGCCATGCTGACTGGTTGGCGAGGATGATAATGTGTTCTGAGGACGTCCCGGCGTCGACGCAGGATTTTCTGTCCATCGGGTCAGCAGAGTAGGTAATGATCGCGAATGTCCCGCTTAGCCCCTTGCCACGGGAAGTTGGGCTGGTTACCACTCTTTGCTACGGTACTTTGAGCCTCACAAGACGGCAGATTACAAAGGTCTCTCCTCTTCACCAACTTCTAGAACGCGAAGCCAAACTTGGTCCTCTTTTATCTCGTTGCTGAATAGTCGATCAATGTTATTCATCTTCTATCACTACCTACCCGATCCCTGGCTTTCCACACGGACATCTCTATTGGGCCTCAGCTCTAGGCAGTCGAGTGTCGGCAGATTCCAATGAACCGTCTCTTTACGACCATCGCCGGAGTGGCAACGGCTTTATCATTGTTAGGATTAGTTGATGGATCACCTAAAGCAGCACGAGTATGTACCTAACATTAAGATTTCATTTCTTTCCCCCTTCTGGTTTTCCTTGGGAGCGAAAACGTCATAGTTAAGTCGACTAGAGAGTTCCTGCTTCCGAAATATGCTTAAGATTCGTAGTATCTCTCCTACAGAAGGATTTTAATAACTCATGTTGTCGCAGTGGTCGAACAAGACCTTAGGACCAGACGGACCTTGGAACGCGGTAGAGGTATCATTGGGATCTGGCCAACAAGTGACGGCCTACGCAGGGAAGATGTGGGAGTCGTTTTTCCCCGGAGGAACTTATTGCGGAAATGTCACGGCCGATGGTCAGCCATGTTATGCACAAGAGGCTGGCGGCATATACAGCGAATTAACAGGTACCGGGCACAAGCCAAGTATCCTCATAGCCGGCGGTAGCTCCTTGACACCTAACCAGGTTTCTAACGGAAGTGATGGACTACGGTGGGCCGACTCGTTCTTCCTGGGAACCAATACGACCCCATGGGCCGACGATAAGGTGAACGATTTTGATATGGTTCTTCTGAGCGATAGTCAGTTTCGGTATCCCAACGGAAATAAATGCCCGATATTCGCAGGCTGTCTTAGTTTCGGCGCGGCACCTGGTAGTAAGTATGGCTCGGTACACAGCCGTTCTATTTATTTGTTTAAGAAGGGGCTCATAGCTAATGCGCAACTATTAGTGGTTAACCAGACATTCCAGGTAAACGCAGGTACAGCTGCGGGTGCCGTCAATGTTAGTCTATTAGCTGGGACCTTGTATGAAGAGAACGCAATCGACTCTCAAACTTTCGGGATGCACATCGGGTCTGCTGCTCCCCAACCGGTTCCAGGCTCGCTTTGGTTCGGAGGATACGACCGAAATAGAGCTGTAAACGATATGTTGGCTATCCCCATCGCCGACCCCTATCTCGTATTCACAGATGCTCCTCTCGTGGACATATCCATCAATGTCGTCAAAGGGGGGTCGCCATTCCCCTGGAGTTACAAGGGGGGGCTGTTGGCATCAGGGAACTCTTCGATAGGGGATCGACTACCCCTTGCTATCGATCCCTGCTTTCCGTACATCAATCTACCAAAGAGTACATGTGATGCTATTGCGGCCGAGATCCCAGTGACGTATAACGAGGGGTTGGGGTTATATCTCTGGGATACTGAGTCTCCGGATTACGGTCGCGTAGTGCGGTCTCCCTCCGTCTTGTCGTTTACCTTCATGGACCCCAACAATAACTCGCGGAGGGTGAACATCTCGGTACCGTTCATGCACCTAAACTTGACACTCGATAAGCCGATCGTCGACAAACCGACCTCCTATTTCCCCTGCAATGCGGTATCAAATGGGAACTATGCTCTCGGGCGTGCTTTTCTGCAGGATGCTTTCTTTGGAGCAAATCTGAAGACGGCTTTCTACTTCATATCGCAGGCACCTGGACCAAGTGTCAACGGACAGAGCGTGACGATCATGGACGATCAGTGTCGAACACTCTTGACTAGTAATAATAACTGGGAAACATCCTGGGACGGGTACTGGACGCCGCTTCCGGAACCAGCAGACGATGCGACGAACGGATCATCAGAGCACATGTCTAGAACAGGCGTCATCGCTGGCTCGACCGTCGGTGGCGTGGCGGGTTTCACGATACTCGCATTGATCGGCATCATTGTACGGAGATACCGCGTGTATGGTAAGGGCTTCTCGATATGTGGTATACCCCTGATTAAGGATAAGCCAGCTGCGTACTATGGCACGAACGTCACCGAGGCATTAGGAGAGTCTCCGAAGTCGCCAGCTGAATATTGGCCACAGCAACATGCGCCCGTGCCAGAGCTACCGACGAACTCCGGCAACACATGGCAGATGCCAGCTCATGTTACGGACCAGGCAACAGAGATGGAGACGCCATATGTCGTTCACGAGATGCCTGCAGATTATTTAGGGGCAAATAGCCATCACTACCACACTCGCGAATAGTATAGATACCTATTGTGGTGGAACATACAGTACTTGGGCTTGCATGATACTAGCGAAGGAGGGTGTTTTTTTGGGTGTGTTTATTATTCATTAGATACCATTTTAGATGTCTTTTTCTTTTTGAGGGTGCATGTTATACGCCATGGATTCGGTATGTGAAAAAAGGGTTAGGAGGTATATGATATAGGACGAATAGAAGCATACGATGATATTTATATAGGATCTTTCTCATCGAGATATCGATATGACTGAAATCCTACATAGAGCGCTCCTGTAGCATTGTGATCTTCGGCCACATGCGTTCTAAGTTGTTATGCCTAGTACGTTTGAATGAGTACTAGGTATCTACCTCGGCAGGTAGGTCGTCGGTAGGTAATAAACATGGTAGTTCTGGAACTGAAGCGACGTACGATCACGTAAGATCATTCTCCGCGCACCTCCGTAGGAGCATCAGCCCCCAAAAGACTTTGCTCTTCATCTGCGAGGTTTTTCTTTTCCGTCGGGGGCTTGTTCTTCTGTAAGCTAACCCATATTGCAGATCCGATAATCAGGGCACTGCCGAAGAGGCTTTCAATAGGAGGTGTTGTTCCCCAGACAACTCGCTCGATAATCAGCGCAAAGACCATTTGTGTATACTATTTCTATGATTAGCCTACCAAGGACTTATTTATATCTAGGTACTAATATATTATGTAGTAATTATAACTTACGATGAGATTGGTGGCTCTCCCGGCTTTCTCTCTTTGTAACCCTTCGGTGAGGAGGAATTGTAGAAGGAACCCGGCGATACCGATCGATACTAATAAAGACCTGTGACAGTGTTAGTCACGCATCCCGTAGTATTGAGGCATGAAAGTGATAGCTTACCATTGAGCAGCATTCTCGGGAATTTCGAAATGTAAATCCGGAAGGGCCATGATAACAACGAACGAGACGACCGTCGCAAGACTAGCGAAATAGTTCACGCTTATGAGTGAGTGCGCGCGCTTTCCAATAATTCGAATAATGGAATATGCAGAGGCTGCACCGAACGTGCCAACGACAGCCAGGATAACAGCAAGCGAACGTTGAGCCGGCGTTGCGGGCACCTCGGGAACCATTCCTTTAGGTTGGTCTGCCATGAATAGTTGCGAGCTACCATCGTCGGACTCATTCTCGTTGTGGTGAGGAAAGAGAAACGCGGGTCTAGCTATGAAGAGTACACCAGCGAAAGCGATGCAGCCAGCTATGGCTTCTTTCACCGTGAACGGCTCCTATGATAAAGAGGTAGGTGATCAGCGAGGCCAAGATGAGTGAGAGGGACCTGGTCACCTGAGTTGCTTTATTGCACATACCCTTAGAACTATGAAACATACGATAGCTGTTGTTGTTGGGACGAGGAAAGTAATGACAGTGGAATCGGCTATATCCAAATAAGAGAGCGAATCTTGGTTATTAAAAAGTCAGCTTCGATCGTATCATATCTTCGGTGTACCTATCTTATGAGAAGCGAGTACCACTAGGTACCTATGCTAAAGAACCGAATGGGACTTACAATACAAGCAAAAAAGGCCGGTGAAGCCGGCGAGGCCTCGTAAAATTAAAAGTCCCCTGATATCTCGACGCCCGAGCGGAAAATCGGGAACTTTCTTATACCACATATATAAAGAACCCAGCACGGCGGTTGCAAACATGCGTACGAAGATAATCTGCAAGGCGTGGAACTTTTTCTCGAAACCCGTCTCAAGCAGGCGAGTGGCCATTGCCATCTGAAGTGCTATTAATAGGTATACAATATGGATTGCCAGGTTTAGTTGTAACTAGGTAGGTATTTTACGTACGAGAGATGCAAACACCTGAGCCAGGAATACGAAGAAGAGTCCGATGTTTCTTTCATAAAACGTTTTTAATTCCTGCCAAACAGTTCGATGCTCTTCATATTTTGGACTTATAGAATCATCGACCTGTTCACCGCCAAGAAGGCTGGCGGCATTGCTTTCAACTTCATCGCCTCCAGCTTGCGGTGGTCGGGCGTCGACATCGTGTTCTCTCGTAGAACCTTCTCTCTCGTTTATGGATCCGTAAGACATTATACTTGCTATCGAGGTAAGAAGGTAAGAAGAAAAGATCGGAAGACGAATTATCGTTCACTTTGTGCCATTTTAGCGCCATCTGACTAGTGATCGAATTGCTTTTTCTTTCCTTTTTCTTTTTCCTTTTCCTTTTCTTTCCGCCCCGGTCTCGGCTTCGGCTTCGGCTCCGCAGATCCACTACCCCGGACTTTTAGTTGGTCATGTTACCAAGATCATCATTCATGTTAGTAATTGTGTATTAGTTGATATTTTATGAATAAGTAAAATGTACTATATATTTAGGTATGATGATTTCATATCAACTGGTTACGACATATCGATTTTCTTCGTGGCGATGAAAATAAAAAATACCTGTGTATGTTAAAAAAAAATGAATAAAAACAAAACTCTGTTGGCTCCAAATAAGAGATGGGTATATTCTTCAAAACCACTGAAAACATGACAGTAGGCGCCTAAGTAATGTTTAAAAACATAACCAACCACCAACCCTTTTCGCTCTTCCAGTCCAACCTGCCTCATCCGGTTCGAAATCGTCCTTCGTATATACATCGGTAACCAAATCCATCTCGCTCGCCCGCTTAAATTTCGTTCTCTTGACCAATTTCCAAGTAACAAACATCAAGGCGAATAGGGGTAACTCGATATAGTAACTGACAAAATCGACAGCGCTGAATTTGGGACTGAAGCAGCTCCATCCCTGGATAAGGACGATAAAGCTATTGAGGACGATGGCGATGATCGGGCCTGCTGGGTAGGTCCAATTTTTAAAAGGCAGAAGATGCTCCTTGCCCTGGGCTTTCAATCCAGCCCGAAAACGCAACGAGGCGATACCGATGCTAATCCAGGACAGCTGGTTCGAGACGCCGACGAGATTCTGTAGCCAAGTCCATAGCTGTCCCGCCCCAATGAAGGATGCGCCGAAAAGCAATCCCGAGATGAATGATGTGAAAAGGACGGAAACCCAGGGTACCTGAAAACGTGTCAGGCGGCCGAATACTTTAGGCGCGTGGCCATTCACGGACAGTGTGTAGAGCAGCCTTGAACCAGCAAATAGAGCGTGATTCCCGGCTGAAACAACACTGGTCAAGATGACAGCGTTCACAAAAGAACCGGCCACCTTAGATCCGACCATCTGGAAAGCGATGGTGAAAGGGGAGGTACGTGTCTCCTTAGAGTTCAAACCCGGATAGTTGTAGGGCACATTGAGGCCGATCATGAGAGAAGATAATATATAAAAGAATAATATTCGCCAGAAGACGTTCTTGACGACTCGCGGTAGTTGACGCGCCGGGTCTTTCGTTTCGCCTGCCGTAATAGCGATTGATTCGGTTCCACCGTACGCGAAAGAAGCGGTCACAAATACGCTGGCGAAACCGCCGATGCCGCCTACGAAGGGAGCTCCAGGGAGGTACCAATTCCGTGCGCCGATATACTCATGCGACGTGTTCCCGCCCGCATTTACCGCAATGCTCAGGATTATGAAGATGACGATGGTGACCACCTTCAGGAGGCACAACCAGTACTCGACTTCGCCGTAGGCTCGTACGTTAATGATGTTGGCTAGAACGATTAGGAACCATATAATCAGCCCAAGCGCATACCACGGGAAGCTGTCAGTCCAATATTGGAAGACCAACTGTAGAGCAACTAGGTCTGCAGCGGTAGATACGGCGTCGTTAAACCAGTAGTTCCATGTAAGCGCAAACCCCCATGCGTCATCTACGTAACGCGCAGAGAAGGTGCAAAATGATCCGGCCACTTGAATCGTGATTAGAATGAACACATGAAATTCAAAAATTTAAGTCGGGATCGAATGGAACCGAACTTTCGAGCTTTCTCACCTGGAACAAACGCAGCCATCTCGCCTAGGCACAACATCGTGACAAACACGATTCCCCCGACGATAGCATAACATAGTAGCAACGATGCCGGACCACCGGTCGCCAGCGCTTTTCCAGTACCTAAAAACAGACCTGTCCCGATAGTGCCCCCGATGGCTATCATCTGGACTTGTCGCGGCGACAGCGACCTTCGCAGCTGGTCCTCGACCACGGGCGCGTGCTCCGCACTATTGAAGACCGGGGGCGAGACATTCTTCTCGGCGTCGACATCCATCTCTCGAGTTTGTTTAGTTACCTAGGTACTAGGTAATTAATTACCTTGGTCCTTGAGCTATCGCGGACTAATTCGTTAGCTACGAAACCCTTCTTCCCCTAATCAACAACGTAGGCCGTTTCTGCGAAAGAAGGTGACATTGGATATAAAGGAATTCGCCTACTGTATAAAGAAGCACGCCATTCCACGTGAGGATGATGTTTTGAGGCAAAGCAGCTCCCAAGAGGAGATACCTGGTCTTGGCCCGCCTAATTAGGAAGGATGTAAACGCTTACCGAGCCGTAAGCTGTATTGTTTGATTATTTGACTGAAATATTTTCACTTTTTTTTTCTTGCCTCTTATTTTTCTCTTAATCCATATAACCCCATCTTATTATTTTTCGGGTTTCAGGGATGTCTTAATTACTTTAGGAAAATAACGAGATGCTAAAAATGTAAGAATAGGTACCTAGCAAATCCATGAACATCCCGCCATTTGAATGATGACCTTGTTAGAAATGGATGATTTACTAACCACCATTCATCTTAAAAGCTATAAGGAACTAATGAAAATGTCTCTGTATGAATTGAACTGCCTATACCGAAAATAAGCATTATAATTATGAATATATTCCAATCAAGGATCCTTATATTATCTCGTTGTCGTTGAAAGGTTAACGGAAACTAGAAAACGTTGAATGGAAAAAGGAATTCCCCACTTAGAGGAGCAGACAATGTGGAGTCTCTATCTTCCGGTAAAGTACGTAATATATACCATTTTATCCAACTTTCTTTCATCAGCATCAGAGCAGCCCAATGAGCTCTCACAGTTTGAAGCTAAAAGAAATGGCCCTATGGCGCAACGGTAGCGCGTTCGACTCCAGATCGAAAGGTTATCCGTTCAAATCGGGTTGGGGTCATCAATTTTTTGTCTACTTTCGGTTTGCCGTCGATTCTTTTTCTTCTCGAGGGAGGGAATAATAATCATTGAAGTAATCATCACTTCCCCCATTGGATAAATTGCTTTTTTTTGTAAAATATATATATATATATAAAATATCGCAGTATGCAATTCTACGGCTACTGTAGACATCAGGTTCTAGGGGAGACGGCAGTGTGCAAAGAACTTATTTCCCAAGTAGTAAACGTTTAGACCCGAGAATGATCTAACTACCTAGGTAGTATTGCTATCATCGTAGCGTGGATATTCCCCAAGCCAACTCTTCTTTTTTTAACAACTCCTATACCAAGTGGCGCCCCTTATATCAAAGAACCCCAACACCTCGCGACATAAGCCTCTGTCATATTTGCTCCGCCAATCTCGAGTAACCATCAGGTACCGCATGTCTACAGGTCCTAACCCCCATTTCTCCTCATTTCCAACGAAAGACTACTTAGGGGTTGTTAGGATATGCAGGTAGATGTGGTTATCTTCAATATTTAACGTAAAAACGTCGAATCATAGACGGCTTTAGACCCTTGTCAAGATGCGAACCCGAGGATGGATTTACATACATGTATTCAAAAGACGGGGTCCTATTTCCCATGAATCCCGTAAACGACGGGTATGGGCCTGAATACGCTGAACTCTTGGCCGGTAGCAACCAGCGTTCCGGGGATTTGAGGATGCCAGTGCACCTCCTTCGCGTGCTCGGAAATGTGTTCGAAGAGTAGTTGAGGCGGCATGTCCTTAACTCCTGCCGTATCTTTGCTCTCCTCGTCGTCTAACTCCACGGAAAGATCCCAGAGGGTCACCTTATGGTCGCCCGCAGCAACGGCCACCATGCTGTCGTCCGTAGGATGCCATTCTATGCTTGTGATCTGCTCCTTGTGGTAGTTGAAGCTCGCGATCGGGCTAGGTTTTTGCGCGCCTCCCTTCCATTGTCGCAGATCCCATACTCCCCATACTCCGTCATCTGCGCCGGTCGCGAGTAGGTGCGTCGTCAATCTAGACCAAGACATGACGTTGACATCAGTGGAGCTAACCTGTACCGTGATGGCGGGTTTTCGGCTCTTGCTTCGCACGTCCCACACGCGGACTGTGCCATCGCTAGATGCGGAAGCAAATACTGACGCCTCTTGTGGGCTCCACTGAATCTCCTCCACGCTGCTGGTGTGGCCCTGGAACGCTCTCGTATCCGTAACCCAGCCGCCTCCGTCTGTTCGCGTCGTCGCATATATCAAGCCATCGTTGTCTCCAGTCAGAAGCTTGCCACCCGGAACCAGAGGCGACCAATCAAGCGCGTAACCCTCGGATTTATGAGCTCGGATTGTGGAGAGCGGCTTGTTCTGCTGCGGTGTGATGAGCATTCCGGGGTTGTCGAAAGATGCTAGATGAGGAGTAACGTCATGTATGAAGATGTCCGATGACTCTGTCATGGTCGCGGTGATGGTAGTAGGTGGTTTCGAAGGGTCTTGGGAGGGAATCTGGTGACTTCGGATTCGATTCGTAGTGGAGGTTAGCGGGATAGACTTTGACTCGAGGATAGGTTCGGCTTCTTCTTCGTCGTCGTCATCCTCCGACTCCGAATCTTCTTCTTCTTTTTGCATGCGACTCAAACCGCTAAACTTCATGATCATCAACTGGTTCTCCTTTTCGCGTTTGCTCTCGGCTTGAGTGCCTGCGACGGTGTACATGGTAGCTGGGTAGGCCTTTTCTCGTTTATCTCCAAGCCCGTCGCGAATTATGTCGAAAGATAGGCAAGGCCAAGGAGTGCTGAGATTGTGAAGCATCTCATACGTTCCCGTGTCGGGAGCAAGATGCTGACCAGCCTCAAGCTTATTACGGCCGACGATAAAAGTTCCATTTCCATTTCCATTATCGACATCCATAGCACCGGCTGCCCGTTCATCTGCCTCTCGCTCCGCATCGGGTCTACCATCAACTCCTGCCTCAAAAATCTCATCTTCACTCTCGAACTCATCCTCGAATTCGTCTTCAAAATCGCCCATTTCCTTGTCGTTGTCTACATCCATCGGTTCGGGACGATCACCTCCTTTGAGAGGGGTGATACCGTCGCCGGCCTCCGCCGTACGTTTGGACATCGTGTCAAAATCTTAGATTGGTATTATCTATTATAATACGTAGTGTACGGTTGAAGGGTGCGGTTTAGATAATTGACAGTTTAATCAATTGGCCAGTCATAACTGTATGCGAAGTACAAGAAAAAAAATTATAATTTTTTTCATTGCCCCTCTACCCCGCGATCTGTGGCTGTTGCATGGATGGGACAGGGATTATCCAGTTCAGAATCTCAGTGCCAACTCGTGTACCTGTACGAAAGCCCGATGCGGACCCCTGCGAATATGCATAAACTTATACACCAAATGTATACATCATGTACACCATAATAAATCATGAATAAATATTTCTATGCTAGAATAAAACTTCACTAATACGAAGTACAAGTAGGTACTACGTGGGTACCTAGTAATTGCTGACTTCATCCCATTTCCGTCTTACTGCAATCAACATCTGTTTTCACGTTACACGATACCTACCTATTTATCAATTGACTTTTCCACCCATCCATATCCATGGATTCAAGTTCTCTTCCCATCTCCTCTCTTTCCTCCCACCAAATCTATTTTAACCCATATTCAGTCCAAATCAGGTTTTAGCTACACCGCCATGACACGCGCTTTTCAGTTCGGTCTCGCTGTCGAGGCCTTTCTCAATATTGTCGGAGCCGTTCCATTTGTTCTATACCCGGAATGGTGCCTTTCATTTGCTGTCGCTAATCGTTCTGCTACCGGTGCCCCGGATGTACCTCCAAGCTCCGCCGTATTGTGGCAGATCTACGGCGTCCTCGTTCTCTCGCTTACAGTTCCACTCGTCTTGTGTATTCCGGACTCGAATGCAGTGGCAGATAAGCGCCGAATCGTCTTCCAGACTCTTATTGCCGGGGAAGTCTTAATTGAAGCCATCTTACTACGGCATATATCTCAGCCGGAGAAGAGTGGCTTCACTCTGACTTCGCTTTTACTCAGTGCTTTCTTCTTGCTACCTGCTCTGTTCTGGCATACCTTTGCAACATATGTCAAGCCCGATTTGATGAGCAGCGACCGTTTTCCTTCGGCCAAGCCAGCTAAGAAGACACGTTGATCTAATGACCCAAGCAGTACAAGGTACGTAACTCCGATGTTACTATAAAACTCGCCACGCATGTCGAAAATACATGTAAATGTTAAGGCCCTTACTATAACATACGTGATATCTACACGTATTGATCAAGACGGATAGCAGTCTTCCATACCCAAAACTTACCTATACATAAGAGTCGAGAACGTCTAGTTTTCCGAATCCCATTGGTCTGTGACTGCACCATGACTAGCATCTCCGACCAGCCTCGCATATTTTGCCAGAACGCCTCTCTTTACTTTTGATTGCGGGGCTTTCCAAGCCTTCTTCCTCTCCCTCAACTGTTCGTCGCTCACATTAGTTATATCGATCCGATTCGTTACGGCGTCGATCAGGATCGTATCTCCTTCTTTGACTAGAGCAATAGGACCACCTGTGGCCGCTTCTGGGCAAACGTGACCAACAATAAAGCCATGCGAAGCGCCGCTATATCTACCATCCGTGACGAGGGCGATGTTCTTGAGTCCGGCTCCCATGATTGCCGCCGATGCCCTCAATTGTTCCGGCATCCCGGGGCCTCCTTTTGGACCTTCGTACCGAACTATGAGCACCAAGTTCTCGTCTCGCGGGATCTCACCGCGAGATAATGCCTCGTCAAGCTCATGTTCCTTTTCAAACACCCGAGCCTTGCCAGTAAAGCTCAGCCCCTCCTTGCCTGTGATTTTAGCCACAGCACCTTCTGGTGCGAAATTGCCCCGTAGGATCCGGATATGACCTGTTTCTTTGATAGGATTTGAGAGAGGACGGATGATCTTTTGGTCAGGTGGCAGGCTGGGCCAGTCAGCGACATTTTCCGCGAGCGTGTGGCCCGTGACTGTCGGGATGTTGCCGTTGATCAGACCAGCCGCTATAAGCATCTTCAACACCGACGGCGTACCTCCAATCTTATATAGATCTTCCATTAGATATTTCCCGCTGGGTGCCAGGTCCGCTAGGAATGGCGTTTTGTTGCTAACTCGATCGACATCTTCCAAAGTCAGCGGCACTTCGGCCGTGTTAGCCATAGCCAGGAAATGCAACACGCCGTTAGTTGAGCCGCCCAAAATCATGGTTATGACCAGTGCGTTTTCGAATGATTCTCTCGTTATTAGATCACGAGGACGGATGTCTTTTTCCATCGTCGTTTTGATCACCTCGGCAGCGCGCTCGCACTCACGTGCTTTTTCTGGGGATAAGGCAGGATAGGACGACGATCCAGGGAGAGTCAATCCCATCGCTTCTATGGCCGTCGCCATCGTGTTAGCCGTGAACATACCACCGCATGCACCAGCTCCGGGGCAGGCATGACGCTCGATATCCAACATCACGTCGTTTGAAGTTCGACCTTCGGTGCCGGGATTTGTCTTGGCTTCGAGCCGACCATATGTCAAAGCTCCCGAGGCTTCATAGCAACTAGTTACGTTTATATCACGCTCTAAAAGTTTCGAATATCCCTTTCGGATCGACCCTCCATACTATAATTTTAATAAGCCGATGGACGCATCTCAATTGCGGATATAATCGTCTCGAGGCTACGAGGCTAGAGCTACATATACGAATAGGTGGAGAATTATCGGATTATTGACTTACAATCATGAGGAAAGGCCGATTATGGCGTGCTGCAGCCATTATCACCCCTGGCATGTTCTTGTCGCAACCAGGGATCGCAATGTTAGCGTCGTGATGCTGCGCACATGTCACGGTCTCAATGCTATCGGCAATAAGATCGCGAGTTTGGAGAGAGTATCTCATGCCTAGATCGCCAGCGCTTAGCATAATCATAGCGAAAAAAGGGGGTCACAGGTCAAACCTTCGCCGCCCATGGTGATAGCGTCCGATACACCTACGGCATTGTATTGCCATCCCAGCATCTTCTGCTTTTCTACCGCTCTCTTAACAATCTTTCCGAAGTCCAGGACTGTCATGATTAGCCTGTCTAGGATCTAAGACCCTTATCACTCTATACATGCTCACTCACGATGCGTGCTATAGCCGACAGTCATTAGCATTAGTCACAAACCGTGAGCAGTTGACTACTACAGATGTGTAGCAGACATGTGTCACTCACTTGCACTACGAATCAGGTGTCAGCGGCAATGAATATAGGATATAAGGCAGGCCCCAGTCCTCGTCCGAACACAAGCCCTCTGGTTTTGAAAAGTGTATAGGTCGGAAACATGGTCTCACAAGAATATGCTAGATGGGCAACGGCAGAAAACATACAGCATTTCCTTCCCACCAGACAGTTGCGATTCCAACATGAGGAGCATTCTTCATCATTTCTTCATTCGGAACCCCGGCACCGTACAACATGGCCTATTCAACGTGAGAAGACATATTTATTTAGCTTCGCATGATACAAACCTGAGCGCCTGGATAATCATGTTCTCTTGTGATGGTATGAGACCAACGATTTAACGGACCACCTGGGGGAAGGCATTTGAATTGGATATACTGTGGATCAGACTTGGGGTCCTGAAGGCACGGACTAATACCCGTCTTGGTTGCCGGAGTGTCGCTCATGTTGGATTCCTCGTAATGCCGTATTTTCGTAAGGTCTAAATTTAGTAAGAATTGTTATCCCAAGCTACAGCTTTGGAAAATAAAAATACGACAGACGATTTTATTATAAGGAAAATTTTCACATATATTACCTAGGGTATCGTATCTTGCTGCGGGGTACGGTAATAAGTAAAGAGCAAGTGGACAGGAAGTTTGTTCGGATCCAATCGAAGGGGGTGACGATCTCTACACTCGGAGGTTTAACGTAGCGACGATGTGTATTTTCGAGGAGACAGGCATTAACCCCGGATCCGGAGCGGGTTCGCTCGGTTAAGGAATTTTAAATGCGTGGGAGACGATTGGTTCACTCATCGTGACCGAATAGAAGTCTTAGTTTAGGACGCCTCCTAGATTCACTAACCCGCCTAGGCGAAACCATATCCACGTCTCTGCAAGCCGAGCGTCGGGGCTGACGTATAGTCAGTAGACGAGGGACGAGGGGAATGTGGAGTCTTGTTCTGCATGTACAAACTAACCGATCGGGTTCTGGGGTAAACTAGGTACCTAGGTAAACAAGTAATGGCACCAATGGGATATAAACGTCGGTTCCTCGCTGTCCAGATACGAAATCTACGGTCTCGGGGTATCATATTTACACGTAAATATATTCTTAGGCCGAATACCTAGATACCTACTCGGTAAGCTTATGGTAATGAAGACGACCTTCTAATCGCGAGTAGATAAAGAGTCATTCGATTCTCGTCAAGGAAGGTCACATATTCGCTTTGTATGTAGTATCAGATATCGCGAGGTGATTAGGTACCTAGGTAGGTATGTGGCCGTACGATGTCGTATTTCCAGATGTTTAAAAGGTGCGATTATAAAGAAGAAATACGACGCAACTATGTCGATTCGGCGTCCCCCTTCGTCTGCGAGGCTTCCCATTCTTGGAAACCACCAGGAAACTTGTCGACGAGCTCGCGCATACCCGAAATCAACCTAATATGGTGACTCAATACACTATCAATCGTAAATTGTTGTAGGACGAACTTACATATGCCGATAACTCGGGTCGTCCTTGTATAGTATGGAATCAAGGAGATTAACTCGACTACCATTCCATTTATATCAGAAGCCGTCGATAGGACAGAGGAGGTATTTAAGTAATACTCACATCGCATATAAGGCATTCCGATCGTCCCAATCTTCCTCGGGCCACGACTTAGGGAAGTGCTTATAATATTCTTCTCGGTAGGACTTGTTTATCTTATTCCACGGCTGTCGCCAAACACCGAGTTCATCTACTCTCATTCTTCTATTAGCTTTCCACT
The DNA here is from genome assembly GCF_022496945.1 of Annulohypoxylon maeteangense. Classification (NCBI taxonomy): domain Eukaryota; kingdom Fungi; phylum Ascomycota; class Sordariomycetes; order Xylariales; family Hypoxylaceae; genus Annulohypoxylon; species Annulohypoxylon maeteangense. The sequence continues at coordinate 2,046,325 of NW_025953251.1, read as the reverse complement.
CTACATAAATAAGTGGTACAAACCATCCATGCTAGATGAACATCGAGGGATCTTACATTCATTATGAGCATAGAATGAAGCCGCATCGAAAATGATAGAAACGCCAGTTTCTGCGTCACTCCCCGTGTTGCCGTCCCATAGATCCCCATGGATGAGGCATGGTTGGATAGAGTGATTACCCATCTGCAATGGCCTGAGGAGCCGCGGTATGACCTTTTCGAAAAGAGGTACTAAGTTCGATATGACATCTGTATCGTCTCCCTATGCAAACGTCTCATAAGTATGCGGCAAGTAATGAAGAGCCAGTTACCAGTTTCACATCTTAATCCTCAGGGAGTCTAACGGAAACCTAGAAAAATAAAGCCGTAGTAGATAAATGACCAACTAACCCGAGTCTTCAGCTCAAGCTCAAAGAGGGACCATGTTGTCCTCGCAAAATACTCTTCCCAGAAGTGAGACCAGCCGTGGTCGACACGCACATTCCCGTGGAACGTCGGTACGTCAGACCCGAATTTCGCTTTCGCACCGCCGACGCTACTCTTACGGTGTAACTCCGCAATCTTTCCAGCAAGATCCACGGCAGCGGGGACGTCACCCGTCATGGGACGGAACTCGCACAGAAGGAAATGCACATCTGGCATCCCAACATACGTTCCCCATCCGATGGGCGCGGGCACGAGATCTGGCATGACGCTGCGGACCCTGGACATACACGCAAACTCGCTCGACATCATCTCCCTGCCTGTTTCTCCATACGTAGTCTGTATTATAATTAGTTATATATCCTACATTTCACAATAGTTTATGCTAAACTCTAAGTGCAATCACATGGGTGAGAGTATTTGTGGAAATTGCGAGAATACTGTCTATGAAAGGAACAACATCACCTTGAGGAAATACGCCTTGCGCGTCCCATTCTCCTCGACATCGAGACGGGCTGTACGGGTCCAGAAACTAGCACCATGGGCAGCGATCGTCAAGACTCGGGTCCCGTGGGGAAGATCTGTTATTCACGCGGCTATTAGAGTATGAAATCGTCTGAATGGCAGGGAAAAGAGTGCTCACTAGCAATGACCGCGGGATCTATAACGCGAATAGCTTCGATTGGGACCTTCACTTCTTGGGTGTTCTCGGTCCCTTGCTCTTCCGTATTTGCATCCATACTTGCCTGTATTGGAACCTTAGAATTTTGTGGCGGTAGTTTTGGGGAGGGGGAGAGCGAGGATTTAGGTGAGGAGACGCTAAGTTGTTAGTGTAGGTACCTTCAGACGGCTAACTTAGGTACTAAATTTCACAGTTTATATGCATGCAAATAAGGAGCGGACACGCTAAATCAATCCTTTAAAAAAAGATAGAATGGCATAAAAGTAATACTAAATTTTACACTTGACGATTGACAATTGATGTGTTATCTCATAAGATAGATATAAAGTAGGTATTGTTGAGATTTTCAATCGACTATGTCCCAAAAGTCGAGCTAAGCCACTGGGTATTGGTCAAGGTAGACAATTGTCTCGTAAGGAGAGTGATGATAATATTCACCCTTTTGCTTTAGATGAAGGCTCATCGGCAACTTAAGATCCCGTTAAAAAAGAATAAAGACATATGTTGCTCTTTCGAGCTGAAAAAATAGTAAAAAAATAATGTACAAAATTCCTCACCCAGAAACATAGGGTATTGTACTTGCGAGATCGTAAATCATGCAGACAGAGGAAAAGAAAAGGATAGATATCCATCCCGTCATACGTACATGTCTACCAAAATCGTATCTAGCGGCCGTTGCATACATCAACCCCCTTTTCCCTCATGCCGCCTTCTGCACCGTTCACCCTCGCTTAAATTTATCAAAAAACCTCCCTACTAGCCAAAGGATTGAAATTGAGATGTTTGGAGAACCACCAGCTATGCCGGGGGCTTTCCTATTCAAAAAGAAAAGTAGCCTTGAAACCCTACCCATACCCGGGAACTTATCAGAATACATATTCTGGTCACAAACCAACCCGATCCTTCCCTTATGCCTCCAAACCAAGTATGGAAATGGTCAAGAAATGGTTAAATCAGGGTTAGTCGTAGAAACGGCCACCGCATATTTCAAAATAGAATCGATATGTAAATGAGGATGAGCCCAAGAAGAAAAGAAAATCGCAGACGTATAAGGGCGCATTGTTGCAGGATTCGGACCAGTAAATATGTAGCTTGCCCCAAAACCAAAGTCAAGCTACGCTATTGACTAGAGTGACAAGCCTGAGCTGCAGTATTGGATCCAAAAAAGAACTCTGAGAATTATTTCTTTAAGCATTAGCAGTTACGCCGACGCTTCGCTCCTCTTCTAGCCGTCGAACCAATTCCCTTTCCTTCGGACTTCGTGGGTTGGCGTCGATACCAAGGATCGCACTAATACGGGTCTTATCATGCTTTTCGTATAAGTTCTCGCGATCATTGGGACTAGTGACAGGGGTAAGCGGAGTTTGTCCCCCCATCGCAAGGACGCTCGCCTTCCACGCCTGCTCTAGAACAATTGGACTGATTCCTGAGCCATATTCAGACGCGATAGACGCCCAAAATGATGATCGATGTGCGGCGTAGATAGACTGAAGTCTAGGGATGTCCACGTGAGCCGAAGGTGGCGGCAGTGAACAGTCTAGTCGAAGAATTGGCGTCTGGCCGATTGGCGAAGGTTGGGGGAAGGGAGATGGTGCCAGCGACCGAGTTGCGTCTGGGACCGAGACCGGCATCGAATAGCTGCACGAACCTACGGAACCAGTAGTCGGGAGAGCAATCGATGATGGCTTCGGCAGAATAGCGGGGAGTCGAGGAGAAACATTAGTACCTGTAATGATACTGGGAAGTTGTACCGAAGTCGTATAATTCGGGGAATCAGCGTCATGGCCACCGACACTCATAGGCGGAGAGTCATCGCGCGGGGAGGATTCCCGGACAGGCGACGGAACGGTAGCTGGCAAGATTGGCGAGTGTCCGGTAGAGGAACCCGAAGACACAGACGTAGTACGTTTACGGCGATTGCTTCCGTGGCTAAGCTGGTGATAGTGAAGACGGCATGCCAGCTCGGTCTTCTTCAAATGAGCAGCAATGTGCTTATATGGCATTTTTTGGAGACGAGTTTGGAGCAGATACACCTCCTATTTCGTTGCACTTATTAGTTTCTATAACAAGATTCGAACTGTGCCTCCCATATGCTCTTCCTTTCCTAGATGGAGTCGAGCATAGGCTAGACTTCTCGCTTACCTCATCCTCACTCCAGGCTCTTCCTCCACCAGTCGAGGCCGCAAGTTTCCTACTCTTGGTGATTCCATATTCGTGGCGGTCAAGAGCATCACTCGTGGGCGTGAATGGAACGCCAGAGGACGCGGCAAGTTGCATCGGCGGGGACATCATGTCGTATTGTTTTTATGAAAGATATACAGTTGTGAGAATAAGATGGCGCTATCTCAATGAATCGAAAGTTTGAAAAGGTTATGTTATAAATAGGCAGACCGCGCTGCTTCAGGAATCGAATTTGTATAAAGTCGTCGTGATAATAAATCGGAGAATCGTTCGTTTCGATATGGTTACGTCAAGAGTATTGATATCCCCAAGAGGTTGCCTATCGAATTCGTCCTTGCCAGGTTGGAGGTTAGATGAATAACCAGAAACGAAAACGAATCGAATAGATAGCAATAGAGCAGTCCAAATAACACTGACGACGAAAGTAATTATTCAAAAGAGTGTAAGCAGCCAAGCCAGTTGGACAATGAAAGAAAGTGGTCGCTAGCTGCGAAGAAAGGAAAGAAAGGAGGCTCGCAACAGCGTTGTCAGTGATACAGTGGTTGAACCTATACGGTGGTAAAGGAAGAACAAAACAGAAGAAGAGAAGTAAGAACAAGTGAGACGGAAGGCGGATAATAACGATAATGCATCTTCTGCATCATGATACTCGGCCGACACAACCCTGGACGAGCTAGGGTTGACGTTACCGGGGGGGTAGACACTACCACACCTCGCATACACCTCTTCGAATATAGCCCTGTAACATGAGCTTAATATGGGGGTATATGCGACGAGAACAGAAGCATAATCTTGGCTCGATGCGCTGGGCTGACTTCCTTTCGTATCGATCTAAAACGGCCAGACCCAGCCGATGAAAAAGTGAGTGGACGAAGTCGGCTTTGCTGTCCCGAAATTATATCGAGGACCGACGAAGCCGAGACGACGACCAGAGAGGGCCGATCCGCAAGCATACCAGCGGCACGCAGGTCAAGATCGTGCTGCGACTAGAAAAAGGCGATAGCTTCCGTAGGATTTTAAGAAGATAGCTATCAGACTAGGCAGGTAGGTACCTAGTAGGAATCAAGTCTTAAACTTCAGAGCCTTTTCGAGAACCATAGTTGCTGCATGACCGGTACCGAATGTAACACACGAGCCACTACGGTATAAAGTTGACAGACATATTAAAAGGTATCCAGATCTAGACGGCATGCACTTTTGTTTTCTTTCTTTGGTTCCATCGCATACCCATGTTCGTTTCGACGGTGGAATAAAAAAGAGCGGTATTGTCGAGCGCTCTCAAGTTACAGAGAAGAGGGGCTCTATCTCTCACTTGACCGTCCCCTCGACAGGCTAGCAGTACGGTAGCATATCCCGTAGCAGAGAATTCTATTCAGGTAACTGGCCGAACTATTCTCGATAATGTGTGGATGTCGGAGAATTAAGTAACAGAGCACGTTTAGCAAATAGTTTTGACGTTTACGATACGGATTTGAGATGCCTCTAGCATAACTAGAGCCGCTGGAAGTCGGCCTAGTAGACTTGATCAGTACTCAAGCCGAGGCTAACTAGGTACACTACACGTGGGCGCATACGTGCATAGGCGCGGAGGTATTGTGGTAGTATCGTAGTGGTAATAAGCTGTGGTGGCCTCGTGCAGTTTCGCGGTTTCGCGGTTTCGCGGCTTCGAGGTTTCGAGGTTTCGAGGTTTTGAAGAAGAAGAAGGGTCTGTGTCGTAAAATCGGTTTGACATCTGGTTGGTTTTGTATTGATCTTGCTTCACCGTGTTACAGAGACGCGCTTACTCACTTTACAGGGGTCCTGATTGGCTCTATCTGACTCGAATCGACTTAAATCGACCCCACCACGACGTAGTGCGTCTTTAACCCCCCTGCCCCATGGCTAGCATGGAACCTTAAAACCCCCTTCTTTTCCCCTTTCCGTTCAGCCTCTACATACCTAGTAGAGGCTCTGCTGCACTACTATGTATAGGTACTTTATTAGTCCCATGTCGCTACGCTCTTCTTCCAGCATTTCGCCCATGTCGCATCACGTACTTTTACACAGCTGGAACTTGCCGAATCGAGGGCGTCAAGCACTAGTACGACATAACCTATACCCCGTCTTAATCTCCCTTGTTTTGTTCCGTGCTTCCATGTTGTTTCTTTCTTGACGCCAGCCTAGACCTACTTCGACCTTGATACGTTTCTAAACTTTCTCGATTCTACATTTTCTAAACATCGCGGGAGAGAATTCGACTTGCCAAGTCACGGAGATCTCTGTCAATATGACGATTGCGATGCGATGGCAATGCGGGTAATAGTTCAGTCCAGATTAGGTGTATTGTTTGGTTTCGCCTGCATAAAACATCAGTGTCGCAGTGGTAATGATAATGGGCTTACTTTATCTAAGTACCTAATTACCTAGGTACCTATCCATTGGTTGATTCGTACTATACGATCCCGAGGCATACTAGGTACCTACAAGGTAGAGATCTCAATGCCTATTCTTGATGATTTGTGTCGACATCCTTTCACAAAACAGCACATCATTTCTAGATACTAGTGCTGGCTACACTAAAGTTCGCCTGGCACCCCTTCGGGGTGCTGCGCTTTAATTAGCAAAAATACCAGTAATTAGCAAAGTACCCCTATAGAAAACTTTCTATACGATTTACATATAAGAATACTTGCCAAGACTCCCATGTTAATAAAGTACTTATAATTAAGAGAGAATCTCTCGTAATGGAAAGTATTTTGCTAATACCTGGTCTTTTTGCTAATTAAAGCGCAGCACCCCCTAGGGGGTGCCAGGCGAACTTCAGTGTAGCCAGCACTAGTATTCCGATTTTGATAGTTCTTCATCACATGCCTTCTAGGTAGACACAACCAAAGAGTCTACCTAGGTGCTAATATCTACCTAGATACCAATATTCTCATTACTCCAGGTTATTATACACACCTAATTTTCATAAGTTGAAGCAAGAATTGGAGGCCGACGAGCCGGATCTTCAGCGCTTGGTAAACAGAGCGAGAGCGCATCCCTTGTCACTCTTCACCGTAACTCAACGCCTTCGAAACCTGCCAAGAGTGTACTATCAGCCCTGGCCAACCCGAGAACATCACGAATCCAGCACGTCCCATTTGATGTATTATCTGGGGTTCCAGCTGTCTAGTCAAAACGCCACCAAGTTACTAATATTTATCGTCAAATACCGATTTTCAAGGTTATCATGAACGTCGAACCCACGCCACGCTTAGATAACACACCCGAAACCCGAAGGCGCACAAGGCACATACTGAACCCCTCGAGAACGGACCTCGAGACCTAGCACTGCAACCTCAGCTTGTAGAATAAGCTTCATCAAGGATTCCGCCATAGTGGCACGCTACGTCAGTCCTAACCTAGAGCGGGTTAAAAGTTAACTTGCGACTTTGGTAGCTTCGAAAGTTGATCGGAATAACCATGCCCTAAACTGTCTTTAGGGATTTCTTTAAACTTCATGATGGTCGCCGGAAAGGAATAAGCGGCTGGATTGCTTCAAATTTTAGGATTGCTAGGATATAGGCGGCAGGCGAAACCATCATCCTACAACACGTATCTGGATTAGGTCTCTATTCGCGAGAAAGGATGATGCTCTTTAACGGATTATTATATCTTTGACATCTATAGAAACAATTAAGGGCTGTGTTAGCTCGTTGCCGGCAGTTCCTGATTGAACGTTTTGCCAACATCGGCGTACTGATTAGGTGAGTAGGGTGGCACCAAGAATCATCCACGGATACCATTCGAGTTAATTGCAGCTTTATTTCAACACTTTCACCAACAACTCCAAGAGATCAACTACATGGGAAATGCTTAACCTAAAAACAACCTTGGAAGTTATCATTTTAACTATCTAATTGGGGCGTCGATCTTGAAATTATGCCCAAAAAAATTGAAATCAACCATCTGTCTCGATTTTACTTTATGATCACCAGCTAATATTCTACCAGGCGCTAAAACCCGTTGTGGCTCAAGTAATCCAGGATTACAAGATACTGTAGGAGAATATCTAGTCCATCTGAAGACTCAAATGCCCCAACGATGTCAGGCTAGGTTAGATAGATACGGCCAAACAAGTTTATCTCAACAGGATCAACTTCCCTGATATGTCGATTGAGCATCAACTATGAGATAGCCGACAGGGATCACGTGTTTCGCAAAGACGGTCGATTCCAGCAACATCATTTCTTTACCTTTGGTTGATGCAAGACATCAATATTCTACATTTTACCATATCACCATGTTGTCCTATAAAATATTCCTAGGTGCTCGTGTCCCGAAAATACGGCGAAAAGTAGCAGCCTGCATTTAGGGTTGTTTCCCAAAGAGAGACTCTCAGGGGGGTTGAGCAGGGGACATATGCATGATACCGGCGTAAACAGATACCTACATAATACTACCTAGATATGTATGTATATAGACTGCTAGGTTGTGACCTAGGTAAGTGTCAACAATCCCCTTACCCATAGAATCGCAACTGACCGCATATCTTACACGATCCCTGCCCCCACACCATTATATTTTCATGCCCGCATACGTAATAGGTACATAGTAGACAGCTGGAGGTAGTCGTGGCCAGAGTCGCAATTCTCAAACGGTGTTCTGACAGCCTGTTACCTCCTTAGTTTCAATCACTTTGTCCTTTTGAAAAACACATAAACGCGTCGTGTTAGAAGTGGATCGTTGCGGCATGGCTTAGCCGCTGATCAAGCATTAAAGGAGACCAGATGACATGTGCTACCTTGAAGATGGCCCATGGAAGCTTGACAAACAGGCTCACAATGATGGGATGAATGACGAGACTAGCGATCAGCCTACGATGACCCGAGAAACGTCATTTTCTACCTACTAAGTGGTTTAGGTAGATCTCGGATCTACGGTCCGATAAATGCCCTTGGTCTCGTACACGTACTCACTTTTCTTCGAATCGCGTTGCGTCTCACTCCCTATTGCTCACCTAGTATCTATCTAGACTATCGATCGCAAGAGGTTATTATCTATGCATCTTGGATGTCTTGTTTCCTAACTATCGTGGAAATTTCGTGGCCCAGTTAGTTAATATTCGGTCCATCTCCCGAAGAAGCTCGTTTCCAATATTTTGGATACTCTAAACTAACGAAAGCCGACTAGGTGATACCTACGTCCGTTCGGCGCGCGGCCGAGCACGCGAGGGGCACGGGCGCCGCGTCCTATAGTCGCAGAGCCGCAATAACACCCCTTTTCGTGAGCTACTCCCACTTGCTCTCGGGGTGGGATCTACACTGCCCCTGAGTAAAGAGCTGAAAATTCGGCAAAATTCGATGATCGAGTATCACCCAGCCTTAACGGTCTACGAAGATATTTAAGAAATTTCAAACATATATGCAAGTAGCAAGATAAATCTTGGAGTCATAGACGATGTGCAGCTTCACCTGGATCTATCGATATGACCCGAGTGATCTGAGGTAATACTGTATGCCGTGTGTATGCAGTCGCCTTTCCGAGGCCAAGCTAGAAGTATATGGCTTGAGATGCTATATTGCATGCCATTTCCGCCTATCCCTGAGGAGATCTACCTGGGCAATCTGGATTAAGGTGACCTTGGTCATCTTAATGCCGAGAGAGTGCTATATTTGCAACTTCCTTCAAGTTGTACGAACTCACCTCGTTGTAAAGCTAGGGGAGTCCAATACATACTGTACTATATCGTTTCCATCGTTATATTTCGCTATAAGACAACCGTAAGAGAGAGTCAAATAGTAATTGTGTCCAAGTTATATCATTGTGTGATATCAATTAGCCACTTCCCCTATACAATACCAACAGCCTCATTGTTGTATTTAGGTACTCTCCAAGTCTACGAAGTAAATGGATTTCTCAAGACATGAACAACTAGGACGATAATAAATTTTAGAGAGCGGATACCCTAAGCGATATGGCTTCATTTCACTGATACTGGGTATGTATATAGCCGTTCAATATCATGATATACTATTTTCGTATACTGGGTAATATCGTTTCGTGCGCTTGGTGTTCGAGGCGACTACATCTGTAATTTACCTAGGTAGGTACCAAGGGAAAATACTGTGCTCCTACCTAAGAATACGAATGAGGGTATGACTACATCTGTACCACGGTTTCATGAACAACTATACTAGACAGAGTGTACCGTTATGGGGAGCCAGGACGAAAATGGATACCTAAATAATTATTGTAACACTTGTATTGACTTGAGCAGACTTGAGACGACAGGACAATACGATAGATATATTGTAGGCACGGCGTACACAGATTTGTATCCCCTCTCATTTTTGAGAATTGACTTTGGTGAGTTAATGTTGTCCCAGTTTCGTGATGCTAACTAGGTAGTTAGCATCATATCCATATAAGAGACGTCAGGGATGGTGTGTATCTTATCAACAGTCTTCGAATGAACTTGAAGGGGTGGAAATGGATTCGAGAAATAGTAGGATCCGTACTCTTTAAATGGGCAAGCAATAACAGACAGACATATTATCTTAAAATGGCCGCAAGGCTGCATTGCATTTGTGCTTCGTACCTGGATCATATAGGTACTTGCGGGACTATGAATTGAAGTATCGTGAGGACGTGTGTACTCCGTACTGCGGGGAGAAGTAGCAATACTTGGCTAGAATGCTAGAGTGCTACATACATACCTTGCCTTGCGATTTCTTGGCATCGTGACATACATAAATATACCTTCTAAGGTTCTTCCCGATTAGATATTAGCTCGTCCTGAGTTGCCTCATTTTTGGGTTTCGAGTGCTGAATCTACCTGGATAAAGGTAACTTTATTCCTCCAATGTTATGTACAAGAAAGAAAGTAATATCCAGATATTAAGTGAATTTAATATGTATAATCAACTATTGATCATGCATGTGCATAAGAGATTGACGAAGTTATGTACTTTTTTCCTGATACATCATGTACCTATTTCCTACGGTAAAAGTTTAAACTTTGTCTACTACCGCTAGGAGGTATCTAGCAGCCGACTAGGTAGGTATGAGTAGCCTATAAAGAATAAAGTTATCTAATACCTCTCTGTACATATATAAATTATAGGTACTAGGTAATGTTTCGTGCCCGTTTAGATACACATCCATACTTACCTACACGCAGTATGCCTAATATATAGTATTGCTAAACACTCGACGCGGATAGCTACATGTACATATTATCAACTTTCGACTTTGAATTAAGGTGAGACTTAGGTTACCAGTTACATTCTCGACCCACGCAATACCTTGCAAGGGGTTAGGTACAAGTCAATTGTTACCTGATGTCATTTATATAGCTATGTAAGGTCTCTTATTACCTGAACGTGGGTAAGAGTGTATATAAATATATGTAGTTAATACTTCTGTAGGTATAAAGTAGGTTATGTAAGTTTTTTATTCTTTCTAAGGTTATCATTGGATTTTATGATCTAAAATGGCCCCGGATACCTGCAGGTAGCAAGGAACTAATCGATAATTCCACAAACTGTGTACTATGTATTAGATTCTCAGATGAAAGTCCTAAGCTGTCACTCGAGTGAAAGGAGACAGGGAATTCCTATAAACTAGATATTATGCATACAAAGTGCAGAGTGCATACGTCTAAAACGAAGAAGTGCAATACTAGGTAAGCGTATCATCACGTGCATGACTATTTCAGAGCAAGTTGGAATAGGTATTAATGCGAAAATACTACATAGGTACCCGCGTATACTTCGAGTTGTTGGTAATCACTCTTTGGCTCGGAATTTGACCCACGATTAACCGAGTTAAGGGTTAAACCGGGTCGAGGTTGCCAAGAGATAAAACCCACAATAAACTAGTATTAGCGAATCAGAAATCATGAACATATTCAAGGGCCAGGCTGGCTCGAACATTAAAAAAGGTATGTACTTTTTACCGACCACAACTGCGTACCTCTGAATCTTTTACCTTTTTTCCACCTTTTTTTTCTAAGGTGCCAGTCGTCGAACCCACACCCCCAGGTCTAACTACCAGGTTGTGCACGAAAAATAAAAAAAAAGAATAGACACCAATCCCAAACATCGACCAGCCTAAGCTCAAGATACTTTTGTCGAAAGTACTCATCGAAAGTACATCCATAATTGTCAACAGTACCTACCTCTCGAGTCCTGGTCAAGTCTATGTAGGTTTCCTGCATTGCTGAGGTATACAGGAACCTGATCTTCTCAAAGTCACTTTTTATTTTATTCTATTTCAATTACGGAAGTACAATACATACACATTTGTTGTCGCGCTACTTACTGCGATCCTTGCATAAGAAGCGTCAATTGTAGAATTACAAGTTGACATCGCGACTGAAAGGCTACCGTTGCCATCCTCAATCGCATTTGAAGTGGGAAAGGGTCTTTTCCATTGAAAGGTATCGTCGCCTTCATTTTCTCTCTCTCTCTTACATACATCAATTTCATTTCGGTGGCAGACAATACGCCACATAAACAAGACTTTCATACCAGACACGAGTTAGGCGTCGTTGATCGGGTCAATTTCATCAATTTTACCAACACCATTTGTAAATCTTTCCAAATCGATCCGGGTCTATCTAAATGCCCTCGCACTCTGTTTTCTGCTTTAGGGAATATACAAACCATTTGCCGCGTATATGCGCAGAATCAAATTGACCTTTCAATCTCCACCAATTCTCCTACATAATCCAATATTCCTCTAATTCCTTTCTCAATTCCCCGCTTAAAAATGAGTTTATGAACCTTATGTACCCTGCCTACCCTAGGTAGGTTGAAGCATGCCCGATGTTCCAAGGTTGTACTGCAAGCGCGGCAGAACATCCCATAAACGTTTGAACTTTCCCACTCTTTGCCAGTCTGGAAACATTCTCAGTACCTCTGGGCTACCTCCTAGCGTTGCACGGGCCAACAACGGGGGCTGTGTGATGTCCGTGCGGGCGAAAGTAAAGGAAAAAGAACTGGGGCAGATGCAAAATTTTTGCAGGTACTACCTCGGGCGGCGTTCTCTCTACTTTCCCGCCATATTTTTCCCTTTTTCCACGGTTCAATGAAATCTGCACCCCCCCTCCCCCCATCCCCCATCCCGTCATCCACACAGTTTGTTCCCTCTACTTCTCTCTTTCTCGCTTCAAGGTACTCCGTACATTGGTATCCGTCGAAGCACGCTGGCAAGATACATTTCAATAGGTTCAATCCAGTTCCCCTGTCGGTATGTTACAATAACTTCAGAAGCATCCAAACCCCCAACCTTGAAGAATCATCTCACCTTATTTGAATTGAATCCCAAGGCGCGGTCATTCGAAATTGTTGCTGAACGGCATCGTCGGTGACCCGAATCTGCGCGCGCGCCGCGCAAATACACTCATAACACATTACACATTACACATAACGCCATACATACACACCAACATTCCTTCTATCAAGGTGGTAGATTGACCTAAACACTAAACCTTTCTAGTCAATTTTTATTATTATTTCTATTTCTCGCTTCTCTGCCCAAGGAATCGCGGGAAACAGAAATAAAAAAAGGTTGCCCATCCCGGCTACGGCTAGCGACATAAGTAGTATACCTGGTATACATACTTTGGTTGGTGGACTAGGTTACCTGGCTGCCTGGCTACCTTGGCTAACCTAGGCTACCTGCGCAGTACCAAGTGGGAAGACGCGTCTCTTGTATCCCTCGTACTCAACGTATCTTTCTTCAAACTCGAATCAATCCAGCTTCAGGTTACGAAGAACACAAACTAACTGTACGCGACCGAGCAGAAACCTCTAATTTTTGATTGCTCCTATTGCGTCGTTTCGCAGCAGGAGTAAAAATAAACAGAGTTCGAACGTTACGACTAAATTTATGCACCATTTGAAGAATTCTCATTCGCATACATCAGCTCCAGTAAGTGCGAGTACCCTCTACTTCTTGTTGTCGCGTTTTCCTGTTATTTTTTATTGCATGTGTATCGTTATTGTATTCCGGTATACCCTTTTCCCTTCGAGCATGAGCATGATCATTTTCTCCACCCACTCAAGGATATTCTATTCTCAATCCATCCATCGCATGCATCGTTGATGGGTTACTGGGTTTGCGCGACTATCCGACACGCGCGCGTTTGGCTAGTTTGGCCCGTCGCAATTTGTTCACATTAGTCGCAACTCATCAGCGAAACTGTTCACGATGTTGCTGGACGAGATGAGATGAGATAAGGCTCGTCGCCTCCGAAAAAAAAACATTACATTGTCAGCATCATTCATCACCCATATCATCACATAACCATCAACATCGGCATTAGCATTGGCATTGGCATTGGCATTATCATCAGTCATAAACCCGCAGTACACGTTGCCGACTAATAATGCCCTAAACACTCTCATCCAAAGATACATTGGATTTCGATCCTATGATATCTTGCCGCTTGCATTTCATCATGACCATTATTACCATCACTACCACCACCACCCATTACGCACTATATCACCTCTATCCACCATCAAATTATTGCGCTTCTTTGTCGCGCAGCCTTCCCATTTGTCCAATCTCTCTTTTGCTAAGCCAGTGATAAAATTTTCTTATCCCACCTCTACCGCCACCCGCCCAACTCCTCTTCTCCTTACTTCGCCTCCCCTGTTTCTTGCGCGTTCTTACGCCGAGCAAATTCTTATCCTCGAAATTTCCCTCCTGTACCTACCTCTCTCTGCCTTACATACGGTCTATTTCACTTTTTGTTCCTCCGTTTCTTTTTTGTTTTACTACTCAGTCCCATTTTATTCATCTCCCCCCCTTTTCCCAAAGTTTAATTTTGTCCATGCACTTTAACTCTCAAAGTTCTAGTTGTATCAGGAACAAGAGACTTTGGTATTATTGTAGCTGACGCTAGTTTACCTTTTTTCAGATCATGCAGCAATGGCAGGTCGGCCCTGTGCCGGGGGACTACCTCTACGCACCGAACTCCACTCAGCATCCGAACGATCCTATGCAGTAAGTACATCCATCCATCCCCTTTTTTTCTCTCCTCTCTACATCTAATGTTCCTACGTTCCCCATGTCACTACTCGTGTATCTACCTCCCCCCCATGTACTGTACCTAACCAATTCGTTTCCCGAGTACATTCATCTCTCCCCCATTTCCTCTCCGCCCCCCTTACCCCCCCTTCTCTCCCTCCCCCCGTCTACCCCAGATAGCTCGTACACATACATACTATGGACCTTGCTGTATAGAAGACATGGTCATATATGTACCAAATGTACACCTGCTGTCTCAATTATGGACCTGTCCCGCAAACATTTAGCCAGGTCGATCTGTCTAAGCTCCACCGCGAGTGGCGGGACCCCTCGTGATAGCTTCACCTGGTCTTTAATCTGCACAAGCACAAGCCTTGCCAAATTCTCTACCCTGCAGCTCGCCTGCTTTACCATCCTTGTCCTATCTCACTCTCTTGGTTGAACGATACTTGTGCCTTGGCCTTGCCAACCGCTGTTGATTTGGAACGTTTGGAACACCGAATGCTGTGCAGCCATGATTACATCGCATCCCGCTGTTGTCGCTTCCAGCAACATCACGCCTTATAGGCAAGCTAACACTGCACTCTGATACAGCTCAAATCACCCCTACCAAAACGAGATGTCACGGAGGAATGAGTTCGCAGGTTATACGCCACAACCCCCCAATCCCGGTGCCCAACCTCATCCCTCGCACCCCCAGCAGCATCACCAGCAGCTGCCTCAGCATCAACAACATCAAAACCAGCCGCATCAACAATCCCATGGTTCCCACTCTCAGCATCCGCACCACCAGCCGCATCAGCCGTCGCATCAGGCGCAACAGCACCATGCAACCCCGGTGCCTCCTCCGATGACCATACCACAACAACCCGTCGCAACTTCCCAGCAGTCGACACCTACCCCGGCTTCAACACCTGCTGCGCCCCGCGGTCGTAAGCGAGCCGCACCTGGACATCAGCAAGGCCACGGTCAAGCTCACCAACAGCCGCACGCGCCCACCACAAACCCGGCCACGCCCGTCCCTGCATCCACGACTGTCGCCGCCCCTACCGCAAATACTCCGGCTCCTGCGCCGGCTCCTCTTCCAGTCTCGGCTCCGCCGCCGATGCAGGTCACTCCCGTGGCTCCACCGGCCGTCCCGACCAAGGAGGAAGTCAGCACTCCGTCAGTCCCGCCCCCGGCCAAGAAGAGTCGAACGAACACGCCCTGGACCCCCGCCGAGGAATTACGACTTAAGCAAATGAGGGATAACGGTAACAGCTGGGCCGAGATTGCCAAGGTCAGTAATTCTTGACATTTGCTCGTCGGAGTCCACACTAACCCGAGTGATGATAGACATTCCCTACCAGAACCGAAGGTAGCGTAAAGAAGCATTGGTACAAGGTATGACTTTGTGCAATCCATTTTCCTATTTTACCGTGTTTTGTTCTCCGTTGCCAATGACCATTTAGGATATGCACTACGCCGAATTTGCCGAGGATGAAAGTCAGGCATTGCTCAGCGCCATCAAGGACTACGAGAACAATAAGTGGAAGACTATCGGACAGAAAGTCGGCAAGCCAGCAAAGGTTAGTGTCTTATTTTGGTCTCCTTACCGAACCCATATACGATCCCATGCTAACGAATATTGGTGACAGGCCTGCGAACAATACGCTAAAGAGCATTTCCCAGAATTGTTCTCTGCGCAAAAGGCACGTTAGAAAAGCACCAGGTGCACGGTGTTACATTTCGTTCTGAGTGTCCTACCTATCTCTCTGGCTTTGGTTACCACCCTTTTTTGCTTCGATCTGCTCATTCTTATTAGGTATTGTAAGAGAACAGGCTCTATGATGTTGTGTCGGGACGATCCCACTCGTCGGGAGGGGCGCGTCCCTAGCACACAACTTCGTAACCCCCGATCGCGTCAACGACGTGGGGTGGGAATGGATATCCGACCTTTGGTCATATCCCTCCCATCCCTATTTCCATATTTACTTTTGTTTCGGTATATTGAGACGGCAAGGAACGGGTCTTTCCTATCCAAAGCACGATTCCCCCACGGGAGAATGGTAGGGTTGTCAGATTAGGTTATTCGGGAGGGCAAAGAGAGTTGACTTCTATGCTTTGATGGGGGGATATTTCATTGAGTGGATCGTGGCAAGCAGGTTTCCGGGTCCCGAGATCCTTTATTCGAAGAAAACTCATAAAAATCCGGCTTTAATGTATGATGAAGGATCAACCAGATGCTCTTCTAGGTGGTTCGTAATGCAGAATTGCCGGAAGGTAAACCAACTCGGTCGTCTTGCACGATTGCTAAATTGCTAGCCCTAGATATTCTTAAAGCTAGCTAGCTCTTGTAAAAATATCAGCACGGTAAATCCTTAATATGATGTATTCATAATATCTTGCCTGGATAACTATCTTAGCGGAAGCTGATCAAATCCTGTAAGTATAACTACTTGGCTTTCATACCCGAATTTGGTAGCCTGGACACGTTTCAAGTTTAGCCTGGATAGTTTTCTACGTGCCATATTTTAGTCAAGTTACTTTCCTTCGATCTCTTATATAAATGCTCAAATTAACTCCTACTCACTCTCCTCCCCCCTCTTTATAAACAGCACTATTCACATAGGTCAGAAAGATATGGAAGTTGAAAGGTGATGGGCAGGCGAGATGACACAGCATGAAGATTGTCGTTGCGCGTGTATTAGATAGGTATCTATTTTACATATGTGGGATCGGAAACCCGATACTTCCATGGTTTCGTCGACGGGGGGCGAGATAACTCTAATAGGTATGCACAGATGATGACAACGTTGCCGCTGTTGGGAAACTTAACCTTGGGAGGTTGATTAGAAACGCGGGCGGAGGTAGTGTGTAAAGTAGCTCCGAGTCTGTGTTTCGCGCTGTCCATATAAGATCTTGTGCTCTTGTGGTGTGGCTAGTGAGGAAGGTTGCATGCCTTCGATAGGGGCTAGCAAGTGTATAAGGAGAAGCAAACTATTGTGAGAAGATAGAAAAGGGAGTGGCGGTGTGGAGCTTCAGACAGTGAGTATATCTATCTACATTTCTGTCCGCATGGCTGCTGTATTCTAGGGGAGCATGACAGTAGCAAGTAGCCGGCCGTGTATTGCGAGACGAAAGAGGAACACGTGCCAACAGACGGACGGGTACGCGCAAACATGGTTTGATATCCTCCCTCTGACCCCCAAGCCCCCAGCCGTTAGTGTTCTATATCTGCATGCGCGTTCCCGACGAAACTAGAGTGGGGGAACAGAGGCCGCATCGAACTCTATTTGAGATCGATATCCCTTTCACCCAGAGTCTAACCACCCCAGAATGACACGGTAGTGTGGGTAGTGGAAACAGCGATAAATACCTACCTATCCTAGACAGTAAAAGCGAAGGCCAAAGCTACCAAAGTGAAAGCGAAGGAGAAAAGGGGGCGCGAGTATGGCGACAACAACAACGTCATTCCGCAAGACGACGCTCTCGCACGCGCAGAAGACGGTCCTAGCGATGTCGCGCGCCCAGTACCTCGACGCCATCCGTGCCTCGCGGCCCGCTGACAAGCTGTACGTCGGCGTGTGCATCTTCCGCATGGACACGCACAGCTCCCGGCCCTCGGTCCTGCTGCTCCGCCGCTCGCGCACTACTGCCTCCGGTTCCGAGTCTTCTTCTTCTTCTTCTGCAGCTACTTCCGCTACAACCGTTACGACTGCTGCGTCGCCGGTATTCCGTCGGGAGACCCGGCGGAATCGACAGCTTGGGGACAACAGAGAACGCGGAATAAGGGGTGGGGCTGGGAATGGGAGCGGGAATAGGAATGCCAATGGGAATGGAATTGGGAGTGGGGTGTGGGAACTCCCGGGCGGCAAAGTAAGAGACTCCGACTTCTGCATCTCAGCGGCGGTGGCGCGGCGCGTGGTAGAACAGACGGGTTTACGCGTGGTGCGCGTGCTAGGCGCCCTCCAGGACGTCCGGCACGTCAGCGAGGTGCGGATCTTAGACTGGGACGACGACGGGATGGGGATCTTCACCAGCGAGCGCAGGGGTAGCGTCGACGGCGAGAGCAACGATAGCAGTACTGACCTCTCCATGTCCATCCTCGACGGCGCCACGCTTACCTCTGGCACGGGCACGGACTCCCCCAGCGGGAGCAGTAACGGTGGCTTCGGAGGGCGGAGTCTACGCCGCAGCGCGTCGAGACGCGAGCCTATCCATAACCCGCAGCTGGTGCTGCGCAGGGACTGTCTGCAGCTGAATTACGCGGTGCTGGTGCAGAGCCATGAGGATTTGGGGATTCGGTCTAGGGACCATGATGAGTTGGTCTGGGCGAGCTTTAGTAGGGCGGAGGCGCTGCCTATGCATGAGGAGCTGAGGACGGTGGTGCATCAGGGGTTGGCGTTTGCGGGGGAGTATTTGTTCTGATTTTTAGTGGTTGATAAGGGGGGAAAGGGTGAAGGGTGAATAAGGGGTCTGTTTCTTGAAAGTGTGATATTCAAACTGATGTGGCATAACGCCGGTTATATAGGAGAGCTGGTCTGAGACTGAGTTACCTGGGAATATGCTTGGAAGACTCGGTTGAAAGCATGAGATTGGTTGTTAAGTAGACCTCCCTTATGCCAACCTTTTCGTGTTGATTCTTAGACTCTAGTTATATACCTGGATAGGTATGTATAACGTTGCTCAACATCTTGAAGCATAGGGCTGAGAAGACGTCACCGGTGCCTCATCTAGTGTGGAACCATCTGTATTATTGAGCATCGCACTAGACCTCACCGGTGCTGTACGCGTAACCGGCTCTATTAGCGGATGATGTCGCAAAGTTCGTTCCCATCTCATTGGAAAACTTGGAGTGAATCCATTTATTAACCTTAACTGACAACATCAAACAGATCGGATCATCCCGTGGAAAGTCTGGGGTGCATGAAACACTGTGCCGCTACGTCTGATGTACAATTACGGTATTTATTTATCAACCGTCACCTGCGTGGTTCCATCCCTTGCAGTGAAGGCGTCGGCTTTCTTCGTTCCGTTCTGAGTAATATGATGTACCGTGGCGTTCCAAGGTGATGGGCTCATAGAATGAGAGAGCAATCATCTTGCTGCACTATGTACACCGAGTTTGGCGTGTCTCGATTAGATCGACATTTTGGCTCGGTGTGTAAAATCTTTAAAGGAACCATGTTGTGACACTATGTATAATGGCAATGGATGATTGGCTTTTCTCAGTCTTACAATTCCCTCTTACATTGTCGTGATTCCCTTTTGGTCGGGCATTGCAGGTCAGAGCCTGCCGCTTTGCTGACAATTTTATTGAAGATTCGGTAAGGAATGTGTGTAGTTGACGTCGCGCTTCTTATCAATATAGGTTATAAATAAACCGATCTTAGACATTGCGTACCGACTAGCAGGTAGCGAGTTGAATAGGTTGATAATTCCTTTGTCTACTATGTAGTACCTAGACATCGGTAATTTGGCATCTAGCAAACTGGTCTTTTTTTTTTTTTTGTGAAAAGACTCCGGATCTTGTAATAGTCTAATCAGGAACATCAGTATTGGCATATAGTAATAGCTGGTATATGATGTTGAATCTTTCAGAGCGATGAAAATAAGTGTTGTCTCGTGGTCCTCGGATATTAATTGTTAGTTCATCTCGAGATCTTCTAGTCGGTGATCATCTAAGAAAGAATACGAGATTTTGCACCTTGAAAAAAAAGAGATCCATGGCTGGGACAGTGTAAGTTGTATTATAAGGTATAGTAAGCACTGTACGACATAAACGATCCAATGACACGAGGTTGATAGGATCTCATGGTTACTCCATATCTCTGACGCCCGCAGTTGCGCCTGTCAATCCGAAGCTTTTTCTGGCAGGTTAGTGGCACAAACGGTAAGAACGGGGCGGAAGTTAATTGGCATTGACTAGCATTGACTAGCATCGACCCACTTAGCACTTTCTCTACCTAGCACTATTCCTAAGAGAGTAACTTTACCTGCTTGCCTCCATCGAATCTGCACTAAGCACTGAGCACTGAGCAGAATCCGCAGAATCCACATCCATAATCCCATGTAACCCTTTTCCTCCCAGTCTCCTTATCCGATGTCCCAAGCTGCCCAAGGTCTGGAGATGCCAGCCAAGTCTGGCTCATGTCGGCTCGGTTTTTGGCTCTCGAACCACCCAGTCTGCTGGGCAGTGGTAAGTGTTCGTATTCCCAGTTTGGTCTGATCTTCCCTTTCTTTCTCCTCTCTTTCTCTTATTCCTATCACCATCCGTTTTCTGCCCAATTTTTGGGAATTACTCTCGCTTTTCTGTTTTATGCATTTCTAGCGGGTGGCAGCTATTATCACATTATCACTTCTTTGACGTTATTTTACGTTTAGTGGTTGTTTCCAAGCTCCCTTGCCTTTGTCTAATTATCTACCTAATTAGTAGATAGTTAAGTCATAATTTCAGTCGTTATTTTGAGCCTCCTAAAAAAAAGGCTTCGCCTCGATCGCTCCGATTACTCTCGCTTGAAACACCCGAATACAGCACGACTAGCTTAGCTGCGTGAATAGCTGAAATAGCTGAAAGTGGTCCATGCTAAAGGGGAGTCACAGTTGTCCTTACTTGTATACATACATAATATAAGTTGGTCGACTTGTTGAGTCTTCTATTGTTCTTCCCCTTTGTGGGATTCATTTATACGCCTTCCTCGGCTTGGTACTTGATTAGGTTCCTTGCCAAATCGTAAGAAAGGAAGCGTCGGTTGCTGTGGACTGAGTCGACGATCAGATATCCACTACTAATCATACACATATTGTTTTTCGACTTCCTTCGCTTTACCCGCTTCGAGTGACGGGTGCTGTATTTATACCTACGCGCACGCGATCCGACCTGCGAACTCTTTTCAACTCCAGGACATATCCCGGATATAATAATACCTTAATTTTAGTCACAAGTTGTGCCTGCTTGGAAAAGCAGTAATTATCGCAAGATGCTCCGAACCATACCAGCCGTGGCCTTGGCCTTGCTGGGCGCGTCGACGACTGTCCTTGCCGACACCGCAGCTACATGCTCTCTAACCCAGAAATGCCCTAAGGAAACCCCGTGCTGTTCTCGTAAGTAACATATTTACCCATTTTATTTTTTTCGGTATATATATGTATATATAATCTAACATGAGACTACTATAGAATACGGTCAATGTGGTGTTGGCGCGTACTGCTTGGGTGGATGTGATCCGCGCATGTCCTTCTCTCTCGACTCGTGTGTTCCCGAGCCGGTATGCCAGGATCGAACATTGTCGATGGATAACACTAAGGGTATCGTTGACGTTGGAAAATATCTTGGCGATTCTAGCAAAGCAGACTGGGTTGCTCAAGGCACACCACTCGCCCACAGCGGTAATGTCCTTTTGACTATGCCAGAAAACTCCGTCGGAACCGTTCTCGCGTCAACCGTTTATATGTGGTACGGAAATGTGAAGGCCAAGATCAAGACCGGCAAGGATGCAGGTGTTGTCACGGCGTTCATTCTCCTTAGTGACGTGAAGGACGAAATTGACTTCGAGTGGGTTGGTACCGAGCTGGATATTGCCCAGACCAATTACTACTTCCAAGGCATACCTGACTGTAGGATCAATACCTATCCAAAACGCATACCGTGAGCTATCGTCACTAATTATGTTTGTAGATACACATTCAGCCAACATCACAGGCCTTTCGAATACCAACGATAATTTTCACGAGTACGAGATTCGGTGGACTCCGGATCAGATTCAGTGGTTGGTAGACGGTAAGGTTGGCCGAACGCAACTCAAGTCCAAGACGTGGAACTCTACCTCCAACCAATGGGACTTCCCTCAGACACCCGCCCGTGTTCAGCTTTCCATTTGGCCTGGTGGCTCTGATAAGAACGCCAAAGGTACTGTTGATTGGGCCGGTGGACCTATCGATTGGAACAGCGCCGATATCAAGAAGGACGGTTACTACTACGCTACCGTCGGCGAGGTTACTATGGAATGCTACAAGACCGATAAAGCGCCCGGTACAAACTCGGGCAAGAGTTACACCTTTAACAACGCGAAGGCGACTAATGATACCGTTGAGGATGGTGACTCGAATACGGTCTTGAAATCCCTATTGGGAACTGGCTTGGACATGGACAAGGACCTCCCGAGTTCGTCGAGCGCATCACAGAGTGGACAGGAAGTCATTCCCGGCCTAAGCGGTGGCGGCCCTGGTACTAATGGTCAGGCCGCTGGAGGAAGCAGCGGCTCTGACAGTGCTACTACTGCCGGTAGTGCTCCCAGTGCAGCTTGCACGGACGGCTTCCAACAAGTCTGCGGTTCCAGCGATGGTGGCAGCTCAAACCAAGGTGTGCGACAGGAACGCGTCCTCGGCGCGAGTGCATTTGCGGCTCTAATTGCCGTTGCTGCTATGATATGGGCATAAGCCATAACAATAGCAAGAGTGAACATACCACCTTTTTTTCGTGAACATATTCGATATGAGATTAAGGGTACTACTGAGGCTATTCTAATGGGTGAGGATCTATAGGATCCTTCGAACGACTCGGGTTTAATGATTCGCCGTTTCTGGGCCGGGGTTTTACTGGACTATATCACATGAGGAGGTAATGGCGCGATGCCGTCCAGTCCTTATTGCATATGAACTTTGCATACCGATGACGACTTAGTACCTGTTGGCTACTAAGGTGTCACAGTCTGCATGTGGTCGAGGGGTACCAAAAGCAGCTTGTATATAGGCGATGATGGAACTAGGAATTCAGACATTCAATCTGGCTTGCAACTATTTTGCTGTGTGAAAAGTGAAGTGCAATCATGCCATGACGTGACGTTTACTCGTGGAATATAAGTGTCCTGTGTCTTAATGATATAACAATACTAGGTATTCTAAGGATAGAATACTTAAAGCTCATAGCATACATACCACCCATGCCCGTGGCGACAGGCAACGCAATAATACCTGACCCGTGCTCATGAATGATATACATATGCATAATCCCAAAAATGGTTTTCTGCCGGTCGGGAGAATTTCGTGCTCTCGCGGCACAGCACCGAATCTTATGCGGGTCAGTTCTCGATCTCCGAGCTTGAACGATCGCGGGCTAAAGCCACGATGTTAATAGCCCAATTAAAATCGCAGTTGAGCAACTTAAGCTACAGCATTGAATTCCGACTGCCTAGTAGGATGTTCCCAAATGCATATTTGATAATTGATGTCGCCAATCAAGAGAAAGATTAACTGCGAGGCGGTTTGACTTAGCTTCCGTCCTTCATGACATAGCCACGACAACGATACCGTTTGTGGACTGGTGGATCCTAACGCCCGAATATTGCGCGAGGTTCGTGCCTCATTCTTGTTCGTCGCTATATTGCAAGATATTGGAATTCGTCCGTCTCGATTTTAGTAGCGAGAAACGCGCGGATTTTCTTATCAACTGTAAGTAACTTGGAAAGAAATAGGATTCTCTGCCTAGTGCCTGTAATGGATTGTCCGCGTAGAATGAAAATAAAAGGGTTCGGTTCCCTTGAGATGGGAACGAGAGTGTTCATCACCATCGTCAAGCATCCAAGTCTACTACTACTTATCTAAGTGCAGAATATATCATATCCAGTACTTACTTGTGCACATATACACATAAACAACACTACTACTTCTTCTCACAGTCGTATACACCTACCTACCCAGTAAATACTGAAATCAAAATGTCTTCATCAAACACCAACACCAAGAAGACCATCGCCTTCCTAGGCGCTTCAGGTGGTGTCGGCCTCGCAGCGCTGACCCGGGCCATGGCCGCGGGGCATACCTGCATCGCACTCTGTCGTACGCCGAGCAAGCTCACGGACCGGTTCCCAGAGGCGCAGTACCCGAACCTGAAAGTCGTACAAGGGAACGCGCACGACGTCGTCGCCGTGGCACGATGCCTGTTTTCGCCCTCCCCTTCTACCTCGAACTCGCCCGTCGCCAAGCCGGTCGACATGGTGATGTCTTCGATCGGCGGACAATTCCAGTTCGCGAAGATGACGATCGACGACCCGCACGTGTGCGAGAACGGGATGAAGACTCTTCTCTCGGCCATCGACAAAGTGCGACGGGACCACGCCGCGGCGCTGGGAGAAAAACAGTGGAGGCCGCGCATCATCGTCGTGAGTACGTGCGGCATCTCGAAGGCTGGCCGCGACTTCCCGCTTGCGACGCTGCCGATTTACAAGTTCATGCTGAAGGTCCCCCACGTCGATAAGCTGGCTATGGAGAGCTTGCTCACGGGCGCCGCGGCCGAGAAGGACTACTCTTACTCGATCGTGCGCCCTAGCTTGCTGACTGATCCTGCGGTCCCCGATAGGAAGATACGGGTTGGTGTTGATGAGAAGCCGGAGGTTGGGTACGGCATTTCGAGGGATGATACGGGGAGGTGGATTTTTGAGAATTTGTTGGGTATCGAGGGGGCGTATGAGAATAGGGTTGTTACGATTACTTGGTAGTTTCTGGTTTGCGGGTCGTGAGTTGTTTGTGAATTGTGAGGCTGATGAGGCTGATGATGGTGGTGATGAAGTAAGGAGTTAGTTGGGCTAGACCTTTGGCTTGGGACTTGAGGGGCAGTGTTGTGTTTGGGTCAAGGAATGAATGGCTATTACCTAACCGGTCCCGAGATTTTTCTTATTTGCTGGCGTCACTCAGCGCTTGTTTAGGAAGTACAGAGCACCGTACGACCATTTCTTTTTAGCCTCGCCCTCTATTCGCATAGATGAAATGTTTCAGACTTTTGTTAGCTTTATACATTTCTCATCCTTTAGGTCCTTACTTTTCATCTTTCTGAGAAGTTTGCGGCGTTTTCTAGGCGATTGGGTGTCAGAACCTCCACAAGACGCCCACATTTGGGAGGCCAAGGGAGCTATGGAGCATTGAGTCAGCGTAGGATTGAAACACAACCTATCAATAGCAAACTGACCTACTGATGTAATCTGCGCCTACTGGACGATCTTAGCCTTCACCATCAGCAGGACGGGGCTACTGCAGGGGAAACGGAGCTATTTTGGCAAACTACAAGTTACAGCCAGCCAACGATAGCAAACCAGAGGTTTACAGGTCTGTTTAGGTCGGAGAAGTCCCGAGAATAGCTGGTAACGTCCAGCCTCCCCGCACGTAAGGCGCAAAATGGCACTTATAAGTCTGATCTTAGGATTTCTCGGCCCCTTTGCCCCTGCTGAAGTTACACTTGAATTAGGTAGGTGCATAAACAGACAAAGGAATGGAACGTAAACTGCCTTCTAATGTAGGCAGATTACTTGTATGAGAATAAGTGCAAATTAAACCGAGGGCCTTCCTTCGTTCTATATCTATCATATTATCTAACATTGTATCTATCTGGCTTTGATTGAATACAGCATCTACCTATGTTATAATATTCGCCTCGTCCGACCTTGTTTCCTCATATTTCCCTCCTATGACTTTACCACTTTACCATTTCACTACTCCACAACTCTACATACAAGTGAACACTCCAAGGTGAGTAAGAATTGTTCCCTCTGCAAATAATGCATGACCGGTGATCAATATTCTAACAAGTACATGTGATAGACACGTTTACTGCCACTTTAGATCTTTTGTTTCTTATTAAAGGAAATAGGTCATATTAGAAACAATATCTTATTCACAATTGCCATTCAAGAGCCACACTTGGGAAAACTCACCAGGTTTCTTTGTTGTTTTCTTGTTATTTTCCATTCACATTGTCTTTCAATAAGGGGTCATCTTGTCCTTGACGGCAACTACGATTGACATTTATATCCTTCCTTTCGTATTTAAGGTCAAGGTAGTTGCTCGACGCCTACCGAAGTACCTACTTCCCCGATCAATCAACTTAAACAATCGTGCAAGCGCGACCTACCTACCTGTACAACCACGGAAGTATTTAGTCAATTTTATCGCAAAACTCCGAAAATGAATAAACTCGTCGCAACATTCCTCACTTTAACTGCCATGGCCTCCGCAACGCCAACGAAACGGAGTTGCAAAGCGCCCACGACAACTAAGCTTGTCATCGGCGCTCCTTTCCAGATCTTAACTGCCAATTTCGACGGCAAAAAATTCTCGATAACTGGCAACCACACTGAGGTCGGAGCTGCGCCTAGTTGGATTCTCAACAGAGACCCGAATACCTTCTATGCGGTGAACGAGAACTCCAATGATCTCAGCCTTTTCACTCTTGACACCAGTTTGAGCAAAATCAACCTTGCATCTAGCGTCAATGGCTCTTCTGGAGTCGTCTTCCTGGAATTTAACTCCGACAAGACGCGCATGATCGGTGCTGCCTATGGTAACGCTACGGTAGATGTCTGGGACGTCTCCGCCGCTGACCACACCCCCAAGCTCTTGAAGACTGTACCCGTCCCCGGTACGCCTAGTCCTGCACAGGGAGCCCACCACCCTCACCAAGCTCTACTAGACCCTACCGGACGCTTCTTCGTAATCAACAACCTGGGCGGAGACACCGTTCTCGTTCTCGATAGCAAGGACGATAAGTTCGAGTTTACGGGCAACGCCACTCTCCCCACCGGAACCGGCCCGCGCCATGGCGGTTTCATCACGAACGGCGATAAGCACTACTACACGCTAGTGAGCGAGCTGTCAAACAAGCTCTTCCTTTTCGAGCTGAAGTACACTGCCGACACTATCGTCTTTAACCAACTGCAGGTGCAGAGCACCTACGGCGGAGCGCCCCCGGCCAACGCTAGTTCCGCAGCCGCCGGTGAGCTTCAGGTAGCGGCTAACCAGCGCGACGTTTACGTGTCGAACCGAATCAGCGGTAACGAGACAGACAGCATCGCGCACTTCGTCTTCAACAAGAACGGCACGAGCCTCGACTGGGCCGAGACCATCTCCACTGGTGGTCTGCGACCTCGTATGTTCAGCCTCAGCACGGATAGGCAGCAGACCATGGCTTTCGTGGCTAACCAGGGCGGCGCTGCCGGGCTAGCTGCATTCAAGCGTTCTCCCGACTCTGGTAAGCTGGACCCGACGCCCGTTGCGACGATGCCTTATTCGACTCTGGTTGCGCCGGCACTGGCAGCGACGGACTTCATGGGACCTCAGTTTGTGCAACAGATTTGAGAATGATTTATTAGCACATACTGCCGGACGGGTTTATGTAAGAAAAAGCATTGATTGCATCGGCTGTGGCGTTTGGGTTTGATGATTAGCAGAGCGAATTACTTTTCAATTCTTGTACCTAGCCCTCAGAGGCATTTTCAATTGATCTTCTTTCATCTTTCTGACATTCTGATATGCGCTTGATGTGATCTATTATATGTGCTTATTAGATGATGTTTTTGGATAATATCGTGAACCAACCTCGAGGAAAGACTACTAAATTTTGTGTTATTAAGGCATAAAACGCTAAAACGCTATGTCCAGGGTTTAAATGTAAGCACAATATAGTAAACGGGCAGTTCTACGTGCTGATTGGCCTATCCATACTCTGTATACCTAAACGAGTCTTTCAACGCTCGCTAGCGGTCGCATGTGAACTTGTAACTTGTCCAATCCTCAATCACATGTTCATGATCAAATAATATAAATGAATGAAGATATGTCGAGGGCGATGAAATAAAGATCGATTACGTTGGCGTACGTGGATCGGACCGGATTACAAAGTTTTAGCATCATGATGTTCGCGGCTTGTCGTTTGAGGCAATCTCGGCAATCTGCAATGCAACCCTACCTGCCAGGAATTTTGACGACAGCGGCAAGACAAGTAAAGCACGGTGGAGACGAGCTGTAGGGAACTATTTCAATTTGATATAATGATCGATACCTATTAAGGACATTTTATAAAAACCTGCTAACCTGCATAATGTCCTGTTCTTACGAATTCTAAGCATAGGTACGAACTATCTAGGTACCTATACTCGAATCGAGATCAATATAATAGGTACTATCCCCGGATTGTCTCAGAGCTGTCTATTGATAACTTGTTTAGCAGTTCCACAAGACCGACTAGGTGCATCCTAGGGGTAACTTGGACGAATTAGAACATATGATGATAGCTTCGAGGATAGCTTGCCAAGCTGTTGGAGCTACGGTATCTACTTTTACGTCATAGACAACCGGATGCGGAAATTTGGAGAACTCCCAATTCTTCGTAAGATCCACACTCGAAGGCTTAGACACGTGTATGGAAAGCTAGAGGAGCTCGCGTGCCTTGATTATCTTCCAAGCAACCAAGACGAAGATACCTGTCAAGCTGTCAATGCATTCCATGCCCCTCTGTTTTTGTCTAAAGATATCTCCCACTGACAAGGTATGTAGAGAACTTGGCCAGATACCCGCAGACGGGAGATCTAACATACATCCCGTCCCGGGGGTACGACCTGTACGACCTGATATAGAATTCTTGTACAATGCACTCATGTGAGACAACTCGGTTCAGGCTGTTAGGTTGTCAATCGTGAGCGATTGAGTTCTTGATTGATCAATGCCCGGTTTCGCGCTCGTACTCTTGGTGTAAAGGGGATAGCTTTGATTATCCTTGAAGTTGATAGTCATTGAATTCCATGTTTGCTAGACGAATCTTGGATATTCCCATCGATCATGACAGGATGACGAATAGTTAATTACTAGGCAGTATATATCATCTTTCTAAGATTTGAATACTCAATAGTTTCTATAGACTCTTGAACTAATATGAAAGGAGAGAAAATACGTTCCACTGTTAATAGTTATTAGCTAATGCTAGTGGTTAGTTCAGCCCGTAGTAGCACCTGTCCGATAGTTTATGACGTACTAGACTGGCATGTACGGCCGGAGACTTCACGTCATTTTTACACCTAATGAACCAAGTTAAGACCTGGACTGGAGAAAGCACGGTCGGTCGCAGATGTACAAGCATACGAATATCTACTTGCTATTATTAGTATTCGGTGGTGATCTACCATGTACCTTTTCGTTCGTGATTGTCATTCCATGTCCACTCGTGGAAGCAGTGCAGTAGCTACCTCTCGGCCAACTGCATGCGCTCAGCCTCGAGATCATTCTTTCATTGAATCATTGCTACATCTGAGCTACGTCAATATATAACAATATCCTTTATCTTCGTCCCTTCCCCAACCTTTTAATTTTTTAAATTTTATTTTGGTCTCTGTTCTCCCTCCCTTCCCCCACTACCTAGGTGTTCCCCTAAAGAATGCTCCTGTACAGCATTGTCGCTATCTAATGAGAATTGTATCAATTATACGAACTAATACCCATCAATCCTAAAATATCCTCAATTGTGATACCCTAGTCTGCTTCCCTGCTTTGCGCCGCCGCATATTGAATATCCAACCGTTAATATCGAGATACCCAACCTAACATCGTCATGGCGAGCGTCAATAAACCAACAGACGTCAAGCAAAAGGAGGCAGATGTGAACCGCAAACTTCAGATATACGGCATCATCAATGCATTCCAGATTGGTAAAGTGCCATCTGTAAGTGTCGACCAACCTCATGTCAAGTCTTAACGTTAAATCTAGGCTAATCGAATAATGCAGAATGATCAAATCGATGTTGCATTGAATAGCTTCCTCGAATCGAGTGCGTTATCGAAGCCTTCAGAACGACTTTCCCCGGATGGACGGGAGCTCGTAGCAGATGTCAGGGAGGTGGTGACCCAGGCGAAGAAGTTACTTCTATCAAAGAATGAAGGTAATCTCCTCCAGGATTTTATTTGGCAAACTCAGCAGTTCGACCCGAAAGCTGTGAGCGTGCCTAACGCTCCTGTCGACAAGGATACTGTGAAGCAACATGGCGACAAAGCTCTCGAGGGGCTTCGGACTCTAGGAACCTTAATCATTACCAACGGCCAGTTCCGTAAGCTTCGTAAGTCAATTCTCATCACTCAGATTATGGTATTGGTTGGACTTACAATTTTTCAGTTAACGATGCCACCATACTGTTGCGCGATATTGCTGGTGATGCTGCTACCAATGCCGCAGGCAAAGTGAAACCTTCGAGCGACGACCTTGCCCAAATTGACCGACCTGCTGAGGACAATCTTTGGCATGAGGCCCCCGATTTCTCCAAGACAAATGTGAAGGCTCAGTTGCAGAGTGTCTATAAGAGCAAACCGGGACAAGACGCTCAAGAGGTTGTTGGCTCCGGTGCTCAAGCTGCTCGACAGGCTGATGGGTCCGCCGGCGATCGTCTCAATGCCGCACAAAATGCGACGAGTAGCGCTGCCGAACAGGCTAAGTCAAATGTTGACCCCGAGACCCGAGAATCTGTACAACAGGCATCTAAACAATACGGCGCTCGTACTAAGCAATATCTATCCAAGAAAATGCCAGAGGAGCGCCGCGATCAGACCATTTGGCGTCTAAAGGTATGAGTCAAGTGTCTTTTCATGGAAGCTAGTACTAACGCATGGTCAGAAAATGGTCGTTGAATGTCAGCAGCACCCTGACTACAACCAAGCTATTACCACAATACTTGATCTAGCCGAACAGTATGGTTCCCATAGCAAGAGCATCGTCGCTGGGGGTAGTGGAACTGTCAAGGAAACACGAACTCACCTTGCTGCTGCCGAAGCTGATTTGAAGGTTGGTACCACAGCTCTCTGGCTCGATAACAGTAAGCTAATGATGCAATAGACTTTGATTGAACGATTCGCCAACGGAACTTCCTCTGACGACCTTTGGTCTTCGATCAACACTATCTACGAGGATGCCGATAAGGATCCTGAATTGAAAGACTGGTTCAAGTCTATTGATTCATACATTCGCAAGTGTCTCCAGGAACAAGGTTATATCATGGAAGATGCTTCAAATGAAGAGTGGCGTCGTCTCTATGATCGAGGAAACTATCTTCTCCGTGAGAAGTACAGGAGCCATACCGACCGTATTGTTGATGAGATCAAGTTTTTGGGCAACCAATTTGACAAAGACCCCCAGAACAAGGCTTTCGCAGCTTCCCTGGAAAAGCTGTTTAATGACCTCGGAAATGACGAGCAAGGAAAGGCGACTTTCAAGCCTCACTTGGTGAAGGATCTAACTGAGGTCATCATCCCGGCTATCTTTGAAAAGGCTGCATACATCCCTATTCCCCGCATTGAGTATTCCGACTCCGAGATTGACGCTGTTGTGGAGAACCTTGTGTTGGAGAGCGATAACTTCATGCCTAATGTGCTCGAGATCGCCAGCGACAACTACTGGAGATTCGGGCGTAAGAAGATTGCTAGCAAGAACAAGAATTCTATCGATGTCAAGGTCATGGGCGTCCAGATGGACCTACGCGATGTCAGCTTCTACGTCAAACGCAAACAGGGCTTCCCCTCTATTACGGACTCTGGTGTTGCGAACATCAAAATGGGCGGCGATGGGTTCTGTTTCCGCTTGAAACTATCTACTGCAGACGAAAAAGACAAACAGCACCTCTTCAAGATTGACAAGGTCGATGTGGATGTCACGCACCTGCAGATCAAGCTCGTCAAGTCAAAGCATAAGCTCTTGTTTGGTCTTTTTAAGCCTGTCATGCTTAAGGTTCTCCGCCCAGTAATCCAGAAGACAGCCGAGAAGCAGCTTAAGGACCAATTCAACAAGTTCGACGAGTTGCTGTTCCAAATCAAGAAGGAGGCCGATCGTGCGCTTGACGAGGCCCGTGCCGACCCTGGGAATGCTCCCAACATCTATAACCGATACGTCAATGCTGCGCAGAAGCAGATTCTTCAGGGCAAGAAGAAGGCTGAGGCCGTAGCGGCCGATAAGAAGGTCAACTTAGCTGTTACTAAAGAGGACAGCATTTTCCCCAACATCCACCTTCCTGGTGGCATCAGCTCCAAGGCGACTGAGTACAGGGAACTCGCTCGTAAAGGCGAGCAGTGGGAGAGCCCCGTATTCTCCATCGGCGCTGCGTCCAAGAGCACCAACATCCCTGCTGCCCCTGAAGTCGTCCGCAAGTCGCACGCCGTCAACGGAAATACCGTCACTAACGGCAACCACACTAATGGGAACTACACTAATGGCAACTTCATCAATGGGCAAACCGTGAATGGCAAGCATGTATCTCCTAATGGGCCTGTCACCACGACTGGTCCTACTATTACGATCTAGGATGCGTAAATGGTCTATGAGGGGACTCCTTAAAGACATGCCAATGAGCCATGAAGGAAACTTGGAGGGAGGTAATATGGATGACGAAGGCGTGCGGGAGGTCCGATAATGGTTATACCCGAAGATACCCAGGGATTCAGAATGACTTCGCTTGGAAAAGCTACGATGAAGGTAGCACGATAGTGATGATACCTCTTATTATTGTTATTCTGTTTTGGTATATCCCCTTTCTTTTGTCGTCGAGGTATCGGATAGGTAGCAATATGCGTAATAATTGGGAATCGATAGAGTTGAAAAAAACAGCCTGGTCCTCAGACATGAGCAATATCTTATATGTTTGCTCAGATGGCGTGCTACGTGTTACGGTTACACAGTAAAGTCAATACTTAGAATTTTAGGTAAGATCTGAATGGACTTTCCGCTATACATAGCCTCGACCCTTACCTAATTCTTTTCTATATATTCGAGGGGATTATTGCGTTTAGTATTACGACTAGTCTATCGTACTTTGGCGCCTACACGCTTTGCGACACGGATATGATTAACACAGACGCATGAAACTCAGGAAACTTCATGTCACGTTGCTCTTGGGACCTGCAATGATTTTCTCATCTCCTATTTTTGTTATACCAGCTCAGTTTCCTCTAGTTTCGTCACCTTTCCTCCAGTCCGACCTCAGTCTACCGATGGTTCAATCTGCCGCTCCGCGAGAAGGATTCTTGTGTCGGTCTTATAGGTTAAAATGATCACATCAGTGAAATGAGGTCCTGGGTATTTCCACAAACTTGCTCGAAATGCAACCCATGCATCCCGCGACGCCTCCGGACTTTCCCCACCACGCCACCTTTCTTGGGCTTTGAGGACTTGGTAGCGAGCCTTGAGCGCGAGAACAGCAAAATCGATTCCGAGCGGGTTGCTCGACTTAGTCTTTGCAAGCCGAGCCTTCAGGCTGCTGGCCCAACTAGGCTTGTCGGCGTCGTCGACGGGCAGCGCGCCCGACATTAGAGCGCAAGGTACGCTGGAGAAGGTGTTAGTTGGTATCTTCGCGGAATCGACGGGGGGAGGAGGAGGAGGAGGATTACGCGCCTTCTTCGACTTCTGGCGCTGCTCACGGAGGAACGGCAACTCTCGGTTCTGCTCGATGCTTGCCACGACGCTCTGCATGTACTGGGCTTCATTCTTCATTTGTCCGATTAGTTGATGGAAGTCGTGCATCGCAGTGGACCAGAATCCGTGGCATGCTAGCTCTGCGTCGACCTTGCCGCTGTCGATGATCTTGGCCACTGGGTGTGAGATTGTGTGTTAGTATCTTCGGGAAAGCGGTTTATGGGGTGAATAATTCCCTCCTGAAGGTAGAGAGTCATCACTCCTAAGACGGCTGGGTAGGGAAAAAAAGGAACTCACACTGATAACACCAAACCTCCTCGCCAGTCTCTTCACAAGCACTCTGAATCTCCCACAAATCCTCACTTCGTCGCACTCTCCACGTCGCGTTCGTCAGAATCGCACTCGCGCGACCCAGGCTGGCAATCGCCTTCTCCGCGTCGAGAAGAGTCAGGAAGTGAACCGCGGTCGGGCCCGCGAGCTTGAAGCGCAGGTCCAAAAGCTCCTGGTCGTAATCGCGCGCCGCGTTGATGAAGGGGATGATATCGGGGTGGTGTCGGATGCCCTGGTAGTGAGGAGCTCGACCGACCATGTTGCCGTTGCGCTTGGAGTACGTGGCCGAGAGAGACTGGATGACGCGGCGCTGGCGGGGCGAGGCGTAGGTGTGTGTCTCGAGGTCGGTGGTGAGAGTGGGATGGGCGTCGGTGGTGAATGAGGAGGGAGCGGGTAGGAGAGGGAGCGGAAAGGAAGGGGTGCTGTCGTAGCGCTCGTGGCGGCTACGGGGGATAGGCGGGTTGATCATTTTGAATGATCGGGTGGTAAAGAGGGATGTTTTGGGTATGAAGGAATTGGGAAAGGGAATGTGAAAAAAGAAGAAGAAGAAGAAAGGTTTAGGGTGGACAGATGAACGTGTGGTGATAATAGGAAGTGAGAAAAGCTGTGCCTACCTCGATCTCGGTATACGTCTTTACTACGGGGCTGCCGGTTCCTTTGCGTCGATTCATCTTTTCTTGCTTACCGGTCGACGGTATTCACAGGTCGAGAACAAGGAGAAAACCTGATAAGAATCGTGTCAGGGATGACGGGAGTGTGTGATCGAGTCATTATTGCTGGTGACTTTTTTCTTGGCTATACGTACGAGGCATGTACAAACTGAGCAAGCAATCATCTGTCTGTTCGACGAGTAGGTATATTTCTATCCAGTCTAGAAAGGATTGAACATACAATGCCTAAGGTAAGTTAACCCCTGAGTATGTCAGGTACCTGGCACATATTCTCATGCCACAAGGCCAATAATTGTGCTACCACCCCCTATTGAACCCTTTGATGTTTCTGAGAATCGGAGCTATCTAGATTAGACTCGATCTGTAAATAAGACATATCCATAAGATTAGTTATAGTTAACGTGAAATCTGAAGACAGAAAATAGGGGCTCCTAGCAACTTGCTGAGAAGATACGCAAATTAGACTAACTAATATTGTTTGACTACGGTGAAAGGATAGTTGAAAAGGGGGACATACCAAATGACTCAAATCCCCAGAGAAATAATTAAATTCGCTGTGAAGATCGGAAAAAATTGGACAGCATCCAGAGAGCTCGATCATAATACTAGGCGGGCGGGCGAATTACCCTAGGAATAGTCTTCATACAGCTTCTATTCATAATCTTCGTAATTTCCTATGCTATAAGTATGGCTAGCGCCCCTATGCTCTATCATATCCCATTCACGTAGAATGGGGTTACATATCGATCCAGTCCGTTACTCATCAATACCCAATCACCCCCATGAAGCATTACCAAGCTGGATGCTGGATGCTATAATATCTCATAAAGGACGTCGTCTAGCCCCGCCTCCCCGTAGTCCGTTTCTTGCGATGCGGGCATTACTTGCTGCCCCTGCTTTTCCGATTCCTTCCGTTTTAGCAACTCCAACATCTCCTCGTATGAACTGCGAGAGTGGTTCTGACGTTGACGCTTTTCGGCTGGCTCTTCTGCCTTTTGACTCTGTGTACCCTTTACCGCTAAGCTTGACAACTGATTGATAGATCGAGGCTGAGACTGACTCTTTGGTTGGGTTGTTGGCCGAGGCGTTGAATCTCTTGGTCCCGATCCCGAGTCAGACGTGCATTTATCCATGGCACATCCTTCTTTGTCTTCTGGTATAAGCTGTGCCAATAACTTGCTCGAACGTTCATCTTCCGATCTTTGGAAATGTTGGAGCTCTTCTTGGGCCTTTTGTCGGGTTGAAGGTCCTTCCCACGAGGTTGTCTTGCTCCTCTCGATGACGTATTTGTAATGCGCTTCTCGACCGCTCGAGGCGAAGAATGGCCTGGGGTAGGATTGTGCTGCATCATTCTTGCTACGCAGTGTGTTGGCTGTTTCATTTCGATGACTTCGATCAGTTATGGGAAGCACTCTGTGTTCAGTTTTCTCCAAAAGTTTTACTCCATCTTTTATCTGGGAGTTTGACGATGTGACCTGTTTGTGTGCTGGAATTAAGCCGTTCGGATATCCAACGATTTCAGCTTGCTCTACGGGCAGCTGGGGTATAGTAGTTGTTGAATGCGTGTTAATATCACATCGGGTTACATTAAGTAAATATGAGCTAGGGTTACTAGCTATATTGATGGATTGAAGATTATGATTTCTCTGTTTGAATCCCGATGGTGACATAGTTTCGTCTCCGAGGTCTTTCATGTCTTGTGACGAGAGGACAAAATCTTGTGTAGAGAAAAAAGGCATATCGAAAGCTTCGGAATCCCCCGACATTTGAGTATCTGAAGCCAAAGGGTAGTTACTTGCATGAGCGGAAAAGACATTCTCCTGGATAGGTATTGATTTGGGTTTGCTGTTTTTAGCAATTGGTGTAAGGCGATTGAGATCTGGCGTATCTGATATTGAATGAGTAGACATAATTTTGCTAGGGGGCGAGCGACCCAGATACGTGGCTCTGGTTTGAGATGTGTCGTTGCTCATTCCAACGCAAAGTTTCGGTTCTTCGAAGAGCTCCCTTACTTCTTGAGAAGGACTCGGAAAAAAGTCGTCAAGATGGCCAAGCACGAACAATTGCGTACTGGTTGGTAGAAGCTCTTCGCGCATGTTCGGATGGATGTGGTCTTTCTGAGGTATGGGCTTAGGCTTAGCGATGGAGTAAGAATTAGGTGTATGGCTCTGCTTGGCTAAGAAAGGTGGTGTCCTTGGGTCTTTAGATGGTACATGACTTCGTGGTTTGAATTTTGGTGGGATGGGAGGCGGCCCCATTGGAGTTTTTGGGGGATGAAAAGACCGTGACATTGACATCGACGGCTGGACGCTTTTGGGTGGCGCCTGAGCTGGTGAGTCTACCAATGGATTGTTTGTAGGGAATGTAGATTTCACTTGGTCGGTGATAGGCTCCTGCGGCGTACTGCTTGTCCTCGAATTGACCTTTGTTGTGCTTAATTGTTGGAGTGGACGCCGGATAGAAGACAGCGATGCGCTATCCTCTGTCTTCTGTTCTGGCAGTAAACCGTCATCTGCGGTCGGTGATCGAAAGCAATTATTAGGTGGCTTTGGTGATAGCTGGTTGTCCGAGGTTTTCTGGTCATTTGACGAGGGCCTCCTGAGCCCTGCATTGGGAGCAGTGGTCTCATCTGAAGATGAGTTAATGGTCGCATCAACCAATTCATTAAATAGGTCGTCCGGGAGTGACTCTATTGTCTCAGGTTCATCTATATCGATATTGGAATGGTCCGGCGTTGGCCATCTTTCGACTGGCTCGTTGACGTCCGGAGGCGGAGGGACTTCTCCGATTACCCCTGTAGGGCTCGGACTACGAACCGGATCTGCACCCAAGTCTAGATTTGCATTTATAGGTACCAATACCGGTGGTGGTGGTGATGGTGCCGGCGACTCTGTCCTTTGCCTTTTCGGAGGTGGTTCGGGTTCGTTCTCATCGGATGACGAAACGCGATCATCGCGGTCATTACGGTCATCACCGTTATTT
The DNA here is from genome assembly GCF_022496945.1 of Annulohypoxylon maeteangense. Lineage (NCBI taxonomy): Eukaryota > Fungi > Ascomycota > Sordariomycetes > Xylariales > Hypoxylaceae > Annulohypoxylon > Annulohypoxylon maeteangense. The sequence continues at coordinate 2,008,864 of NW_025953251.1, read as the reverse complement.
TTATTGACGGTAGCCGAGTTCACTACCGAGCTGTCTTGCTTTTTCCTGCCGCTGCCACGAACGAACCAGGCAATTGTATCCTGCGATGGGTGGACATCAACTAGAGGTAACCCTTTCTTCTTCTTTTCTGCGCGCTCTTTTTCTTCTTTCTCCCTTTTCCTATCTCGCGCAGCCTTGGCACGAGCCTGGTTTTTTTCTTTCTCGAACTCTTTCCGTATACGATCTTGCTCGAAGAGTTCCTGGCGTCGCTTTTCGGCTTTTGATAGCTTTGGACCTTTATTTGCTTTCTGATAAGATTTCTTGGCTTGTTTGGTGGTCATAGGCCTCGTATTAGGACGGGACTGTAAAGTGTCCGAATCGCCATTGATGGCGCCGGGCGCGTTCGGTATAATAGAGAAGGTGTTTTGACCAGGAGCCATTTTCCATTTTCATTTGGACCTTATCCGTACCCCACGGGATCGTTTCTGATCAACATCATACCGATGATGATAGAATTCGGATAGTTGCAGCAAAGAGGCGTCGACTATGAACAGGTGGGGGGATTAAAAGATTTGAATTATTTGGAATCGCGGCGCGTCTTTGCTGTAGTAACAGATTGGAACTAACTTCTTTGGGTACTTAGGTACGTAACTTCCACTTTACGCGTACAGTATGTGCACAGTAGCTTCAATAATTTAAACGGGGTGCATCTGTAAAATCCAACACTGTACGAAGTACCATGCACTTGCCATCTCACCATCGGAATAATAAAATGACATGTCAGATATCGGGCAGGAGAGCTGAATAAGCCGGCTTCGGGAAGTTGCAAGGTACTGAACATTGAAAGTCCTGAAAGTCCTACGAAAGCTAAACTGAACTTAATCTGGGAAATTCCAAGTTCCAAGTTGTCTTGTTCACAACCTTCATTTGTAACTTACTCTTAATCATATTGCTGTTCACAGAAGACACAGAACACATCGCTACTAGGTATAACATTATCGATACTAGGTACTTAGTATGAACTTGTATTCAACTAATATATATTCATTAATGTAGTAGCTATTTAACTACATCCGCTCGCTCTCAACTCTCAGGGGTATAAGAAGCTCGTAAAGAAAAATGACTAGCAATAGCCAGCAGGGCAGGCGACGGTAGTGCCGAGAACATCACCCGATACACCGGCAATCTGGAGAACGGCACCGACGACACCTCCGAGACCCTCGCCTGCAATGAAGCCAGCAGCGACAGCATAGCCGTATAGGTCGAAGCTCGACACCTTCCACTTTCTCCATATCCAAGCCACAATAGCACCAAACATGGCCGCCGTCGTGAACACCGGCTAAAGTAATGAGTCAGCAATTACAATCGCATTTCTAGTTTATACTTTAAAGGGGGAAAACTCACATTCGGAAGTACGAAACTCAACGCTATCGCACCCCAGTTAGGAAGATACTCGCGGTATTTCTCACGCTCGCCTACAAGGTAGAAGTGTCTGAAGACGACCTGCCCTATGCAGAAAACACCCATGACGATAGAGAATATTCCCGATGTCAAGGGAATGCTTACTGCTGGATCGGTGACGGCCTGTGCGACAGCTGCCCACGCTGCAACTGATGGCACAGCGAAAGCGCAATGCTTGGCCCCCGCGTCGAGAATGCATGGGTATGCCGACGTGAACAGAACGAACATCCCAGGGGCGAGAAAGATCGAGATCATCGTTCCAAGACCTTGTGCATACCATTGCTTGATAGGTGGTGTACCCAGCAAGAATCCAGTGCGGAAGTCAGCCGTAAGTGATGATGCTACGTCAGCACCTCCCGAAGCGAGACCGCCAGCAACCAAGTTAACTCTTTGTGCGTCCTTGATCGAGAACCCGCTATTCTTGGTAGCAGCACCGAAAATCAGCTGACTTGCCTTCGATGCAGCCGTCAGTGGAGTTTGGTCTGTGACGGCGCCAATTTGAATAGCTAAAAATGAGAACCTTGTGTCTTATGTTAGCATTTTATTCACCGTTTTCTCGAACCTATCGGAATGTTTAACTCACTATGAGAAGTTAGCAATGAACATACGAGAAGTTGGAAGATTATTCTATAAAAGGGGGTTTCAAATATACAAACGAGATGTTTTCGTACTTACCAAAAAGCCCAAAAGACAAGCCAAGATTGTCAGTCCAGGATGCATTCCCCATTGCAACGCGAAGATGACCATAGCGGCGGCGATCGTGACGATGAGGCCAGTGGCCCACATCCACAGCGATACCTGGTCTTGTGGTGCCGCTGGATCTTCGATGATGTTTTCGGCTGCTTTCACTTCTTTCGCAGCACGCGACGCGAAATAGTTGGAGGTCTTACCATACTTGACCAAAACGGTGTTGATGTTGGCGCAAGCCTTCTGCCAAATCACCTGGCCAGCGTACCCGATGACCTTATATTGCACAAAAAGTTCAGCCATCGATGTGCACACCATTATCATCACGCCAGGCCAAAGTAGCCAGTATCTTGGACTGGGAGTCGTATGTCCCAAGTTACTCAGAGAGGCGTAGGAGTACCAAGAAGCCCATTGCGGATCGTCGACCTGCTGCACGCCGACACATGTGCCGTAGTGTACGAGAACAGGCCCTATAATAGCCCAGGCGATAAAAGCGCCACCGAATAAAGAGAGGGCCGAGTTCATTCCGATGAGCATACCGCTGCCGATAAAGGCAGGTGTCCACTCAAACCACCAACCCCAACTTTCAATGGTCATTGCTGTAGTAGCGGTATAATCGGACCAGATGAAAATCCAAGTGAAAATGTGCCAGTCGTATAAGATTCCAACGGCGTAGTAAGATGCTACACGCTGGACGAGAGCAACCGTGAAGGCCAAGCTGAGAGCCTTCAGTTTGCTCAAAGCTTCCCTAGCACCGGCAGCGCCAGCGTGCATCGACCTGATGGTTAAGGCTACAGCCGTAGCAGTCGGGAAAAGTAGCTTCAATTCTCGGGCGACTTGGATGATAAAGAACTTTCTAAGGGGAGTAACGAAGAAGAGGCCGAAGAAGGAACAGACCAGGGTGATTGTGAGAATGGCACCGAAGTCGTCTTTAGGGTTGCCTTCTTCTGCATGGAGTTGATACATTGCAGGGATACCGGCTACGAAGATGCCAGAAATTCCACCCGCACCCGTCGCCGCGGCTTGAATAATCGAATTTTCTTGAGGTCCAAAAGAACCACCGATGATAGGCAGATTGGTCTTCGAGCATAGCTTGATTATGCCATATCCGAAAATGGCTCCGAACATAGAAGCCGCGAAGGTAAATCCAGTTTTCAAACCTAGGCATGTTTAGGGGAGAGCACAACCAACCAGAAGAAAATCGCAAATCAAGAAAACTCACCCAGGTACAGGTTAGATGCATTGACAAGACAGCCTAATATGATACCGACGATGACAGCGCGTATCGTGAGGGGATCGCGATGGTCGATGATGCTACCGTCCATCTTTAGTGGCACGTAGAGGTCAAGCTCAGGCTCGACGGTTTGGGAGTCGATATCGATAGCATCGACTTTCTCGTCAATCTCTTTCTCGAGTGTCGTCGTCTTGACGGTGGGGTCGGCGACGTGCGCCGGATGGGTCTCAGTCGAAGCCATGGCTGCTGTTGACAGACTCAAATGTGCAGCTATGTTGGTTGATTGATCGTTGGTAAGAGGAAAGGTTGGGAGTTCGAAATCTCAGGATGTGGCCCTTGGCTGATTGATATACACGTCCTTCCCTACGTATCTTGCTGTATGACTACAGCAAAGTAGTTGCTTGGATACACACCTTTGAGTTACGCTATGGTGGCTTTAGTCTGACTAAAGACAAAAGCCAAAGCGACCCGATAGATTGGGTGTATCAAAGTATGGGAGACAAATCGAGTCGCATCGCATCGCATCGCATCTGACGAAGGGGCGGTGCGCTTCTTTAATATGGCTGAACAAGGTTACCTCCCCAATATCTCACGTCGCATCGGGAGCACCGTGCAGCAGCCTGTCATTGCGATTTAAGGTACCTACTATTATGTAGGTATGCTCTAGGTTCCTATTAGGGTCGTTGGGGTGATGCACGACGGCGCCTTCCAGACTTCCTGCGTACAGATTTTAATAGTCCTATCCACCTCTAGAGATAAGCAGTGAAACGTTTACAGGGACTCTTGCGAACCCTAGACCAAGGCATGTGCCAGATCCACAGATACGAGTCTCGTTAGGACCACACGACGTGTTCCCCGGGGAATCTCGTCCAGTCGATAGAGAGCGAACACTAAGGATCTAGGAGCCATATCGGGAAGGTGAAGGTAGCAATCAACTTCGCTACTACTACTATGTACCTAGGTATGCATTTCCAGCTGGCTCGGAACGAAAAGCAACCGCAATCAGCCGTGTTTTCGCACCGATAAAGGCCCCAGAAGATCGACGGCTCATCTATTCCATATTCATTTTCATTTTTAATCATTTAAGTACCTAAGCTAACCACCAATCACGATTTCATTCCTATACTTTTACAAGCCCTCTGACTTAGACCTGCCGTGGCCCGTGGCCCTTTTACTATGTATGTATTAGGTTGACCAGCATCTCATCCTAGGAAATCTATTGATTGGTTCTCTACGAATAAATGCGTGCTTCGGAGATCAGGATTCAGACTAAGACGGCATGGGGTAAATTAGTCCAAGCCCAAAGATAACGACGCACGCTGAACGTTCAATAGGGTCAAGTCGCCTAACCCAGGCCATCCATGCCGCCATGGTCTTGCCGCTTATGTACGTACCAGCGTGCCCTCGCTATTGACTACCTGATGTGTTCTCAACCTAGACGCCGGGCACACACGCGACACCAGCTTTACCTATCTCCAGATCAACTATCACATCATCTATAACTATATTATTTATGCAAAGTGTCCGACCTCGCTGACGATAAAGTAAAGAAGTATTATATTGGTTCGACGATCAAACAATTTCTAGACATGAAGAGCTTGGACCTTGGGAGAAAGAGACCGGCATTACTCTCATTGGGTATTGCCCAGTACCTACAAGGCAGGCCAGTAGGCACCTGTGGGCACCTATGGGCACCTAGGACATGGGTAGGTAGTACCTATTACCCAGCTGCGCTACTTCATTACCTGCTAAAAGCCTACACGATCTTGTTACATCGTGCCGCCGTGAAAATGTTCTAGAAAGATGGTTAGCGGCGTAAAGTTACATTAGCTGCCTATTTAAGGTTCTCAAGGGCGAGATCTTAATGCATCTCATATTAGTGGTCAGCTAATACGGAATAGTTGTCCGACGCTTCAGCCAACGCCACTAATAAGCTGATGACCGAACCTACCTAGGTACCTAGGCGAGAAGGTTTATTCTATTTACTTACTAGGTATTCATATTCTTCGATCATTACCACTTGCCGCATGTTTGTCGATGCTTTACTATTCCACGACAGCGAATTGGTACAAGGCAAACATGATTTGACAGGGGACAAGCTCTTTGTTGGAAAGGATGTTACGAACCTTGATATCACTGATGCGGCGAGAAAACTACCTATTAACGATCGCTTTTATATGCCTTCCAGGTATCCATCCATCTCGCTTATCGCGACACGAGAACTTCCAAGATCTATGAATGCTTCCCTAGTGAGTAGCATTCTGCGAGCAGATTGCGACGTTGGTCAAAGATATGATGATTACCTAGTCTAACCATTAACAACCTCTTTCCACGTCTGCATGTTTGCATATGATAATGGCAAAATCATGAATTCATATGATTCGATTCCACCGAAGTGGAACGGACCCGCAAGATTTTAGCTCCTAATAATCCCTTTGAACAGATCTTCCAAACTCGGCTGGCGCCGGAGGTCACAGACAACGAGCTTCTAGATAAGCTCTAGTAGAACTGACAGCGGAGGATAGGTTAAATTAACCCCAGAAAGCTTTTTTTTCTCTTTCCCTTCCTTGGCATACCTACCTTGCCATTTTAGATTTACCTACTCAATTGGTTGAATTTGAGAGCTGAGATGTGGCTAGTTGAGTTTTCTCACCTACCTAGTATTGATCATGGATCAAGTTGTCTAAGCGACTCTGAACCCTTACTGTAACATCAACCCCACAGATTACCATAACTTCCTACCTTGTAGTCATCTAAACTATGTATGTATTCGCATGGGGGTTATCGATCTCAAGTGGCAGGCTATTACACCTTAGTTCGTTACGTAAGATCTGTGGCGGGAACCTTAGACATTGAACTGGTTCAAGGCTTGCTTTCAGACTGTATCCCGCGCTGACTCAAATTTCATGAAACTTACCTTGCAGGTATCAGCTGAAAAATCATTCACCTCGGCAGACAGAGCCAGAAGCACGCGGCTGCGACTTGGTATCATCGACGAGTACCTACCTAGGTAGGTATTATGTTGCCATAAATGTCGCCCAAGTACATTCGCGATGTTCTCATTTGGACTGTATAAGGTCTGCCCACTTAACCCGCACAAACTCCGGTCTGTAATATCTTCTGCGGCCATCCCGTGTTATACATCCTATACTCGTTTTTAACATACCGAGTAGTGGATAGAATTGTGAAATTACGACGGGGGCAATGAGATGGTGCTTAATACGACAAACGTGCCAAATCGATATCGAGCAGCCAGTTTAAGATGAAAATTAACCGGATGTTCTTCTACACAATGAGACTGACTTCTCTAGAATCTGTGTCCAAATTACTCTACCTACCTACCTACATAAGTAGGGTCCGAACTCGCCTTGTTCCGACTCGGTGAGAAAATAAGGGGCTCCGGTGAATGCTTAATTTATGTATCAACGACAACTTCCTGTGCCTCTGACACAATATCAATACCTACTTGTCTACCCCGGGGTTAGATCTACAAGAGAAAAAGAGTGTCTATTCGCTTGTGGTAATTATCACAATTCTCATAAACGTCAAGAGCTACAATCACGACCCCTACTTCTCTACAGCAGGGTTCGGTACAGTATGTCTTAATATCCCAATAATAACTTGTTTGGTGGTCTAAGTTTGGGTATCTCGATATAATACCTTTTTACCTACCTGTGTAAATACATCCGGAGGAATAGTAATCTAGTATGTGAAAAAAAAAAAAAGATGGGGAAGTATAAAACAATGGCCAATTACCCGATATCGCTCGCTGTATCCGTCCCTCTCACCTTACACCGTATAAAGTTCTCGTCCACCCGTAGAGATTCCATGCCTAAAATAGTAGAATTATGGTGTTTCATGGACCCTTTTTGGAGATGCTCCCCTCAATACGGATGATTTCGTCCGCATGGCTATAACAGTATGGGGAAACCCCCTGGGAAAAGGCAAGATCCCTATTCGTGCGGCTACAGGTATATATTAAAGCCTGGACGTCGCGAACAAGCTTTCAGCGCGTAATTTGCGATGGATGGAATATATCAAGAATTTATGTCTGGATTGGAAAGGATATATGTTTATGTTATCTGGTCGATAGATACCCCGTATGCTTTTTGAGACCACCGAAGAGGAGGCTACCGCGCAAATAGTAACTTCACATTAGTACAGGGGGCAACCGATATTAATATATTGACGGAAGAATTTACCAAGCTATGACAGTCTGGGCGATCCGGGTTTAGCTAACATTCGGTCGACCATCGCAAGAACCACCCCTATGAGAGGGTATACAAATCTGGCGGTCGTCCACCTGGACTTCCAGCCTTGAACCCTCAACGCTCAGTCTACTCCCACCAACTTACGCTCGCGATTAGAAGGCGCCACAATGAAACTTCTACCGAACAGCATCGCGCTCCTCGCGTCCGCAGCCATAGTCACAGCGCAGACATGCGAACTCCCCACGACATACAAATGGACATCGTCCGAAGCGCTAGCGACCCCGAAGTCTGGCTGGGTCTCGCTTAAAGACTTCACCAGCGTCATGTACAAGGACCAGCACCTCGTGTACGGGACGACGCACAACCAGGGATCGGGCTGGGGCTCGATGAACTTCGGGCTCTTCTCTAACTGGTCGGACATGGCGTCCGCGAGCCAGAACGCGATGAGCACAGGCGCCGTTGCTCCGACGCTATTCTACTTCGAGCCCAAGGACGTATGGGTGCTCGCGTACCAATGGGGCACGACCGCGTTCACCTACCGGACCTCGACCGATCCGACTGACCCGAACGCGTGGTCATCGCCGCAGCCGCTGTTCAGCGGGACCATATCGGGTTCCAGCACGGGATGCATCGACCAGACAGTCATCGGGGACGACACGGACATGTACCTCTTCTTCACGGGCGACAACGGCAAGGTGTACCGCGCCAGCATGTCCATCGACAAGTTCCCCGGCGATTTCGGCCGCACGTCAACCACCGTCCTAAGCGACACAACGAACAACCTGTTCGAAGCCGTCCAGGTGTACACCCTCCAAGGCCAGAAGAAGTACCTGATGATCGTGGAGGCGATCGGGTCGAACGGCCGGTTCTTCCGCTCCTTCACGGCGGACAGCCTAAGCGGCGAATGGAAACCCCAAGCCGCGACCGAAAGCGCGCCGTTTGCTGGGAAGATGAACAGCGGAGCGACGTGGACGAATGATATTAGCCATGGTGACCTGGTCCGCAGTAATCCCGACCAGACGATGACGGTCGATCCGTGTAAGCTGGAGTTGCTGTACCAGGGACGGGCGGCGGGAAGTGGTGGGAACTATGGGCTCTTGCCTTACCGCCCTGCTGTGCTGACGCTGCAGCGATAGTTGGGATTGGGTACCTAAAAAGCTGGGTATGGTTTGAGGTTACCTAGGTATATATAGTAAACACGGATTATATTGGTACATCTACGATATCTTCTTTCTTGACTCGAACATAGACATGAAAAGAAACCTGTTGCAAAAACGACAATTATACTATCCTCTACCTATGCGCTAATCGAGCGCTCAACAGATCAAGATATTGCTTTGTGATGAATTTCGATCCTCGTTCTAGGATTCTGTGTCAGCTCCAAGACGTTTCCCTCGAAAATATCTGGATTTGGTTCCGGCGCATCGGGACCGGATCTCTAACCGGTTAATGTAGAAAATTGTTTGATCCTCCGGAATGCCAAGGATAGTAGATGAATTTTGGCATCTGTAGCGCTCCAATAGGGGTAAATGGTCGGTCGCTTCGGGCTTCGGTAGAGAAGATGAGATACTGAGTTTGAAATATATCGATTTAAAAGTCGCGATAGTAGAGCTTAGATGTCTCCTTAAAATCCGGAAATAGAACGTTCCTGGGATATTATCAATTTCTTGTACGCATGCGCTGCGAATGAGCTGCTGATATTGTCACTGGAAGGCTGCGAAAATGTCCTTGGAAAGACTGATATTGGTGGGTATTCGTTAGTGAAGCTACAGTACCTTGATGTTGTATTGTTCTGAGTTTTTTAGAACTAGGCAGAAAAAAACAGAAAATGTTAGTATGCGTATACCCCTCACGGTGCGAGTCGTACCTCTCGTCTCTATATTTTGTATCTGAGATTTACAGAATTATGCAGGTGTAGCTTGATAGGCAGGTAAGTAATGACATCAGAGGCTGAGCCGGTACCTACGTAGTTTATTCCCCACAACTTTTGTAGGTACGTACCCTCGATTTAGTCTCGGGAGAAGGGATATGAAGCGGATATTTCACGCAAGTAACAGAATACCATAGTCGCACTTTTTGCTTTAGATGTGTTTATTGGAAACACTACGCGTTGCCTACTAGGTATATAGGTAGACAGGTAAGCTCTCCCATACCTTATGTATTAGGTGAGAGAAGAATGTGCGTAAGTCGGGCAATAAAACCATTCCTCTCATCTCAGATGCACCGTAAATCAACCGACCGACCGAACCATTCAGGTAGGACGAGACAACACCAGATGCAACCGAGCCAAGTCCATGATGATATGCCATAACCACGCGGGAAAGAGAAAAAGTCCAGGGGAATCATGCCTCCAACCAACATTTCCGATCATTTCCACCATCCCTAGACACAACGCCGTGCCATGCAAATATAAATTCTGGACATTTGTCGCGATATTGCGACCTAGTTTCAAATCGGGTATCCAGCCTCCCCGAATTTGACCCCAGCCAAGCTTAGTGAAACCTAAGGTGGAGAGATGACTATAATGAAAAAGGCGATCAAGGTGACATCACATGAATATGCCAACCCAGGCTGACTTGGCGCTAACGTCCGTTTCACAGTCATCGACGGCACAGAGCACATGGTTCTTAAGGCCGTTGGGGTCACGCCGGAATCCCACGGGGACGGGATTCTTGCCTACGGGTTTGCGGTTCTCGTAGCATGCTCGACAATAGACCTAGATATGGATATGTTAACATAAATAAATAGAAGGGGAATGATAGGTTGGTGACTTACGTGTCCGCAAGCCTTGACGGCCCAGAAATGATGTTCTGCCTTATCCTTCTTCGTACGAGCTTTCTTTGCTGGGGGTCCCTGATGAACGTCATCATCATCCGGGTCGTAAGCTAACTCGAGCTCGCAGCTTGGGCAGATGGCTACTACGTCCTCGCCCGTGTTTCGTGTAAAACCTTCTCTCGTCTCCTTCGGAGGTTCATGTGCGGGCTTAGCACCAAGGCCACCGGGCGCGAGTGGCGCATTCGCAAAAGGATGGACCCTAACATCTAGGTTGATGGGGGGAAGGTTCGGCACCGGCATAGCGTTAGGCGCGAGGTTGCGATGTCCCATGATGACAATATCCTCCTCGTCGCGACTTTGTGCCATGGGTGGGTTGTTAATCAACCGAAACAATGGTATGTTATTGAAAATCTGCTGAAGATCGCGGATCGAGTTATTGGGATGGGTGGGAAAACCGAAGGTTCGCCCTGGAAGTGGGAGATCTCGCGGTTCTGGATGCCGAATTTCTCGCAAAGGACCACGACGGGGAGGAGGGATGGGCCCATGTCTAGGGTTGGTGCTATGTTGCGGAGGATCCGACTCATCGGAATCCGAAACTAGATCAATGACATTGTGTGGTTCCATGTAGCTAGCATCGCTACGAGCTAGTCGTGGCAGGGCGTGTCGTTGCTGTGATCGTTGTCGTCGGGTGTTCTGAGAATGGTTCTGGGGCGCAGGTTGAGCAGGCTGCCTGGGGCTATCATTATCGCCCGTCAAGTCAATAACCTCTGGCTGCGCTTGAGGTTGCCGTTGTCGATGTCCTTGGTTGCCTCTGAGGTTTCCTGCCTGCATTACTTCTATTTCCACTAGCTCATCTAGATGTGCAGCGTTGTTGTTAGCTGCAGCTCTATTCTCCTCCAGTATACCAATGAACTCATTGTCGTCATAGGAATCATCTGAATGATCATCTACCCAAGCCTGCTCATCTATTTGTCTGGGTCCAGCATTTCTTTCCTCAATCAGATCAAGATCGTCGTTGTCATATTCGCCCGCGTTATAGTCATCATCGTCGCTCACAAAGAGGCTTTCCTCTTCTTCGGGATCAAATCGTTCGAAAATGGGATCGGAGCCGTCGTCAGCCGCTCTCATTAATCCGATAAGATTGCCATCGTTGAACGCCATGGGTGGGGGTGTAACTGCGGATGCAGGACTGGTATTGTTCCAAAATGATTCTCGGTGATGTAGGTGTTGATGTTGATGTTGATGAGCGCGTGTTTGTCGGTCGAGAGACTCAGATGTTAGAGAATGCAAGTCGCTGTTCGTGGATGGCGTAGAAATGGAAGAAATGGTAGGTTGTACGACAAATCGGCCTGGTCGGGGTGGTGTTGACGATAAAGGATCTGGTGAATCAGAGTTAGGAATTTCTGCCATATCAGAAATCCTGAAATATAGACCAGTCTAGATCGGTCGAGCTGACAAGCCGGCCAAGGTGACTACGACTACGACTACCAAGGTACCTCAGGTAACTGTGTACGTGGTTAGTGAGTAAGTGAATGGAAATAAATTAGGTAGGAAATGCAAATTCGAATTAATATCCGTGGACGTAATAAAGGGCTCGAGGATTGAACTGTGAACTGTGCAAACATGCGAACCACTAAAGGACGATTATGCAGGAACGTACCAACAGCCAGTGTCAAGACCGTAGAAATTGGACTGGGTATGAATGGATGATGGACGGTGGAGGCTAGTTAATTGTTAATGACCATTTTGTTGAACATGTATTCGATTTGATCATTTCTGCCTCATCGCGTCGCAGCCTTGAATCGGAAGATGTATTTGGTAATTCTTAACGTTGATGTGTGCTCGATGAGAAGATTAAGGTTGAAGGTTGATGTTTGATGTTGTGTCTGATAAGGTGACGATTGATTGCAACGCCTGGCGCGTTCAATTTCAAAGACGGATGTAGGAAACCAGTGAGTGAGCAACGTTGAGGCGAGTTTAAAAGTTAAGTATGGAGTGTATTAATGGAAAGTTTTTAAAGGTTTAAGGTTATGGTAATGGCGAAATTGTCATAATGCGAAGCCTTACAGTCGTTCTTGCCCGCTGCACGCAGCTGTTATTAGTAAGTTTTGGTTACATTTAGCAAGGAAGGCAAGGATGACGCCTCATTACATAAGTCTCATACCCGCTTATCTCCGGTACCTTAAAATTTCGTACATAAACGTAGGTACCTAGGTACAAAGTACATGGGCACTTCAATGACGGGATTTAATAGACATTCTAGATATTAGGTTCCCATCTAGTAGGCGTATAAAAAACTTCGAAGCCTTATTATTCTTATATCCAATGCTTCTTGCTCTTTAATAGAAGATGGAACTTATTTTCTACCAACATTTCGCACAGACGACACCAACAGCTGATTTATACACACCACCTAGCAGGTACTTAAATATTTGGGAAACCTCCAATCTGTGAAGTATCACGATTCATCATGTTGATGTTTTGCTTGTAATGTACATGGAAAGAGCTTGAATTACCAGCTGTGATCTTACTGCTGTAACAAACTCATTTTGTTTTGGTATCCGATCTTGATTCCCGTATCTCCTCATTGTACCCATAGCTCTCGAATATGAACGCCATTAGCCGGACCATTATTCCTTGGCAGCGAGAACACTAATTACTCCATCCCCGTTGATTGTCACCAGCTTGTTCGCGTTTGCGGTCCACTGAACATCGACTGCGCTGACAGCTGCCCGTAAAGGTTCAGACCAGGACTTGGCGGATTTGTTATAATTTTGTACTGTTACTCCGGAGGGACCTGCTGTTGCGAGGAACTGCTGTGATTCGTCCCACGCTAGACTCTGCACTGCGCTACCGGTATCAAGAACCTTAACCTGCGCAGCATCACCTGACTTGCGCAAGTCAAATATACTGACAGTTGTCTGTCCCTTGCCTGTGGCTGCAAACCAGTAGCCATTCTCGGAGAAGGTGATCGCCTGAACGGGGGCTCCGAGAGTGAACGAGGCGCCTTCAAGTCCTGTAGTGGTAAAGTAGGCTGTAATCTCACCAGAATTAGTGCCACAAACAAAGAGATGGCCATCAGGATGGAATGCGCAAGTAGTAAAGACTAAATGTACGGTCAGCAAATATTATCGGAAAGGTATATCGTACACATCGCCGAAAACGTACCAGAATTAGTGAACACGCGTCTAACACGGCGCAAGTTAACTAAATCGTAGAAGACAAAGCTTTTATCCGAACCAATGGATGCTAAAATTTCTTTGCTAGGATGAATCGAAAGGCCTGTAACAGGGCCAGCATGGTCGGAGAAAGACGCAATTTCACTGCCATTCTCAAAGACTTTGACAGAGCCCTTGGATGTAGCAAAATAGACCCTAGTGCCATCCCATATCGAACTTGTCACAGGCTCGTTAACTTGCAATGAACGTTCGACCGTATCCGAATCAATCGAGTAGATTGCTACATCGCCTTTTAATCCACCGATAGCAGCATATCCCTCCGAGACGCTAACCGTTGTAGCCTGGGGCACGGGGAGAGAATTTGTAGTGGTAACGGCGAACGAAGCAACATCATCTGCGGTTGCCCATCCTTGAGGGACAGCTCGCTTTTTCCGAGTTTTCGATAACCTATTAACATATTAGCTAGGTAAGAACCAATCATGAAAAACCATGGTACGAACCGAGCATGGAATTCGTCCACCTTAGCTGCTAGATCCTCAGGTAGAGTCTCCGGGTCAAGAGTCATAGCGTCACCATCGCCTGCGCTGCCTGCTGACACAGTCACCTTAGATAGCGCGTCCCGGGCCTCGTCACGCTCCTTCGTTAACCTTGCTATGACGCGAACGGCAGCATCATGTTGGTAAAGGGCTGTTGCCAGCTCCTCTCGCGTCCGCACCAGCTGTTCTCTAATATTGTAAGTTTCCAGCGCGAGTGCGTCCCACTCGTTTTGGAAGGTTGAAAGTAAGGAAGGTATAGAGGTAAGAGTGGGCGGTCGGGGTCGGACAACTCGAGATGATCGTACGGGAAGAAGGTCGTCGAGGGTTAGGTCTTCGCCGCTCACTGGATCCTTTCCATTCTCCTCGATGTATTTCTCAATCAAACGCTTCTCAAAGATGGCGCCTATAAACAGCATCAATATTAGTAACTAGGTAGATTACAAAAAGAAACAAATAATAGTCGTCCTTGTAGAATTGGACCTACCAGAAAGCTTAGAGACGACAGGCTCTTGGGGAGCTTCGCCAGAAACTATTTGATGTTAGATTTGTAATACCAATATCGACTAATTCTGTATGGAAGAACTTACGGGCACACAACATCATGAATAGCCTTGAATTTGTGTGATAGTCGTTTAAGTTTTGCTGGCGATGTTGGCGAGGCTGAACTCGATAAAATTTCCAAGGTTCATATGTTGCCTTGCATGCGCAAGTACATGTAGAAGCTTCACAAAATCAAGCGCGCTATGTTGACTTTAAATTGATTGGCTTAAATTTCCTCTGGTCTGCCGAGATTCAACCATTTACATTAATCGAAGATGCTCACAAAATGAACCGTCCTTTACCCGAAGATCTGGCTAGTGTCGGCTAAAGTGGGGCTCGATCACATGCATGGGCTAGCGTTTACATATACATGTATGTACCAATGTACCACAATCCCACATTAAACCCACCACAAATCAATAGCTCAAGTTGAACTCAAACCATTACATACAGCATTGAGGTTTCGCGCGGCACTCCGCGATGGATGATAAGCTCCAGAAAGACTCAACTACCTACTCCAAATGATACAAGTCAGATCCATGGATTCTTCTCAGATATTAGAGTAGTCCTGTCCCATGTGTAAACTACAGTAACCTTATAGAATCCAATACCGGTATCCACCCACCTACATACAATGGCGTCTCCAACAATTCTACCGCCTATCTCCTCGCTAACTACTGCCGATGAGGAAACCATCAAGTTCGCTCTCGATATTCTCTTCGAGCCATCCACAGATCTTCACGACCTAGCGATCCCGCCAATTCGTGATAGCCCTTCATTTACCTCGTACGTGTCTCTCATCAAGCATGTTGGGGCTATCATGTCACAGCTCGCACAATCTTCGAGCCTAGATACACGGAAGAGACTACACGGAATTCTTGGATCGCATCCACGATTAGGCGAAAAGAAAGTCGAGAGCGCCCAGAGTCGGGCTGAACAGGCACATCTCAACACGAACAATTCCAAGGAGAAAGAAGAAGAGGCCACAAAGCTGAAAGCCCTAAATGATGAATACGAATCCAAGTTTCCTGGGCTGCGGTACGTCGTGTTTGTGAATGGTCGGAGTCGAGTAGTTGTTATGCAAAATATGCGAGAACGTATCGACCGCGCGGATATTCGGGCCGAAGAACTAGAAGCTATTCAGGTAGGTTAAAGAATACCCGCCGAGGCATGATTGTAGGTGTGAAGAGTTCGTGTGCACTAACAGTTTCGGGCGTGACCCCTGGCCCAGGCGATGGTTGACATTGCTCTAGATCGAGCGAACAAATTGCAGGGCACTATCTAACGTACTGTCTGGCTCTATTGGGGGTTATATTTCTCCTAGATATCTGTTCTACTAAGGGTGGGTGAGATTCATAATTATTATCTCTGCATTTGGCAGGGAAATCAATCCATATATCGACCGGCTTGCAAAGACATAATAGGTACCAGTAGTGTGCTATATATCACCCCAAGGATTGGGCACAACCAAATCCATGGATATTCCCGAATTTGCTCGAGATGCTCCCATGTACCCTCCTTCCTTAGGACTTTGCGGGAAGGACAAACAACAGATCAGCCCTATGCCTGGGTATCTTTGGAAGCGTTGTCTTTCCCCGCAGCCTTTTACTCAAATATCGAATCATTGGAAGTTGCCGTGAGGCCGTAGCAGGTTTCTAGGTATTCCCACGCATGACGCATTTGGTATCCTTATTTTTCAAACCAATCTTGTTTCCATCGCCTAATAACCTTAGCACCCCTTTTTTTTTCTTACCTCCTTTCATTCGGGTTTGAGAACACCTAATCATCCGAAGGTTATCGTTAAGCCAGCATGCCGATAATCATATCCCAAATTCCATACTCCCTATGCTATCCACCGTATCCCATCTAGTTCGTCCAAGTATTCTTCATAGAAATGTTCTCCACTACTCGCTTCGTCACTTCCCCCACTACCCTCTGGTGATCGCGCCCCGGAACCAAATAGCACGCCGAAATCTGCGTATACATCGTCCATGTCATCGTCTGAGAGGTCTGCATATCGGGTCTCGAGATCTGGTGACGGGAATGAAACTTCATCTTCCTCATCATCCGCCTGTAACGGTAGGTAAGGGGGTCTTCCAAGGACATTCGACCGCGCCGATGAAGGGAGTGGGGGCGTCGTCGTCGGGCTGGGAGTTGTGTTCTCTGAGCTACTTGCGGAATCGCTCTGGTCTGTGGAAGTTAAGTTAGGAGGTGATGGGTGGAAGGCCGTCGTGTGTGGTCGCCACGCCGGCGGGATCGGGTGGTCGTATGGGTTAGGTGCGAGGCCGGGGAACCGTGCCCCCGTCGAACTATTTGAAGTAGTCACCAGCTGCAAGCCGTGACTCAGCAAATTTCCTCTAGCAGCCATCCCCGCGATTACCGTGTGACCCCTGAGCACGGCGGCATGGCGCACGCCGATGCGCACCCTATTAAGGATAGCAGCCTTACGCACGAGCGCACTCTGACGACCAGCCCTCTTCAATGCACCGACGGCTGCAAATTTAAGGAAGCGGCTGAGTACGGGCGTATCGTCACCGCTCTCGCGGTTCAATATGTGGGTCGCGGGCCAGCTGTACGGCTGCGAGAGCCGACTCGTTACCAAGTGGAGTCGCAGCCGCCGTTTCTTGCACGATAGTTCTCCCGTGCCGGGCCCGTCTACGTCAGTCGATGCCCGTCCCCGCTTTGCCGGCCGGAGGGCAAGAGCTGACGGTGTGGCGAATGCTTCGCGGGGAAAGTAGAAGGTCGGCGTTACCTTCGCTCCTTCCACCCGCGGTCTCGCATCCGGAGTAGCTGTCCTTAGGGAACGCGTAAAAGGCGATCCATCTACTCTAGTTGGAGATGACGGGTTGCTACCACCACGCTCTTCTCTCTCTTCGCTATCGATACTAGGCTGAGATTGAGACTGCAGAACTACGGGCGCCGAGTTTGCCTTTTTCGGCTTCGGCCGACAATCGGCCGGTGCCGTCGCCGTCGCCGATGGGGATGTCGGAGTTGATGTCGGGAGTTGACATGGCTGAAGCTCTATCTGTATCTTCGCTAAACGAGATCTAGAGCCAGCTATCCTGCAGCCCACATGGTTACGACCGCTATTGCTGCCGTCGCTACTTCCGCTATTACAGCCATTACCGGCTTTTAAAACTTGGTAGACATCTGGTGGTGAAGGGGGCGCCGACGCGCTGATTCTGAAGTAGCGCGGCTTGTTGCTGTTCACCAGACTCTGCTCGTCATCCGGATGATGTGCATGACAGGAGGTCCAAGGTATTCCGAAGGCTTCCAGGGACGTCTGGTGTGCATCTAGCTTGATGACCATAGTCGCCCTGTCTACCTGGTGCTAAAACCCCCTCTTTACCATATGAAAAGGGGCGATTATTGAATTAACGATCAACAATAGAAGCTGTCGAGGGTGAAGGGATTTGCTTCAGGTTGGAAAGTATGTCATGGTCGCGTAGCTAAGTCTCAAATACCTTCGATGACCTTGGATACGGTGATGCCCTCGACAATATTTCGCAAACTAATACCTATGCCACGCCCAGCTCGGAACAGTTTTATTAGTTTATGATTATCGTAGACGTCCTGTGAGTCGCGGAACTCCGGGGTTTGGAACCATGTATATCTCATCAAACTCGAAACGCCACCGACGCCAGATAGGTGTACCGGGACCAAACAAGAGGCTCTCTCTTCCGCGCGCGTATCGAATGAACGTGAGATTTATTAGGGTCTGTATGGCGTACAAGAATTATCGTCGCCGACTTTCAAGTCTCTTCGGGTTGAAGGTATACAAATGTATATATGTAGTTAACCAAAGGACGATGGGGAGGAGAAAGCCCCGAAACTGGTGAGATTGGCTGGGGTCGCTTAATAAGAGAGCAGAGGGACGGAAAGTGGAAGATCGTCGTTTGTCTACGTTAAACCCGGGGAAGGGAATCCTAGTAAATACTTAAGATGGAGGTGTTGGTGGATATTTTCGGGGGCGGGACGATCCCGACCGCTGTACCGTGTTGCTTCTCTCTTCTTCTTCTTTCCTCTCTTTCGTTTCTTGGTTCTTGTCTCGCTCTGCTGCTCGCCTCAAGCTACGAAATGCTACGTACGGATCAGGCTAGTTAGGCTAGTTAGGTAGGCTAGTTTAGGTATCCCAGGCCCCGGCTACGAAGTACCTACCTACCCTAGGCTATGCTAGGGGCATGCTGCAAGTGGCACGAGGCGCAGATCCGGCATGGGTTGAGAACGAGAGAGGATGGATGGGGATGTAGGTAGTTAGGGCGCCAAGGTACTTAGACGATTGGGTCTGTCAGCCTCTATGAGAACGCGATGGACAAGAGATCAGCTGTGTAACTTACGGCCCTAAGCAGATTAGCAATTGAGAAGGACCGAAGTCGTCGTCAGCGTCAGCGCGCGATGGGTTAGGTGTCGCGACGGCAGTCTGACGAACTGTTTTGGTAGCGAAAGGTTTCTTCTCCCGGTGGGAGAACCGTTAACAACGTATGTATTTGTGAGCGCTGAAAAGGCTTCTGACTGGCGCCAACCATACTAGGACAAGGTGGGAATGGGATAAGTATGTTCATTGGTGTAGGGGGTAGTCTGCCGGAAAGATGCCGGGGAGGAATAAGGAGGAGCCTCTTGTGCATCATACACATGAAGGCCGAATCATGTGGATGTAGATGTGGATATGGATGAAATCGGGGCGCAACGTAAGTCGCTGAAAATACAATAAGCGAAAGAATAAGAATAATATTTACGAGCCGGGTATCAAATGTGGGATAGGCAATGCGAAGAGTTGGAATCGTAAGATCGGAAATAGTATTCTAATCATTAATAAGAGACGAACGATCAAATTCAACAATAGTCCCGACGTTCCATATGGCTATTGGTGACACGTCTTTTTTTCCCTCTTTTTTTCCCTCTCCTCTCATGAACAAAGTCGGGGATATTTTCCCAAGTACGGACTGGTACATATGCAGGGACTGACAATAAAATAGGTACGGCAGGCAAGTCGTGAGGTCGCATCCGCCAGATAGACCGTACTAATACGTGCGGCCTTAAGAGGGCTCGCCAAAGCCGAGGTTGCTGTTGGACTCTTACAGTGTCAAGCTGTTCCTGGAAACCCTTGCTAACTCAAGTCTTGGGCTGAGAAAAAGATGACCGGCCAAGAAAGACCTGCAGCGAAATTGTTGGTAATGTCATGAGATGGTCTGCATTCCTTTCTTAACCAACTTCACCTATCACAGCTAGGAAACCGTATATATTTTTGCTGTCGCTGTCGTATCCATGGGCGTACACGAGAGGTTGAACGGTCAACGAATTTGTACTAGATTCACCGAAATCCAATCGCGTTTAATTCCTTGTAAGAACGGCACACGGCGCATGAATACAGCGATGTCAGCCAACGAATCCCCCCTGACAGACATAATATTTTTTTTTCTTTTCTTCCCCCCAGTTAACACCAACACCAATGAATGCACAGCAATTCTTTTCCCCTCATTAACATACATATGTACAGTACTTATGGAGAAGAAAACTCGCAGTGCAGTCTGACAGTCTGATTCCCCGGAGTTTTTGAAAGCGTTAGCTGGCTGAGGACGGGCTATCCTCCGCCTGGCAGCCCTGCCAGCGTTCCGTTCTTTTCTTTCCCCACATTCTACTTCACCAATCCCCGTTTTCGCGACGACACGAGGTTGCGACGTCGTATATATGTATGTACCACATACCTACATTGTACTGGTATCCTTCTCGGCTTAGGCAAACGACGGATGTCGTGATAAGTCATATTGCGCCTCAACATAGCAGCAGCCAGGATAAGTAATTACTCCCGTCTGCTTGGAGAGCAAGGGATTCTGCATAAAACCTTTGTATTGGTAGGTAGCATCCCATTGATGACAGGATCTTAAAACTGGAAATGATAGTTCAAGATGAGCTGACTGCTAATTAATCGTACACAGCAAGATGAGCGTGATTGACACCCCTACTTCTGAGTAAAGACGTGTATGATACTCTAACATGTCCAACTTACCGAACGATAGCACCCTGCGGAAATAGTTAGGAGCCACGATTCCTACAAGTGGAAATCGGCCAGATCTGGGGGAACGGGGATCACCGCCGAAAAGAGAAGAAAGCGGGGATATCATACTGATACTACCCAGCATGTAACAGCTATGTACAGTACTTTTACCAATTACTGTATGTTATATTGTCTCTTCGGCGTCGGTCACGATTTCTTTACCTCTCAACATCCAGGGCTCTTTACCCCAGACATTAACGAGACACGATGCATTTCCATCCTCCCCTTACATATTTCTCTACATTATCCAGAGGGGAATAAGGGAATTTCTCGGCCATCGTCACATAGATGTGTACCAACGCCATGTGATGAATACCAGTGATATGTGGACACATTCCTGGTACAGCCTATTAATATCTGCACATTCCGTCAATTGATGAAATGTCGCCGGTTTCACTTTGAAGGAGCCAATCGTCGGTGAGTCGATCGTCAGCATCACTTCTAACTGAGCAAAATTCGGAAGATCACGCGGTCGAAAAACTAGCACAAATAGTACGGGAAAACAAAGTATGGGAGGAAAATGGAAAAATATGAATGGCTGCTCAAATCCTAGTTGTCCAAAAGGGGAATGCTTCCATTCTCGCTTCCATCGACCTTCTTCCAATCAGACCCTGTCCATCTACATAAGATGCGAATCGAGTGTGACGGCTCACAGCCTAGAGAGGTCGTCTTGCAGCTTGCGCTGCAGTTGGCACATAGATGCACCTTTGTAACAAGAAAAATAAATAAAAAGAAGTTACGTATAACCACGTTTATTATATGTATACCTTCCACGTATTCGTACTGCCGGTTTAACGTAGCATCAGCTTTGAGGGGTACCATGGGACGCAACAGTTCGCCTAACATGCTTAATAACGTTGGATAGGTATAACTCTGTCTAGGTATTCTTGCTACGATACTCGGTTCACTTCATCTAGATCACTAGGATGTTACGAGCCTCAATAGGATAAGTCCGAATCGAAATCAGTTCTAAAGACTCTTCCGTCTTAAGAATTAGTTGAAGAGATAGCAACTGCCTCTCACCGCCGAATCGTGAGTCCAGGGAGCCAGCAATCTTGCCAAGTCTGGAGATCAAGATCCCCATGGGGAAAGGTCATGCGCATTTGCGATTGGGCACTGATATTCCCCAGCCACGATTTAACTGACATCGTGTTTAATAGGAGGGTGAGGCAATGTTTTAAGATTATACGCCGCCGGTCCGGGTCGCTCGAATATAAACCACCAGTCAAATAAATAACAGCACCAGGGAATAAGATGTGTGTGATACAGCATCCTAGCGCTTAATGAGCAAGCCCAACCAGCTGGCACGGCACGTGTGCGCGGGAATAACACAAAAGCTTGATCTTCGAGTCACGATTCTTAGCTAACCATACTTTAATTATTTCCTTTTGCTTTTGATTCCTATTCTCAAAGCCCTGCGGAGTACTCCGGTAGAAAGTAATAAGAATTTGGCAGCAGCCGCATTCATACCCAAGGTACCTAGGTAGGTAATCATGTGAGAACACCCCTCGAGAACTTTCTGACTGCATTGATTTATGGAAGGAGATGTTGGCAGTGATTATATGACTGGTCCTTTTCTTGTAGCGATGTTCGTCGCCAGTAGAAATCGGGGGCCACGCAAAATGGTTCATGAAATACCAGCGCTCCAAAAGTACCATTATCATGAATTTTGAGTACAACAATAAGTGAGAATAGTACAGTATAAGCACTAGTTAAGACCGACTGGAGTATGACAATTACTTGGCTTGATGCTGTCGACAGATGATAGATGAAGCGATAACAAATGATAGTTGTCTCTAGTAAGACAACATAGACATCTCAATCTAAGCGAACTGTTGAGTCATGAGATTATAAAATGAGTCTACACGGAAACCCCCCCAAGAAAAGTGATTGGGCGAACGATGTCTCTAACACATCGGCCTTGGCATGGTGTATATGTAGCTCAATGGCACTGCCATGGCGGGACGCGTAGCCCATTGCATCAAGTAACCAGATACAGGAACTCTGCTGTAACCCGTACAGATGGAGCAGTGTATATTCCAACGAGAGTATGTACTAAAGACTAAAATTTAGATTCATACCTACTTACCAAAGAAGATGTAAGCAATTTGTAAGACTATTAAATTTTTAGGAAATACCTGGGATGCTTTAAATGATTGTGTTCTAATTTGATTGAGCGGAGAAGGAGAAAGGCGTGGGAAATACAGTTCGGGAGACATCAAAGCTCAGTCCTACCCATACTTCGTAAAATGATATTACCTAGATAACTTTTACATCTAGTTAGAAATAATAACTTACTAGGTGTATTCTAGGGCTTTGAAACCGTAGCTTTATAACCTGAAGGGCGTAGTTGTTATCGACAACTCTTATTTGCGTAGGTACTACTAGGTAACTATCGGTATCTTGATAAAGGGGCTAGCTAGGTATTCAAGGAATTTCTGAGAATCAATTGGTCGGACGCATCGGCGCTCTTATACCCAGTTTTTCTAGAGTTCATATGTAGGTATTAGTGAATCTCTTGATCTATATCCAATATCTTATTTCATTATAAGTGTTGGTAATCTCCAATTTCCTGGCAGTTATGCCTCTGCCATTTCTGTGAAGGCCTCTCCACTCCCACGATCCTCACTTTGGATTTTGTTCTTCAATGAACGCGTATGAGAGAACCATAGCAGAACTGCGGTGATGACACTGAGACCTGCAAATGCTATCAATGCTTTGAATTCCAGGTCAAAGCCATCACCATATACCCGGCCGACCCTGATCAGCTGGTCAGGGGTTAGCACTTGGGCAGCTGATCCCGATGATGCGGAAATGGCTTGTATTTGTTGAGGCGTGAGGAATTTCGGAAGCTCCTTGTTAAGTTCCGACTGCAGCACAGATCCGCATATCGCCAATCCAATACAGCCTCCCAGAGTTCGCCCCATGTTCCCGACTCCCATAGCTCCAGCCATTTCTTTCTCGGGAACCTCAACCTTCAGGATATATAGCAATGTAGGTGTCATAAGTCCAAGACTCATCCCAATAATCACTTGGTACCCAAACTGGGCACCTGGCACAGCGCTGTCGACTGGTAATGTACTCATCAGGGTAATTCCAATAAGATTTAGGCAACCCCCTAGGATGGTTAGACCCGGGGCCCAGAGGCGGTGTCTTCCTACTAGAGAACCAGCTACCAAGGCTGTGGTTGGAGATACCAGTGTGAGTGGTAGGAGAAGAATGCCGGCCCGTGTTGCTGTCTCACCGTTCACGTATTGGAAACGTTGAGGTATTTGAATGACTGGAACGTAGAAGGTGAAGCCGAGTAACAATAGGTTCCTATGACAGAAGTTAGTTTCGTGCCCTATACTCACAATATTCTGGTAATACCCACAAAAACAATAATACAACCACAGATCGTTTCAACAGACCAACGGGGAATAGACTATCCGTGTTAGTGTAGCGGTATGTCCACCACTCCCACATAGCGAACACAAGTAACATTGCGATGCCGCTCACTAAAGTTCCGATAATGACACCACTGTTCCAATCGTAAGCCTTGCCGCCTTCCTGTAGTGCGAAGATGAGGAGAATGGCCCAAGCTAGGGACAAGAAGGCGCCAATGACATCCATAGTCTTCATCGATTTTCGAACTTGCTGGCTTGACTTTCCACTGTTCATGAATTTTCCGAGAATTACGAATGCAACGGCAACTCCAGGAACACTTTCAAGAAATTGTTAGTGATATGTTCTGTGCGTCGTGATACTCAGGCAACGGGACTTGCTTTAGCCAAAATATCCACTGTTAAGTTGTTAACACGACGTTAGCAGAGTTCCTCGCCCACACTGAAGATGCTGGCGACACTGTGACTTACCCGCCATGTACTCCTATCTGATATCACGCCTCCGAGAATTGGGCCTAGTAAACTTGCTAATGCAAAGACGGAACTGAGAATACCTGTACAGATACCAAGTTTGTCCATCGGGACCACTTGAGCCAAGATGACGAATGTAAGAGAATACATCCCAGAACCACCAATTCCCTGGAACGCTCTGAAAATAATCCTAGAAGAAACATCGCCTTAGTCTTTGATCTGGGAAGGTACCTAATGTTTGAATATGACTTACAATTGAACCATAGTCTTGGAAACGGCGCAAGCGATAGAAAAGATGCAAAATACAATATTGGCCGATAATAGAAGCCATTTCGTCCCGAATGTGTCGCTCAACTTGGACCATATGAGTATAAATGCTGGGATATGGTTACTAGATGCTTCATATTTTGAAGATAGAAACGTTAAGTCTATTTACCATTAAAAGTTAGAAGATATGCGACGACGATCCACCCAGCATTGCTTAAGTCTTGTAGGTCGTTTGCTATGTGGATGAGGGATGTGCTGACGATGGTTGTCTCGAGCGAGCATAGGAAGAGCGATAACCAGAGTCTGTAAGCGTGTTAATAAGAGAATTGTATTAAGTCTCCGAAGTTATAGAGTTACCCTAGGATGACGAGGATCAGTTGGGAGTTGTGCAAGACCTCTGGAGAATCAGGCGTGTAATTGGTAACGATTGTAGTTTCATTGGCTTGAGGCTCTTGGGGGGCCATCTTGGTCTCTGATTCACTCATGGCGAGAGTTTAATCTGGAATGATACTCTTTGCTATACCTAGAAAACAATCGACTTTGGTAATAGATTGCTTCTACTCACGAGAAAAGATGAGTGACGGGCCTTGTTTTTAGCGGCAGATTTCTACTAGATGGAAATGAGATGGCATGCTCCTCAACAGTTGGTTGGCTAAGACGTACGTATTGTGTACGTACTTGGACTGTTCTACCAAGCAGTCACTGAGAGGATTGAGTGCTCCTCCATCCAATAGGGATTTCGTTGTCCCGATTGTGGTTGTTCGACATTTTCTGATATATTTTGAAAATTCACAGTTGGTTGCAGACTCCACGTGGGCTAAGTGGATAAGTCTCTAGAGATGAGCTGAAGTTAGCTGCATTGAGGATGTCGAGGGATCATGATCCAGGCCTTTTGGAATAAACACGAATGCTTGGCTTACATGAGGCTTAAACCTATCGAACGATGCCAGACCACTAACCCCTGCCGATTTTTAACATAAGATCAAAGATCCTGTGCCGCACGTGGATATCGCCTAAGATTTTGCTTATGGTTGGAAATTAACTACAAGTCTTTGTACTTCGTAAGTACTTCGGGTCCTCTCGAGAAAATATGCTTACCTAGGACCTAGAACCTAGGACCTAGGTATGTATGGTTCACTATCACGATAACATACGATTATAGGGGGGGAGGGAACTCAGCTTTGAAGAGAGGATAACTTCTAAAAGCCGCAGAAAGCCACTAGAACTCGAGAATGCGTGCAAAAGTGTGCATCAGTACACTAACATTCATTCATACGAACAATCTTTATTCTAAAAGATAATGGCTCCAAAAAGCAGTGTTGATGACCTTGAGAAGCCAAAGTCCCTCCGAGTAGTAATTATCGGTGCGGGAATCGGGGGTCTCGTTCTCACCCAGCTCCTTCGAGGAGACCCCAAGTTTTCTGTCACTGTTTACGAGCGGGGAGGTAGAGATGAGGCAGCAAGTTCTTTGACTGGCTTCCGCATCCTCCTTTCCAAGGAAATGCTCGCC
This sequence comes from Annulohypoxylon maeteangense, assembly GCF_022496945.1. NCBI lineage: Eukaryota > Fungi > Ascomycota > Sordariomycetes > Xylariales > Hypoxylaceae > Annulohypoxylon > Annulohypoxylon maeteangense. The sequence goes on along the minus strand of NW_025953251.1, from coordinate 1,982,576 downwards.
GCATTGAGGGCTCAGCTTCCAGCATCCGTCACGGAGTTATTGGAAAAGTCTGTCGGCGTTCAACCTCCTCGTGGTCAGCATATCGCATTGCTAGATCACAAATGTCGTGTGAAGTTAGGCATGACGCCGCCAGACTTCCGTGATGCCAGCTGTGTCTCGAGGTGGAAACTGAGGACGGCTTTACTTGAGGGGCTAGACGATGTGGTACACTGGAAGACCGAATTCGAAAGTTTCGAAGTTTTGGGGAATGACGCTGTAAAGGTTCACTTTACGGATGGAACTTCAACGGAATGCGATCTCCTCATTGGGGCGGACGGAGCAGGGAGCAACATCCGAAAGCAACTCATCCCTAGCTCAAAGAGGGATACACTTGGCAACACCGTCTTATATTTCAAGATGCCTCTAACTCCAGAGACAGAGAAGATGATGCCGTTCGGTTCAGGTTGTCTTGTAAGTATTGATACCTTGAACTACTGTCGCTTACTAACTAAAACCTGAAAAGATTATGGGTCCGCGAAGTTCAATGGTTGTCTCATACTATAAAGATAAACAAACTCCATATGGACCTTATGATCTCGAGACTCTCGACCCTGAGGGGTCATATTTGATGTGCGGACTGGGTTGCTACACAAATGAGTTCATCGACCAGAGCAAACATCCCGATGAAATGAGTCCGGAGGAATTGAAGACAGATTGGATGATCAGGACTAAAGACTGGCATCCCCTTCTCCGCTCATTAATAGCGATGGCTATTCCCAATTCTGTATACGTGGCTCACGTTAAGACCCAACACAAACTCAAGCCTTGGAGGTCTCGGAATGTGGCACTATTAGGAGACGCTGCACACAGTATGACTCCCTATCTCGGTAAAGGTGCTACTTCAGCCATCGCCGATGCGCTATCGCTAGCCGAGCACCTTAAGCGCCTAAATGCGCACAGTACTAAGACTCTTCCTGCTGTACTGGATGACTACACCGCGGGTATGTTGAAGGACGGGTTCCGAATGCAGAAGAAGAGTAAAATGGTTCACGATGTTGTTTTCATGGGTACCAACCCATTTTTGGGCCATTGCAGAAATGGCCTTCTTAGAATCTTGGGGTTATTCGTCGGAAGTAGTGATGATAGGGGCACAAGAACAGCTTAGGGGCTTGATGGGGCCATGTGTTACGACTGACTGTCAACTCTACTCACTCCGATACGGACGGAGTAATCCACGATGTATTCTAATTTTATTGTATTTTGGGCATCTACTTAATTCATTTCTTCTGTACCTATTACTATTTATATACATTATAATAAAAACGTTGTGGAAATTATATTCTTCGCAAGTTTACTTTGCCTATACCTCAGAGGTTGACTTGGGACCGCCTAAAATAACCCGTGGTTAGCACTACGATCCCCTAAAGCACACCTGCAATATTTATGTATTGTACCTAGTAGGGACCTAAGGCTTCACTTGGGTAACATGCATAGTGCTGTAGGCACCTAAATTATAGTACAACCCCCCCACCCCCTAAAAAAAATCCCCAAAGATCTTCTATCTCTCAATACTAGGTACCTAGTATATCATTGACCCTACTATGTACTATTGCTTTTAATATCCTTTTTAGACCCTTTTTTCATATCGCTTGTAGAGTAATGGAACGAGACATAAGTTGTTCTCTAGGACTGTAATTCAGGTAATAATGATACTAAGTTATACTGGGCTTAGCGTGTTTCCAGGGGCTTCTTTTAGGCGACCCAACATGATTCAAGAAATTTCGCGCACCGTATTTAGCTTACCTAGTACGAAAATTTAGGGTAAAAATTTAGATAATGCGATGCGGGCGCCGATGACCTAAAGCCGTGTAGATTAGAATGTTTTTTTTTACTGTCCAACGTTTTTATTCAGTGCCTAAGAAGGCATAAATTATAGCGGTTATCCACTAGAACTTAGCGGATCAGTCGCTATTAGGTCTTAGTTTTCACCTAGGCTTAATCTCGGGTAGCATGAAATAATCGCCCACTGCGACAATACCTAATCATTTTCGCAAGGTTTAACTTTTGACAATTCTCTTTTGCTATCTCAACAACTACTAGGTATACATTTGCTATGGAACTATTAACTACAGGCGCTTGAGACTCAATGGCCGCACATAGCTCGCTCTATGCCCTTCTGCACGGTCCTTGACATATCTTTTGTCACAGCTACCCCACGTGGAATGTCATGACCACTGTTATGGTCATATTCCAACCTGTTTCGTGGCTCGCACATGTCCTTCAAGTTTAGACTATCTTGATACGCAGGATCTTTACGACCGTAAATATGAACTGTAGGTATCTTTATTCTCTTGTTTTTTCCTTCGAGATCCTGTGGATTGATGCGACTCCATAAGCCATTACTCTCAGAGACGGATAGCGCGCTACTCCCGCAGATGAAGATCGCAAGACGAAAGGGTGGAGGTGAGAATGGATTCAAGGACTGATGAGCGAGTAAGAATGATCCAAGGAGGGATGCGCCTTGAGAGAAACCTATACATCCATCGAATGGACCGTCCTCGTCTACTATCTCACTTAGAAGTTCTATGGCTTTGCGATGCGTAGATGCTCCTAAACAAGGGTCGTACCACGCCTTGTAGATATCGCGTTCGAAGACTGAATGAATTCCTATGGTAGACCTCTTGGTAAATATATCGTCAAGCCATGATTGTTTGTATATTGGCAATGTGTATACCTGGTGCTGGCGGAACTTCGTGTTCTCCCTCATAGAATTCGAATTCGTGGTTCTTGCCAAGAGCTTGTCGAAGGGGTCCTACAGCTGTGTCAGTATCTGCGTTGGCGATTCGAATATCGGGTTCGTGTAGGCACCAACCAGTTTGAATTTCGAATATCTATCACGCCAGTGTCAATGATGAAGAAATCGAGATCTGCCATGATTAAAACTTACATCAGCACTCGTCCCCATACCATGCAAACAGATGAACCTCATTTTCAAGCTAATTATTACTATGTTGCCCTTCTCTACCTAGGTAGGTATTTTTCATGGAAGAATTTGATATTTCATCACTTGTAAAGGAGAGAAGACTGAAGATGACACAACATAGAATGAATTTCCTCGAAGCTATAGCTCAACTCATCGACAGATCACTTATTAAACTTGATATTACACGCATATCATACATGGACAGCCCCTGTAAATCCAGGACGTACTTTGTAAAGTTTGCCTAAAAGGGCAAGTGGGTCAGAATAAGGCTGAGCTAGCACGGAAGATCATCTTATCTATTGGTTACACGACAGCTATGCGGGTCATACAGATAATTTAGCCACGAACCTATTAAATCCGAGTGTGGCTTCAGAATCGTCCGACCGAGACAGTCTTTTTTCTTCTTTAAAAGTGGGCGGGTGTCGCCTAGGAACTTTCAACACAATCCTTCTCGCTTAGTTGTTATATTCTACTAAGATTTACGTGATGTTATACATCAACGCCACATGAGTGCAGATGTGATACCTATTTTAAGCTCGTGTGCGAAGCATGCCGACCATCTTCCAGCTTAGGTATCCCACAACTGCGGTCGAAGCTATTGCGAGACTTGTCAAATCCCAGTTCTGGGCCTTCCACGCAGACATCCTCGCATCGGCAGTCTGCAGATGCATCGGTCGACGCCTGTGACCACTTTCATCAGCTAAGCTGAAGAGGTGGTCATAGAGCACTTCCTCAATCAAATCGGCTCCGAATTCCTTCTTCCGACCCGAGATTTGAGCGATGTGGCCCATGCGGCGCACATCCTGCGCGATCGTACCATTCTCATCTTGCAGCAAAACACGCGACTTCTCCAAGATCTCATTTTCGGAGAAATCTGCCTTGTCAAGCGCCAGGCCTACCCCTGCTTCTTGAATACGTAATCCATTCAGTAGTTGGTCGAAGAAGAACCCTACGCTTAACATGGGGGTTTCGTGGAATGTAGCCTCGTTCACGCTGCTACCACCCCCATGCGTCACGAATAGGACGGTTTCATTGCGGGCCAGGACGGCCCGCTGAGGCGCAAAAGGTGTAAAGAACCATGAAGGATGGCGATTATCGAGAATATCTCCTATCTTGGACTTCCCGTAACGCAGGGTCTGATCACGAACGAAGAGTTTGCATTGGACGTCATTGGCTGCCCAGATGATGCCGTCGATGAGTCCCTCCTTGAGGAGTTCTGAGAATGCTGCGACAAATTTCTCGATATCGTGTGGGGCTACTTGGATATGGGTCCCGAAAGAAACGTACATCACACGACGATGATCTGCGAAGAACGCCTCAAGAGGGCCATTGAGGGGCTCGAATTCTTCGGGTAGAATAGGCCCAATAGGAGCAACAAGTGGGGGTAGGTCTTTTGGGGTTTCAAGGCCCCAAAAAGAATTAACAAGCACAAGATAGTCAGGCTTCTTCAGGATTGGCAAGGTGTAGTTGACACCAGCTTTCCGCCGCATTTCTCGTACGAACCTAAGATATGGAATGACGGCTGACAGTGCTCGTAGGGGTCGGCAAGCGGCGCGTATCCTCGTCCAAACAGAAGCATGCTCGCTTGTTAGCGCGTCGACCTGAAATCCTGGAAGCCCTGGGATGTACGAAGCGCCAACCATAGCGTACGGCATTTGAGGCCAAACGGTAGCAATTGGGATTCCGGTCTGGTGCTTGATATCCCGGACAGCAGAATCGACGAAGAAGTCAGCCACTATCACATCAGGTTTGAAGTCTTTGCAAATATCCTTGAGAAAGGAATAGTCCGAGGCCCAGAAAGCATCCACGTTGAATTTCGGGCGGAAATAATCACGGTAGTTCTTCCTGATGTCGGAATTCTGCATCTGGAGATAATGAGCAGACTCAGTTTCAGCATCCATAGGCGGCCCCATAGTGTAGACACCGGACAAGAAGCCGAACGAAGTGCCCTCGATCCACTTTTCCTGACCTTGGTGAGTTGCTAAAGCCACGCGATGACCACGAGCCGACAAGATGCGACCCAGCTCAAGGACAGGCGCTATCCGCCCAAAGAACAACGTGCTAGTTAGCGCGGGGTGTCTTAGGGGCTAGGAACGGGGAGAACAAACCCGCGTGCGTAAATCCTCCGGTCCCAACAACTAAAAGGATAGCTGTATTGGTCCTAGCTCCGTCACCTTGGCTATCGTCCGATGTAAAAGTCATAGCTGAAAGTTGATGCGAAATGACAGAATCCTTTGAGGAGTCGTTGTTGGTCTATCTACCAAGAGACTTGAAAATGTTCAAGGTAAGCGAATAGACTAATCTTTAAGGAAATATGGTATTTTTAAATATTCTACACGCCACTTCATGTACTTATCGAATGATTGGATGGTGGGAATCTGGTTAGTTGCTTAGATTTTAGTTCAGCTTCAAGTGAAAGTAAACGGTGGTACGATTTTAGGGGAAGGACTTGCCAAGCTTTTAAAGTCCTATGACACCCATTGAGGTGTCGTAAGATCTTTAATCAAGCAGGGGTGCCACGCGCCAACAGCCCTGATTTCTACGCAATGTAACATTAGGAAGAACATGGTTATCAGATCCTATCCAGCTTGAACTGTTCCCGGTCCTACATAGGCTATCATTGGCTGAGGGGGCACAGCTGAGGCTACCGATATGATTGGACATACCCCGGAAGTAATCATGACTCCTATCACTTCGAAGCCACGATATACTAACGACATCTGTATACTAGGACTCGAGTAATGTCAGTGGGGAAGAGGGAAGTCGTTTTGATCACGCTAGAAGCAATCCTCTAAACGAGTACCTTCGAAGTACCTGAGGAAAATGATACATTTGCGTAGGCGAATACCATATATCGAAGATGACGGAAAGCGGCGACGAAGAACGAGCAGAACATACGAGATTGAGTTGAGATAACCCCTGGGAAGTTGAAGTCGATATGGGTTACGACGAGATATGGAGACAAACCATATAATCGACGTCGTTCCTGATATCTTTGAAGGAGATGTGAACTTGCTAAGTATGCTTCTAATCTAATTAAACATCCCTATATCACTCAATTTCCCCCACTAGCCCACTCGGCCAACCATTGTATCAACACAATGTCATCTCAAAGAGGCGAGACGCTCAACGCCATCGGCCAAGATGGCCTTCCCCCTATTGCCATCGTTGGTATGGCGTGTAAATTCCCAGGCGGTGCCTCTAACCCGAGCAAGCTCTGGGATATGATTGCTAGGAAGCAGTCTGGACGATGCGAGATTCCTAAGACCCGCATGAACGTCGATGCTTTCTATCACCCAGACCCAGATAGAAATGGAACAGTAAGTCGAAGCAAATATCTTGATAGTTAGAAAGACCACTAAAATTTCTTTGTAGTTCAACATCCGGGCTGCCCATTTCTTGGAGGAAGATATCTCCGCCTTTGACGCGGCATTCTTCTCCATTTCCCCGGCTGAGGCTACCGGGATGGACCCTCAACAGCGGATGATGATGGAATCTGCTTACGAAGCGGTCGAAAATGCCGGTGTCCCAATGGAGGACCTATCCGGATCTAACACCGGCTGTTATGTCGGTTGTTTCTCTCGGGATTACAATGAGATGTTGACTCATGATCCTGAAACATCACCCGTATATGTCTCGACTGGAAACGGAGCTGCTATTCTCTCGAACCGTGTTAGCTACTTTTTCGACCTTAAGGGCCCCAGCCTAACAGTTGATACCGCCTGTAGCAGCAGTCTTGTTGCCCTTCATCTTGCGTGCCAAAGTCTCCGCAGTGGTGAAAGCAAGGCCGCTATCGTTGGAGGCACCAACCTTATATTCAACCCAGATGTTATGATAGCTATGTCTAATGTCCACTTTTTAGGGGCCGATGCCAAGTGTCATACATACGATGCTAGCGCAAATGGATATTCTCGTGGAGAGGGAATAGCTGCCATTTACATCAAACCTTTAGAGGATGCTATTAGGGACAATGATACTATTCGCGCAGTTATAAGAGGAACAGCCTGTAACCAGGTAAGTCAAGATGCTATTGATTACAAGAAGCCGCTTAAAGGTGGCCTGCCTTTTAATGCGCTATCAAGAAACATTTTGGATAAAGACTAGTGACTAACTTGTGGGTGCATGTAGGATGGGAGAACTGCCGGCATAATGCTTCCGTCTCGGGAAGCACAGGAGTCTTTAATTCGATCCGCTTATAAGAACGCCAAATGTGACCCAGCTACCGTTGGCTACTTTGAAGCCCATGGCACAGGCACACCTGCTGGCGACCCTCTTGAAGCTGGCGCTATCGGGTCGACATTAGGTCAGCATCGTGGTTTAGGAGACGAGAACCGTCTCTATGTCGGCAGCGTTAAGACCAATATCGGACATCTTGAAGGTGCTAGTGGATTAGCAGGCATTATCAAGACTGTTGTAGCCTTAGAAAAAGGCTTGATCCCACCAAATCTTTACTTCGAGAAAGGGAATGAGGCCATTGACTTCGAAGGCTGGCATATTCGCGTGCCTACGGAATTAACGCCATGGCCAACGCACGGCATAAGAAGGGCCAGTATTAATTCGTTTGGTTTCGGTGGAACGAATGCGCATGTCATCCTTGACGACGCTTACCATTACCTAAAGGCGCGAGCTTTGAGAGCGTCACACTGCACCTCGATCCTACCTCATCATCCGGAGCACTCGCCCCTTTCTGATCTTGATACACCGGGTTGGAGTTCCGGCTACGTGTCAGCTGAAAGTGACGAATTCTTCGACGCCGGCGCAGGGGGTAACCAATATAGAATCTTCGCATGGTCAACTCATGAAGAGGGTATCGCCAAGGACAGCGCCGCAGCTTATGCAACAGAGCTAAGGAATCGGAAAGACGTGATTGAGAGTCGGTTCCTTGCTGATCTTTCCTACACTTTGTGTCAAAGACGTTCTCGTATGGCGTTGAAGTTCTTCATTGTTGCAAATTCTCTTGATGACTTGGCTACCAAACTCGAGAATACCCGCCAGAAACCAATCCGTTCAAATGTGAGTTTATTCCTAATTCTTTTAACCGTGAAAGATGGTTTCTAATATGATATGAAATAGGCTCGTCAGGCACCTCGCGTAGCCTTCGTGTTCACTGGTCAAGGCGCGCAGTGGTGGGGCATGGGGCGGGAGCTTCTTCAGATGTACCCTGTGTACAAGAAGTCAATTTTATCTGCCGATGATGCTCTAAAGTCATTTGGATGCAAATGGTCTTTAGTGGAAGAGCTCTCGAAGGACAAGAACACATCCCGAATCAACGACCCCGAGATCAGCCAGCCTGTCTGCACAGCCGTCCAACTTTCCCTTGTTAATCTGTTAGCTGACTGGGACGTGCTGCCTCACAAAGTCATTGGCCATTCTAGTGGCGAGATTGCGGCAGCGTATGCAGCTGGCAAGCTCACCTTTAATTCAGCTTTGAAGGTAGCTTTCTTCAGGGGTCTCGTTTCAAGCCACGTACAACAAGATGGAGCTATGTTAGCATGCGGACTTTCCAAAGAAGATGCGGAAGAGCGGTTTGCACTTCTCGATCCTTCACTCGGGAGGATTGTCGTAGCTTGTGTCAACAGCCCATCCAATGTCACACTTTCTGGCGATGTGGCTTCTATTGAGCAAATGGAGCAAATACTCCAGGACGAGAAGATCTTCGCGAGAACGCTGAAAGTCAAGACAGCCTATCACTCCCATCACATGCTTGAGGTCGCCGACGAATATCTTCAACACCTCACAGATCTCAAAGCTCCTGAAGACAACACTCATTTCACTGGTGAGATGATCTCTACTGTCACTTGCACTCCAGTGACAGGCGCGGAACTTGACGCCAAATATTGGGTTGATAACATGCTTTCACCTGTTCTATTCTCGGAAGGCATGCAACTACTCTGCAGCCAGAAATCAAACACCAAAGGCCGATCGAAGAAACTTCGTACTACCGATTCTGTCAATATTCTCCTCGAAATCGGTCCACACTCTGCTCTCGCCGGGCCTATCAAGCAGATACTTGCCTCTGATGACCTCCAAAAAAGTTCCATCGCCTATCATTCTGCTCTCGTCCGAGATAGAGATGCTTGTCTGACAACCTTGGAGGCTACAGCATCTCTTTGGGCCCGTGGAGTGTCTGCCAAGCTAGAAAAGGCCAATCGACCTGTCCAGAGTGGTCCTCGCCCGCAGGTTTTGGTAGACTTGCCCTCATACCCTTGGAACCATAGCAAGCAGTTTTGGGCTGAATCACGTCTCAGCTCTAACTACCGCTTCCGCCCCACACCTCGAAACGATTTCATCGGTGCCCCTGTAGCCGACTGGAACCCCGCTGAGCCCCGATGGCGCAACTTCATTCGGGTATCCGAGCAACCGTGGGTGAAAGACCATCAAGTTCAAGGGTCTATCATTTACCCAGCTGCTGGATACATATCTATGGCGCTAGAGGCTGCGAAGCAAATGGTTCCTGCTTCGGATGTCGGAAGAGTTCTTGGATACACCATCACGGAGATGCTTATCACTAGGGCGTTGGTGGTGCCACAAACCGAACTTGGCGTCGAGGTGATTTTCCAAGCTAGACCCTTCAATTCTAGCAGTAAATCATCTTCAGATATCTGGAAAGAGTTCCGCGTTTTTTCTTACTCGTCTACTGGGCCAAACGAGCATTGCCGAGGTCTTCTATCAATTAATTATACTCAGCCGAGTAGCGAGGTGGACGCAGATAGGGAATCTAGAGAGGCTCTGTCCCGATACGACCATGAGTTTGAATACTCTAAGAACTTCTGCAAAACCTCTGCTACGCCAGACAAGGTATATGAAGACTTGTCCAAAGCAGGTCTTGAGTATGGCACAACATTCCGCAATTTAGTAGAGATCTCCTACGGGCCTGGAAAGGCATTGGGAAAGCTTGCGATACCCGACACCAAGTCCATTATGCCGTGCGAGTACGAGTACGATCACCTTGTTCACCCGGCTACCCTCGATACGTTCTTACAAATCTTGTTCCCGGCCCTGACTCACGCCGCGGCGAATGTTAAGGAACCCTACATGCCAACATTTATTCAAGAAATGCATGTTTCAAGCGATATCTCTAGTAATCCTGGCCATGAATTCGAGGTGATCTCCGAGGCAGCATTTGTTGGATTCCGAGAAGCTACTGCTAGCATTGTCGTCCGGGACCAGCAGGGAGAAACCCCCAAAGTTAGGATTCAAGGCGTCAAATGCACAGCACTAACATCCACCAATTCGGCAGATGGGGGCCAGAACGAAGAAGTAAAGCAGCTGTGTTTTGATGTTGAGTGGGAGCCAGATCTTGATCTTCTCTCTAAACCCGAGACTGAAGCCGTGCTTACAGCAACTGGAGTGGAAGATACGCCCTCTGAGTATATCGCGACCTTGGAAATGGTCGCATCATACTTCTATACTCAAGCCCTAGAAGAGGTTTCAGAAGAGCAAGTTGTTCATCCGCATCACCAGAAATTCTTCCGCTACATGCAGCACCATCGCGAACAAGTACTCGCGGGCGCAATTGAGCATCAGACTCCAGAATGGTTACAATTCAACTCTCCAGCTATGAAAGCGAAGATGGAGAAGCTCATTTCGAAGATCGAGGGGACCGACTACGAGGGTCAGCTTCTATGTCGCATGGGTAGAAGTTTATCTCGCATTTTGAAAAATGAGGTTGACCCTCTTGCGATGATGCTCGAGAATGAGCTCCTCTATAACTACTACGCTAACTCCCTTGGAATTGCGACTTCATATGCTCATCTACAGAAGTATATCTCGATGCTTTCGCATAAGGATCCCAGCCTTAAGTACCTCGAGATAGGCGCTGGGACAGGAGGCGCTACAGTACCGATCCTTAACGCATTAGGTGGTGGAAACGGCACATACCCTCGATTTGAGTCATACACATACACTGATATCTCATCCGGCTTTTTCGAAAAGGCAGAACAGAAATTCAGCGATTGGCATGGTCTTATTGATTATCGCAAGCTGAATATAGAGCAAGACCTTCCTGCCCAAGGTTTTAAAGAAGATGAGAAGTTTGATGTCATCATCGCGTTCAATGTTCTGCATGCGACGACAAACATGAACCAGACCATTTCCAACGTGCGAAAATTGTTAAAGACGGGCGGAAAGCTACTTCTTCTTGAAATTACCCATGTACTCAATCGAGTCTTCCTTCCCTTTGGCAATCTTCCCGGCTGGTGGATGTCTGAGGAATCATTCCGACAATGGGGTCCGACGATGACGGAAGACACATGGGTATCTATCTTGAAAGGCAACGGATTCGGCGAGCTAAAGTCGAGCACCCCGGATCACCAAAACCCACGGGACCAGACGGGAAGACTGATGGTTGCTGAGGCTATTGATTCTAATCTTCAACAAAATGCGCCCGCGGAAATTCTGCCTTCTATTATCATCGCGACATTGTACGGTGTTGGTGAAGACCGAGTAGTCGCTGATGCCTTGCAGGAAAGACTCCAGAGCATGAAAGTTCCGGTAACTACCAAGTCTTATACACAATTGACGACAGAAGACTTGGTAAACAATGCATGCATCTGTGTCGCAGAAATTGGACAACCTTTATTGAAGGACATCAGCCCTAATGACCTTGAAATCCTGAAGTCTATTCTGCACCAGGCCAAAGGTCTATTCTGGCTGACCCAAGGCGCAACTCAGAACTCGGCGCACCCAGAATACGCTCTGATTCACGGTCTTGCAAGAACGCTCCGAGCGGAGCATGAGGGCTTTCCGCTTGTAACATTCGACTTCGATGCCAAGCACCCACTTTCTTGGGAACAGCGCATCGATATATTCATGCCAGTCATACAGAGGACTTTCTCCGAAGAAACCTTGGGAGATTGCGAATATTCTGAGAGGGATGGTCTAGTTTATATCAAACGCTGTATCGCTGCCCCTGAGCTAAATGACAGAATCGCGGTAGTGGGGCAGACGGCCACATCTACCCGGGAATTGGAACCTTTCAACCAACCAGGAAGGCCGCTTACCTTGGCGATTGCCACACCCGGTCTTCTGGACACGCTATGTTTTGTTGATGACCCGGAGGCCTTAGCACCACTGTCATCTGACTATGTTAAGATCGATGTCCGCGCGACTGGACTGAACTTCCGCGACATCATGGTCTGTATGGGCCAACTGGTCGACGACTTCCTTGGATGCGAATGCAGCGGTATTGTCACCGAGGTCGGTGCAGAGGTATCGCATCTCAAAGTAGGTGATAGAGTATGCACATGGACTCTCGGAGCTTACTGCAGCTCCCTGAAAAATCCTGCCAAGCTTGTTCAGCCCATTCCTGACGATATGGACTTCACGGTCGCGGCCTCGTTGCCGATCGTTTATTGCACCGCATACTATGGCTTGGTTGACCAGGCAAGAATCCAGAAGGGAGAGAAGGTGCTCATACACGCAGCCGCCGGTGGTGTGGGTCAAGCCGCTGTTATGCTCTGCCAGCTATACGGGGCAGAAATCTTCATCACCGTTGGCACAAAGGAGAAAAAGGAGCATATGATGACAACGTACGGGATCCCTGAGGACCATATCTTTTCCAGTCGTAACCTCAATTTTGCCGACGGCATTAAGAGGTTTACGAAAGGCAAAGGCGTCGATATTATTCTCAACTGTCTCTCTGGAGAGGCCTTGAAAGCAAGTTGGTCGGTGATTGCGCCATTCGGACGATTCATCGAGATTGGTAAGAAGGACATCGAGGATAACACTCGTCTCGGAATGGCACCGTTTATCAAGAACGTCGCGTTTTCGTCTGTGGACTTGACTGTCATTTTTAGGCAGAGGAAGGATCTCGGCGCCCGCCTTCTTTCCGAGGTGATGGAACTTCTTAGACATGGAAGTATCGGCCAAGTCTCTCCCATCACGTTGTTCCCATTTTCCAAGATCGAAGAAGCTTTTAGATACATGCAGGCTGGAAAGCATATGGGCAAGATTGTCCTTACTCCTTGCGAGGATGATATTGTGCCGGTAAGTCACCCCGTTATCCTCAATTTTAATAAACATCAATTTCTAACAATTATTTACAGGTCGCAGCGAGGACGGGCTCCAAGTATAGAGTTGTGCCCGATGCTTCTTACTTGATTGTAGGAGGATTTGGTGGACTTGGACGAAGCCTTTCTCGTCGCTTGGTATCCCAAGGGGCTAAGAACCTAATCTTTGTGTCACGGTCTGGAGACGGAAGCCCAGAGGCGAAGTCCTTAGTAGATGAGCTCCAAAGCTCCGGTGTCACAGTGGAAGTTCTAGCTGTCGATATCACTAGTGGTGATAGGCTTAAAGCGAGCTTAGACGAAACATTGAAGACGATGCCGCCAATTCGCGGTATCATTCAAGCGGCAATGGTTCTAGAAGACCGCATTTTCGTCAACATGACTCACGAAACGTTTACCAAAGTTATTCGACCAAAGGTTCAAGGTTCATGGAATCTCCACGAGGCGACAATTGACCAACCTCTCGACTTCTTCATCATGCTTGCTAGTGCCGCCGGTATGGTCGGCGACACATCTCAAGGAAACTATGCCGCCGCAAACGCGTTCCAAGACTCCCTTGCGCACTATCGCGTCTCCCGCGGCCTACCCGCAACCGTCATCGACCTCGGCATGGTCAAATCAGTCGGGTACGTAGCCGAGAACGAGGGCGCAGCCGAACGCAACCTCGCGCGGTGGGGCTTCCTACAGATCGAAGAAGAGGAGTTCCTCGCAATGATCGACATCGCGATGGAAAGCGACAAAGAGCAGCGCAGGTGCCAGATCGTCACGGGTGTCGGCACGCAAGCCGACTTCGACCGCAGCCAAGGCGACGTACCCCACTGGTTCCGTGACCCCGTTTTCTCGCACCTGCACAACATGCGCGCGCGCCACATCGACACCACCGCCCAGTCCGGCCCCTCGCTCGCTCAGCAGTTGAAAGAAACGGTGTCGGTCTCCGCGGCTGCCGCCATCGTGCTCGACGCGCTCATGAAGAAGTTGTCGAAGTCGCTGATGATTGCGCTCGAGGACATCGATGCCGCGAGCCCGACTTCGGTGTACGGCGTCGACTCGCTGGTCGCGGTCGAGGTGCGCAATTGGCTGCTCAGAGAGGTCAAGGCCGATGTGCCTGTTTTCGAGATCTTGCAGGCTTCTTCGCTGCAGCTTCTTGGGTTCAAGATTGCGGAGAAGAGTAGTCTTGTGAGCGAAAACGCCGTGAAGGGGGATGAGTAATAGGTAATGGTCCACTTGGGTGGGTTTGTGTTGGGGCTTTTGTATTGTATGTGTATTAGTGTAGGTACCTGGGTAGGTTGGGACCTGTTGGAAAAGGGGTAGCGGTTATTTTCATTTCTCATTTGGTCATCACACGGTTATAGATAGCCACGCATTAGGGTTTCTACAACCTATTCTCTAATATATACTAGATTCCTAGTTAATCTATGTGTATGAAGATATTGTCCTTTTCTCTAGTAGGCAAGTAGATGCGTATACACTGGTACCAGGCTGACTGGTGGATCTCGCAAGTTACCTACCTACCTACCTTCTTCTCTTGGCTTTGTTCCCGGGGTCTTTTATCTGGTAGAGTAGGTACCTAGGTAGGTATCTAGGTAGGGAGGAGGTTGCGTTCATCGATAATATTCTTTATAATACCTAGCTAATGGCATGGTCCAGTGCCATGCCAAGGAATTTTGGTATTGACGTTCATTTTTGATCCTGTCCCGAAAGGATTTCATTTCCCTTGAGAGGTGTAATCTTTAGGTATGAAAGAAAAGGATAGTGTCATACTCTAATTATATTATCGTACCTAGGTGGGTATTCTTGAAAGAAATCGCCTACATGATTTCTTTATGTACAGGTCTCTCGACGGATGCAGATAGCTCCCATAATCGTTCTTTCATCGGTCACAATGTGTAGGTATTTGCGGTGTCATATCTAAGGTAGGTACCGAATAAAAGGATAGCTCAGATATAATTACGACAAGATAACTGATTGAACAAGTTATCTAATTATCACTTTCAAAAAATAAATCGTCAATTAGCACTTTCAAATTTCATTGTCACCATGATATCGTGTTCAAGGAACGGCAACAAACGCGAACATGGATGTCTAGGAGTCTTCCTCCCAAACGAGTACGGTAAAAATGCTGCCGAATCCAGAGCTCGCCAGGCCGAGCATACCATGGGTTCTGGCTTCTTGCTTATGAAAGTATTCAGTAAGCGGGTTTACGTTGTCCAGTCCCTTAAAGATAAAAGATTATATCTAGTTAAAAGGTTCGAGCACTCGGACAATCCTGTATTCCCTTGGCAATACTCCGGTGATCAGCCACCCGAATTCAGAATATCGACTGGAACTAGACATCAGTGTGAAGTCACATTGTCAGGCTCTTGCTTTAACAGTCTAGAAACACATTACACTTACGAGAATGTGCCAAATGAACGTGTCTATGAGTTGTATTTCGAGTAAGGTTTACCGAATACTTATGGCTTCTTAAATTGTAGGCTGCAGCTAATTATGGGTATAGGTATTTAAACGGGGGTAGCCTCGAGAGTTTAAGAGATAGATATTACGAGAGAGAGGCGAGAATTCCAGAGTCATTCATTTGGCATGTCGCTCGGACTCTATGCGAAGCCATTCGCAGGTTACGTACAACTCCAACACACGTCCCAGGTATACCAAGCCTTACCGCCCCTGCGCAGCGGCCTGTCGTTTACCATCGAAATATTAGTATGAAAAATATAATGCTCGATTACCGGAATTCTACCTATGGAGGGAATCCTTTTGTAGAACATAAATACAATGTGCTCCCCCGTGTAATTTTATGCGATTTTGGACAGGCGGCGGTTCAGGGAGACGACGAGACCAAATTACCAAAGTTCAATCTGTTCCCAGAGGAGCAGAGACTAAACTATTGGGAGGATAGTTATGCGATAGGCTGCGTCCTACGTAGCTTATGCATGACACATATTCCGTTTCCCCAGGATAGTCGCCAACCACCTATTCCTGGTCAAACGAAAGACGAAACTGAAAGATGGCAGCACCGCCCGGATAGTAGGCGTCTCGACGACGTCAATGCATACCCAGTTGGAACACCTTACTCAGATGATCTCATGAACATGCTGAAGAATTTCGAATGGGACGATCAAGAGAATCGTAACATCGCCGACCAAGGGTGTAGAAACGCATGCGCACCTGACCTAAACTTCATAATTAACACCCTGGAGCCTCGGGCGGTGGCGGCGGTGGATGCACTTCAATTCGAACACACTCCTCTGGGCAGATACTACGACCCACGCGACGTTTCTTGGACTAGGCCTTGGGCGCCGATGCCATTCATTTGTAACTTGTTCAATATGGATAGGTCTCACCGCCGTATTTATAAGTCGACTCGCAGAGAGGACTATAGAATATGTGGTTTGGATTATAGTCTGCCAGATTGGGACCGGATAGATCAAGAATTTCTAGGACCATCAACGCAGCCGCCACCTAGAGATGGCTACTAGGATAGTTAGATTTACTTCTCTTCGTTGTTTGTTGTATGAGATAGCAGTTTAGGTGGTTGATGACTTTTTAAGATTCCCAGTCTTGTATATAGCGAATGAACTAAGTATAAAACGATAACTAGGTAATAATGGTTGTCTTTCTTCGGTTTAGAAACTTGAAACTTCGTAGAGTGGTCTACTATGTAATACGTATTGAGCGGGGCGGGAACTCCATCTAATCTAATTGGTCACTTAATGACCCACAGTATGTACCTAGATATCGAGATTCTGGCCAATGGTCTTACACTATTAGGTGGATCCCTACTTCACCGCCCGGCATAAAAATAAATTCAATATCGAAGTTTTCTCTTCAATTGAATTTCGTCCCGCACCAAGTTCAAGCTACGACTCAGCTTAATATGGCTTCCAAGCGCAAGGTCGACGATTTCATCTACACCCTTTCCGACAATGAAGAGCTTCCTAATGAGGAAGAAGAGATACCCGAGCCGAACCCACCAAAAAAGAAGGCCAAGAAGAGTAAGAAATCTGCCCGCTTAGAAGAGGAAGAAAATGGTATATGGGGCAAGAAAGATGAGGACGATGGAGCTATCGACTCCGATTTCGAATTCGCCGAAAATGTCACTACCGATTTCAGAACAGAGGATTTCGAGGGCTGGGGTTTCGATGGCGCAAAAAAGGGCATGGACCGAAATACTCAAAAGAGAGTCGTCGACGTCGATGAGATCGTACGAAGACGGAGGGGTAATATAGATGATGGCGCGCAAGCGAATAATAAGAAAGAAGAGGCAGTCAATGGCGTTAGCGACGTTGATGGAGAAGAGGATGGGGATATCGAATTTGATGACGAGGATGACGAAGTCTTAGCTGCAGATGGTTTTGGTATGGGTGCTGCTTCGGATGAAGAGTCTGGTGATGATGCAGCGGAGGCTGAATCGGATCGGGACGAAGGCGATGAAGGAGATGAAGGCGATGCTTCCGATAACGATTCTGTCGCGACGCCAGTTGGTCATCCCGACGATGCTGTCGAATCGGACGATACGGACGACGAGGAAGATCCCGAGGAAGCTGCAAAGAGAGCTGCTTTCTTCGCCCCCGAAGAGAAAAAGTCGATAGGAAATCAGAAGGGAAAGTCATCTTTCCAAAATATGTCTCTCTCACGACCCATTCTGCGCGGCCTCAATTCCGTTGGCTTCAACGAACCCACCCCGATTCAAGCGAAAACAATACCACTCGCATTAGAGGGCAAAGATTTGGTCGGTGGCGCTGTCACAGGATCTGGAAAAACTGCCGCGTTCGTCGTCCCCATCCTAGAGCGGTTACTTTACAGGCCGAACAAAATCCCTACAAGTCGCGTTGTTATCTTGACCCCTACCCGAGAACTTGCTATCCAGTGTCACGCTGTCGCCACTAAGCTCGCGAGCCACACGGATATCAAGTTCTGTCTGGCAGTAGGTGGGTTGAGTTTGAAAGTCCAGGAGGCGGAGTTACGTCTAAGGCCCGATGTTGTTATCGCGACCCCGGGTCGATTTATCGATCACATGCGTAATTCGGCGAGTTTTTCGACGGATACAGTGGAAATTCTGGTTCTTGATGAGGCCGACCGAATGTTAGAGGACGGTTTTGCAGACGAGTTAAACGAAATCCTTACTACTTTGCCCAAGTCTCGACAGACGATGCTATTCTCGGCCACTATGACTTCCTCCGTCGACCGACTCATCCGCGCCGGTCTGAATAAACCGGTCAGAGTAATGGTGGACTCTCAGCGGAAAACAAACGACAAGCTCGAGCAAAAGTTCGTTAGGCTAAGACCAGGCCGAGAAGAGAAAAGGATGGGCTACCTCATCCACATTTGCAAAACGATGCACACTGAACGGGTCATCATATTCTTTAGACAAAAGAAAGAAGCGCATCGTGCTCGGATCATTTTTGCCTTGTTCAATCTATCTTGTGCCGAATTACACGGAAGTATGAACCAAGCTCAGGTCAGTCGCCTTAAAATGTAGCGGAGTGTCTAGTTTCTAACCGATTGCAGCGTATATCTAGTGTCGAGTCTTTCCGTGACGGCAAGGTCTCATTCTTGCTTGCTACGGACCTAGCTTCACGTGGTCTTGATATCAAGGGAGTAGATACCGTTATCAACTACGAGGGTCCCCAAACTGTCGAGATCTACGTTCACCGTGTGGGACGTACCGCTCGAGCGGGGCGGTCGGGTGTCGCCATCACGCTCGCCGCAGAACCTGATCGCAAAGTAGTCAAAGCAGCGGTGAAAGCAGGAAAGGCGCAAGGAGCTAAGATTAGTAGTTTGATTATCGATCCGGCCGACGGCGATAAATGGCAGGACAAGATCGATGAGATGGCAGATGAAATAGAGGCTATTGCCAAGGAAGAAAAAGAAGAGAAGCAATTGGCGCAGGTGGAGATGGAAATCAAGAAGGGCGAGAATATGGTTATTCACGAAGACGAGATCAAGTCACGGCCGAAGCGGACGTGGTTTGAAACTCAGCACGATAAGAAAAAGGCCAAGGATGCTGGTAGGACGGAGCTGAACGGACTAAAGGAATCGTTGAAGAGAAAAGGCAACGGCAAGCTTAGCAATAAGGATAAGAAGAAGCTAGACGCGAAGTCGGTTCGGACCGAAGGCATGTGGAAGAAGGGCTCTGCCGAGAGATCGGGTAAGGGTGCCGTTCTCAATTTCAAGAACGACAAGAAGAAAAAGTCCAAGAGTACCGGGAGGGTCAAGAAGAGACAGATCTGGTGATAATAGTAATGAACCGAAACTCGTCGTCGGTGACAAAACTTATAATCTCCCCAATATTAGGTACCTTGGCCAAAACAGGTCATCTGTGAAGCTGATATACTATCTCATGACTGGTGAGGATAAATGATGAATTGTCTCGAGAACAATATGAAGCTCCGAGCTGAACGACGATGTAGTATTAATTGGTAGTACGAAGTATTACGGTACAGAGTATTTATGCAGTACCCGGGTAGTACGGAGTGTTACCCCTGGATGTAAGGCAGGAACAGGGATCTGGCGGTCTAGATAGGCTGTAGAATTCAGAACACTGAATCCTTAGCTGATGTCACCAGTGCGCAGCCCCCACCAAAGTTGGCCTGAACCTGGACCTTCCACCTTCCCCAGATGAGACTTGACAGCACAAGCACCAACTTTTTTTTCAATCGCGATGGACACAACTAAGTCATCTGATAGAATCTTGTGTATCGCAAGTGCCTTCTTTAACCAGGACCCCTTAATTTTATATGCCATGTGTTAATTTTATTGGTCATTGCTCAATTCTCTCTTCTCACTCGTCTTCTCATCTTTTAAAGACATGAGCCACCTGGCTGAATTTCTATCACGTTGTGATCGTCATAAGCAGCGAGGCTGTAACCTCGTTTATATACCTGCTTAGGTACCCATCTATCTACCTACCTGCCTTACCACCTACCTACATTTATCTCAATCCTCTAAAGTGGCTCCTCCTCGTCGATTCCTACCACTTCGACCACATCCCCATCATAAGCGATCGCTCCTACAATACTTATTCCCGCATAGTCTACGCGAACGGTACCGCGAGCGCATCCTTGGCTTTCACCTCGATACACTTCCCTACTACAAGCACCGCATCCAGAGTCGCGTATATCGTTTTATCCTCGACAGCCAGCGCCGTCGCCGTGAGCAGTCGCGTCTCGTCGACCACGCGCGACGGCTGCTTCTGGGGTTACCGCCACCTGGCAATAAACGTGCGAAGGATGGATCTAGAACTACGACGGGTAAGATGAGTTACATGCCTGAAAATGGCGTGGGTAGCGGAAATTACGGTGTCGAAGGCGGACGCGAAAGGGGCGCGAGGAGAAAGAAGCTCGCGGCAATGGCGGGCAGCATGTATAGAGCTACCACAACAGCTGTGAATGAGATTAGGGAGTCATATAACCAGACAAGATCAAGAGAGTTCGATACGCCAAATATCACAATTCCCGGATCCTTCCCTGATGTGGCTTTCGTAACAAAGGGGAACGAGCAGATGGTTCTATTTCCGACGTATGCGAAGAGGCATGTCAAGACCCAACCGAGACAGTTTGAAAATCCAGGAGGACCACCCCCTACCTCGACTGTGGGCATGAATGAACAGGAATACTGGAGGAATGAGTGGTCACGACACGAGGACGAGAAGGCGATCGTAGACGTCGATGTTCGAGGCTGGATATACAACCCCCACAGAGGCCCAATGACGCGGACTAATAGATTATGGATCGGGTTGGCAAGACAATTGAGCGGTATACCAGTTCCAAGGGCTCAGCAGCCCGACCCATCACCTACTCCAGAGCCTTCGTTGGGAAGGTTGCACCAAAAGCACGAGGAGGAACGTGAGCAAGAGAGTATCGCACGAGAAGCAAGGGAAATCGAGCGCAGAGGTAAAGCTGAAGAAGAAGCTGCACAGAGAGGGAAGTACAGCGAACGTCCGAGGGATGAGAGTTCCGATGTCGAAGGAAGCAGACGGCGCCTACGCCAACAATCGCAAAATGGTAGTCGATCACCTCCATCAGCGCCAACGTCTCCTATTCTCAGAGGACGTACAAACACAACAGCAGGATCCGAGCTTACAGAAGCTGAACTCGCCGTTGCGAATGCGAACCTAATGGCTCGAATAGCTCCATTTTTGACAACGCCATTAGTTCAACTACCCATTACATTATTCTTCTACAATGAGTCGCAAGTTCAATCGCGCACTGTTACGACTAATGATGCGGGTCATTTCTCAACCAGAGTACCTCTCGACTTCGTACCAACGCACGTGCGCGTATTCGTGAACGAGGATATCTCCTGCGAAGAGCCTGTGCAGATCATCGAGCCGAAGGGCGTCAGCCTAATCAGTGATATCGATGACACGATCAAACAGTCCAATATCGCGCTGGGCACCAAGGAAGTTTTCCGGAACACATTTGCGCGTGAGTTGCGTGATCTAACTATCGATGGTGTTCGCGATTGGTATGGCGCGCTACATGACCTCGGCGTACGCGTTCATTACTGCTCAAATAGTCCATGGCAACTATACCCGGTTCTAGCCACATTCTTCAAATTAGCAGGCCTTCCGCCAGGGTCGCTACACCTCAAGCAGTACACCGGCGTACTTCAGGGAATCTTCGAGCCCGTAGCTGAGCGCAAGAAGGGCACGTTAGAAAGAATCATGAGGGATTTTCCGGAACGGAAGTTTCTGTTGGTCGGCGATAGCGGCGAGGCGGATCTCGAAGTATATACCGAGCTAGCAGTTGCAAATCCGGGGAGGATTGTTGCAATTTTTATTCGCGATGTTACAACGCCCGAACAGACAGGTTATTTTGACTCTGGGATCAATCGGAAGTTTTCCGAATTAAATATTGGCAAAAGCGATGACCCGCCCCGAAGACCCCCGTTGCCGCCCCGAATAACAACCACACCAAAACCCTCTAACGAGCCTGATACGGGCGACCTGATTGATCTTTCAGAAGACCCACCACTAGAACCGCTCCGTAAAGTCAAGTCGGACTCAAAGGTAGTGGCTAAGCCTGTAAAACCTACAGATCTGTTGGCGCGCAAGCCACCGCCACCAAAACCGGCGAAGCCGAGCTCACTGCAGAGCACGTCGGCTGTTCCTGTGCTTACGAACAGCAGTAATAGAGATGCGCTCAATAAGAAACCCCCGCCGCCAGCACCGCGGAAAACTAGCCAGCCAACAACCAGTAAATCAATGACGCCGAGCCCACTAGCGCAAATGCAGAGATCGGTTGATCAGACAAGCGCAAACGAGAAGATGGCATTAGTAAAGACCCGGACTAACGGCCAAACCACTAACAACTCCAACTCCAACTTAGGCTCGTCGAAAAACATCTTGCTCCCTCCCCCACCTCCACCCCCACCCCGGCGCAAAGCCACGTCGTCCGGTTCTACGACGGCTAGATCGAGCCCCAGCCCCCGTCTCGCGGCGGCCAATAACAGCTTCGGCCTGAACAGGAGGCGGACGGAAGGGTCCGATGCAGAATTCGAGGCGCTGCCGCTTGCCGCTAGCGGCACATTTTCTACCACTGGCGGCGGTAGTAGCAGTACTGGGAGCCTAACCCCTCCAGCCGCCGCGGTGAACAAGAAGTTGGATATGTGGCGCCGCAGGCTGCAGCGCGCGCAGGAGACGCTGGAGAGGCAGGGCGTTAAGCTTTATACGTGGCGCCGCGGGGAGGAGGTGGTGGATGAGGCAGTGGGGATTGTGAAGGGTTGTTTGAGGGAGATGGGTGCGAGGTAGGGATGGTGGGGGTTTGTATATTTACTTGTGTGTAAGTATCTAAGTAAGTATAAACGTGGCGGCATAAGGGACAGGGCTATAAATAAGACAGGTCGTCGGTCAAGAAAGATAGGTACATACAATATGGCGTATTACTGCGATTTAGCATAGATGGGATAGGGGTTTGCTGCTCCATCTTAGATTATATAGACGCCTTTTAGGTGTCTTGATGAATATGTACATCATTGAGATATTTTATGAATTTTATAAATTTTATGATATGTATTTAGATTAGGGATATGAGGTCATGTATCACCTTAGTTCGTGTTATTGATAAATTCGTAGATTCGGCATGTCCGTGTTGTCACCTACCTATCTGAAGATTGACAGCTGCTTCAACTGATAATTATTCATAAGGCACTTTTTACAAACAATTAGTACGTGTATTGTATGCCATAGTAGAATATTCCGGATATTCCGGAAGATATTGTAAGTTTACAGCCTCCCGGGATTTTTAACCATATCCGGTGAACATGATAGATGAAAACAATACATTTCAAGGTTGTCATTAGTAACTACCTAGGTAGGTGTATACTAATTGGAACATGAGCCCTGAATATTATAGGGCTGTGTTCTTAGAAGTAAAGTACATCAGGTCAAACATATCATTTATAGGTACTGAAATGTGCAACTATCTTCCCCCAAGGCACATATATAAGTTCGTACCCACTACATAGGTACCTACGGGATATTTGGAGTCTTTAGAGATGATTTAATCAGGTAAATAAAATTTCATGATGTATACATTTACTAACATTGGTCGTATCTTTCTTCCTTACCGAATTTTGCTTTTCGGGACCATCCAGGAGACCGGTGTAGCTAGTACACAGTGGTATTTATGATTTGTCATTATGAACAGGGGAGAGCGAACCTACGCTTCTATGCCGGTTGAAATGACTTACATATGTGTTTGTGGCGTTTTATCACGTAAAACTCGCTACATTCCTTAAAATAGGTACGCTGTTTAAAAAGCCGGTTACACGAAACGTTCGGACCTTTGGTTTGGTGGCAATGTAGATCATCAATGTACTTAACTTAGAGAGACTTGAGTACCTAGTATCTCTCAAAATGAAGAGTCTCGTCTCTTCACTTAACCGTGGTAAACTATTGTGTGTGCTTAGATGTCAGAGATGAAACAGGGTCCGTGTAGATTATATAACCAGGAGAGGGGAAACAGAAAGGGGCTGACCTCGTCCAACGGTACGCTAAAACAAACACTCACGAGCTAAGAACCGGTTACCGGAGTCGGTACCTAAGGATCTAGTAGATTCATTACTTGGGTCGGTTTATGGATTACCGGGTCTCGTTTCCTTACCGCCACGTGCCGTCCGCGATCAAGGTCTGTCCCTGAAATCTCATGCATGCAATGAGATGGAGGTACGGGTAGCTGCCTACATGCAGTCTGTTACCACCGATACGACGAAGGGCATACATGAGCCAGCTAGCCACGTGGAGGGTGTGTGAATAAAGGGACGATCTTGTGTGAGTACTTGGAAGTACTTCAAGGCCCGAATACCTGGGAACTAGTAAAACCCGTCTGGACGGGGGATGGAAGCCAACGTCCTCACTGCAAGTTTAAAGTTGACTGCATACAGATCCGATCTGGTGTACTACGGTTCCCGGATAGGTAGGTAGGTTGGTACCTTATATAAATAGACGTATGCTTACCCATCGTTGGGTAATCGCAGTTGACAAACCATTGACTAAGGTCAGATGCTGCCAAGACCTGACATCTGCAGCAAATGTCTTCTCGCAGCTACCTACCAACAACACACTTAGGTAAGCGACGTCAAGTAAAGCTATCCAAAATATAATTCGTGAATATTTATATAGTATAGTCTCCCCCGTAGAGATGATGATTTGTCTAATCTGTAGAAACGCTATCGACTATGGATTGTTGAGTTTAGACTAAGATGTGACCTTTGAGGGAGATGTTGGAGACGCATCGTCACCGATACGTATAAATAGAATAACTGAGGGGCTTTCCATGTTTCGAATATACACGTTAGCCGCTAATATATTAAATAGGTGAATCTAGAGTGGTTCGTGTATTATGTAATACAGGTAGAGGTCGGATTTCCGATGTCTCCATCGGCGAACCTCGGCGGAGGACACGGTCCACTCTTATGTAGAACATATGGAGTCTTCATTTTTTTAATGAAAAGCGTAGAACAATAAACGGCGAGAAGAAAGAATACTATTTTATTGTGTATCTGAAAGTTTGGCATATGAAGACTAAGCGTTGTTAAAACGCTGGCAAGAGACTAAGTTACGGAGTAATATTTGTCATTCATGTGATAGCTTCGTAACAAAGTTGCGAGGTAATAATGAACAAATCGTCAAGTGTCACAGAGAGAAATAAAAGCTGTTAATCGTCGTCAAAAATGCGGAGCAACATAAATTCTATGTCAATGAACATCACCCAACCAAGGGAACTCGTTACTAAAGTAACAAGCTTTCGATAATACCAAAATCATAATATGCAAGTGTTCCAGTAATTTGGCTTCAAAGAATGTTTATCATAGATTTTATTGAGCCGCTTATTTCTAACAACCTAGTTGGTACCTATACAAAAGAGAATTGCGGAAAGAATATGTCCCTGATGAATTATAAACCGGAACAACAATCCTCCCACCAGCAATCTACAACTAGTTACACACTAGCGCTTGCGCGCATAAAGTAAGGGAAAGGGGTAGCTATCTCTCTGTTCCCTTCAAACTTCACTCGATATTTAGTCACAATGAGTCTATTTGAGTGCCTTTCCGGCCTCCGGCATGGTAGCAATGAGACGCTGGCGGATGTGTTCGCCAACAATAGTCTCGACACCAGAGCCGTCGAGGGCCTCACACTTGAGCTTAAGCTGGCCGTTCAAGAACCAAGGGGTAGAGTAACGGTGAGTAGTTCCGGAGGTGATAACCCGGTGGCGGGCGCTGCGGTAGTAGCCAGCGGTCCACTTCTGCATCATGTCACCCATGTTGATAACATAGGTGTTCTCCTTAGGAGGAACGGGGATCCAGGTCTCGGTAGGAGGGTACCAGACCTCAAGACCCTTCGTGTTCATCTCCTGGAGCAGGATGGTGATACCACCGAAGTCGGTGTGGTCACCCACTGAGTCTCGTTAGTTTCAGATGCGAGATAATGATGAAGTGGACACTTACCGCCGAACTGTCGCTCGTCGAGGACCTCCTGGGGAGCATAGTGTAGAAGTCTCATGGGCATAGAGGGGTTGACGGCGAAATCGTCCATGACATCAGGGGGCTGGCCCCAGGCCTTGGGAAGACCACGGGCGAGGAGCTTCAGGAGAACCTTGGACAGCGCAAGCATAGTAGCTTGGTAGTCCATGATAGGAGTTCGGAACTCCTCATCCTTGAGGTTCTTAGGCCATAGGTTGGGGCCGGTCGAGAAGGTACCAGCCTCCGGGTCATCGGCGGGGACTTCATGGCCGATGATAAAGCACTAAATTGACATATTCATATTAGCCAAACAATTCTTGGAAGCCCCTTTTTGAGTGCGCAAGGTATCTTCTACTCACCTCCTTAATGTCAGGAAGAAGACCCTTTTGGTGAGTCTGAATTCCAGGGGGCTCATAGCCACGGAAAGACTTGCCCATGGACTTGCCAATCCAGACATCCATGCGGTCTTCCTGAGGAAGGTCGAAGAATCTCTTAGCGCAGTCCATGATACCCTCGCGCTTCTCCTGGCTCACACCGTGACCGGCGAGATAGAAGAAGCCATAGGTAGTGCAGGCATGTCGTACGGCATCGACTACTGCCTGCTTAGCGTCTTCTGAAGCATTGGGATCAGTGAAGGCGCTGATATCCACAGTTGGGATCGCATCGGGTGCAACTTCGGGGATCTTTTCGATGCTGCCCATTTTGTTCCCTATTTTGACTGATGTTCTATAACTTCTAAATAGATTCGTAATGTCGTTAGATCTTCTACTTACGCTGAAAACTCTGTGATCTTCTGCGACAAAAGGGATTTCATGAAGATAATTTGACTTATTCTTATTACAATCACGATCCGCTGACTAACATAGGAGTTGTCCGACGTAAGAGGAGGATTCTATCATAGAAAGCATGATACCAGCACAGTGGTTCGACACGTTACAAGAGAAACTCCAGGTACAACTGCGCCTTTAGCCACGGCTTCGTAAGATGGCCTTACTGCTTTACATAGTGTTCTAGAAACTCCAAGCCGACTTTCCTTATCAAGAGAAGGTGTGTTTACGTCTTACGAACTTGCTGTTGTGTACCCAGACATTACGGTAGCTAGAATTGAGAGAAGAGTGGGAATTCGTTACTCCGTGCTGACTAGTAAAGCAATACTTAGTTACACAGCGCTGTTATGTGTCAGCTATTTTGGCTGATAGGCAGAGAAACTCCGTACCGAGCCCACTAAATCACCATTGGTACGCAGCCCAAGGGTGCTTTTTTAACTATACCAAAATCATAATTCTTATCTCCGACCCAACATTCCACACCGAATGTGTCCCTCGGTGGGAATGTGGCGATGGGGTAGGAATTTACCTAGGTAAACATGGTTCGCCAGGAAAGGAGGTAAGATTCGTGTCATGGTGGTGCGACGGCAAGCTATATGCGAAAATGGAGTTAAGGACAGTGTGACACCATAAACACACTGATTCATATCAGATCGATCTCTTGATCGGCTATCTTGATGCCGAGTTGGAATAGTTGACGCGACGCGGAGTGCGGACAAAGGACTTAATCAGGCTATAACAGCCTATGGCTCAGTCCTTCGGGTAGAACACCCGGGAGACATCACATCGGCCTACGGAAAACACTCCGAGCCACGCATATCTTACAATTCTCCATTTCCACTGCTGAAACGGGGAAAGTACTAGCGACGATGAGCTTAAGTACGTAATAGAGGGTATGATGTCAACTATCTTTAGCAATATAGTACGGGCTGTTGCCCAGTTGAATCTTCTGTAATTCTAGAGTAAGCATCCCTTGGTAGAAGCCATTTCACGACACTCCCGATCAACGACTTAACAAACTAGAACTTAGGTATCTTATTGGTACCTAATTGTTTACATCTCCAAGGCGACGGAACTCACGATCCATACATCTCATAATCCCCTATTCTATAATACAAACAACAATACCTCAACCCTACCTCCATCATGTCGCAATTAAACGACTTCCTCGTCAGAATCCCTGACAGACCCGACGTCCTATCAACCCGTGTTAGCAACGTCCAAGCACACATGGCCGGCCTTAAGGGATTGGTTGAATCAGGAACTATCGTCATGTCGGGGCCGACCCTAGCAGAACACCCCAAAACCGCCGACGCGGGTCTAGCCATCAACGGTAGCGCGTGGTTAGTACGCGCGAACACGGAGGCAGATGTTCGCGCTATAGTCGCAAACGATATTTATGCTAAGATCGGTGTATGGGACCTTGAGAACGTTACCGTTACCCCGTTTAAGTGCGCTGTGAGGAAGCCTCTATAAGCGAGGATATCGTGTTGACATTCACCTGCGGGACTGGGTCGTATCTTGTTTGGGTTTAGGTTTTGTGGAATTAAGGGGGTTCTTATCTGTGGGTATTGGATTTATGGCTTTGGGTCTACCTGCATAGAGAAATGCGAGATGGTTTTAAGCGAGGGCCTCACGATGTGTAACCCACTTTAGGATTTGCTTCATCTACGCTACACAAACTTACATATAACATTATATACCTACATATGGCTAAAATTTGTATCTATCTCGGCGTCATTATGGATCTTGGCGTGGTGTGTGAATATCATGCTACGTTGCCGTTGAATTGAGTCGTTTGCAAATGCAGTGTAGTGCGATTTGTTATTATGCTCCCATGATACAAGAATAGCTTCACAGCTATCGCAGGAGCAGAGGATTCGAGCTTTGAACTCTAGGATAGCATTGAGGTTATGGTTAAAGGTTCGCATTAGTGGGGTATAATAATTAGATCGCTAATGGATATTGTAAAGTCTACTATGATGCAACGAATGTCTAGGTAAAGAAACGAAGTTTGCTATGCCTTATAACCATTTTCAATCTCAAATCGCCAGCTCCTCTCGTATGCAAGGCGCGTACGGCCGAAGCCTTCAAGCCTAACTAGAGCTCCAATCCCCAAATTTTTGCCTGATATCCTACGGTGCCCAAACTTATGTACCAATCGCGAGAATACCCGGCTCACTCTGCCTTCTATACAATGGTACCATGCAATTTTCCTTCAGTCTCGAAGAACCCTTGATTAGGTCCCGCATATGCAATGCGAATGTGTCGTTAGGGAGTAGCTTGTGCGATACGATTACGCCTTGATGTTCAATGCGAAGCCGGAACGGTACACCCTCAATGCCGAGTACAAAAAACCGGAGAGGGTAGCTACACCTCCACCGAATCCCCATAGACCATACCAGTTTAGCGGCTTCACGTTTCCGAGAATAGCACCAGCTATCGGGCCACCAGCCAGTAGACCTAGGGCAATGATACCGAAACCCATACCTATTCTAGTTCCGAGCTTCGACTTATCCTGAGTCAGGGGGAAGAAGCAGACCGGAGGCATAGCGATGAACACGCCGCTAAAGAAACCAACGAGGACCGCGATGGCAATCACCGCTCCCCTGGTGTGAGCTGCCATTAAGCAGAGCATCAGAATACCGGTGATGAGCGAGCAAGGCGCGACAACGTTGAACGGGCCAATCTTGTCGGACAAGGCATTGGGGAGAATTCGGCCGAAACAAGATGCGGCGTTGAAGATAGGGACCATGTAGAAGGAGAGCGCCTCGTCAGTAAGTCCTTGCTCCTGAGGATAAAAGGAGATGTAGAAAATGAGAATGCTCAGTCCCATGAATCCAATGAAAGTAGTGAGAGTAAAGAACATGTAAGGGACATCTCGGAACGCGGTCCAGTCGATCAGAGATCTGGCTTTCGGGGCCTTGAATCTCATCTTCATAATACTGATGGGGATGAGAAGGGTCGCTAAGGCAATGAAGCCCATGATACGGACCGACCAGGCGTACCCAACCTTGTCTAAGAGCTGGTACAAGACGATGGGGTAGATAACACCGCCGACGGAGGAACCTGCTGATGCCAGACCAACTGCCAGACCGAGCTTGGTGCTGAAGTAGGTAGGGAGAATGGAGACGCAAGGCACGAATAGCATACCGGCTCCCAGCCCAACACAAAGACCCTGAGCTAGAACCACCTCCCAATATTGTGTGCAAAGACTCAACATCATGTGTCCGAACACGATGCCGAAACTGCCAAGAATCAATAGATGTCTTAAGTATCCTCTGTCGTAGATAGGACCGGCGAAGACACCACCGAGCAGCACCATGAACGATTGGATAGATCCGATCCACGAGATATCCGAGGATGACCTCTCGAACATCGCGCCTCCCTCATAGTACGTCTGGAAGACACCGAAGGCGTTCAGAATACCCCAGGTGTTGAAGAATAGCATGAAGCCGCCGAGCACATGGAGCCAGGCGACGAGACCACCATTGGGTGGCGGTGGAGGACCCGTCCGGGGAGGCTCCGGGGCCGCGGGCGCTGCGGGGGATGCATTTGCATTTTCGACATCAACCTTCTCGCTCGTGGCTACGAAACTGCTATTGGAGATTGTGACGTCCTCCGAGTCACTCGCGGGCGGCTGTTGATGCTCTGGTTGGTGGACCATGGTGTCGGCCTTGTTGTTGATGTATGTTTGCGATACAGGTGCGATTGTCGGGATTTACCTGTGGATTGGTTGACAAGGGGCAAATAGGCAAGGAGGGAAGGTTGTAGGAAAATTAGATGCGTGTCTACCCAGCAACTATGTATTGGGCAGGCTCGGAGTTGCGAGTGTATGTCCGGTCGGATGAAGGTGTTTAGCTTCTATGATCGAGTTTCTTTTCTACTCCCTTTCTACTAGGGAGGGTGACCGGCGTGTATAAAGACGTCAATTATGCACTCAGCGTAACTGTTACTCGTGTTAAGTAACAAGATTCGACGAATGAGTCTACTCTTCTATATCGAAGGGATCATCATGCGTGTTGTCCGTAAAAGGTGCGGCAGAACGAATATATTATTGGAAATGGAAAAGTTGTGTGTGTAATCAGATGCAATATCAATGCTTAGGACTCCTCGCCAACCTTTACATTTTTACAGGGCTCTAGTGGTTCACCGTATGGATTACCTACATGAATGTTTTCGTCGGTATTCCGTTGGCATTCTTTGTCCCTGCCGTCGCGATCTAGGCGACGGTAGCGTAAGATCAAGCAGCCTGGGCGCCCCATAGCTGGAGGCAGGTTTGGAGGGATAACTGAAACGACTTCCAATTGTTAACTTGTGTACTTGATAAGAATTTTCATCTCTTGCCATTGTCATATTGAAAATTTGATCTTGGAAGTATTTTTGATCGAATTTGGTAAGTAAAACAGTTGAAGCTAGTTGGATAGGAAACTCCGAGCCGTACCTCGGACATCGAGAGTAATTACCAGGTAGTGAGACTAATGTACTGCTAGCCTCTGGTAACATTGGGAAATACACGTGCGCTCTAATGTGTTATCTAAGAACTTTATTATGTACGTAGGTACCTACTTTCTCTAGTAAAAGTTGAAGGGTCTAGCCGTAACTACCTAGTTTCTATGCGGATAGCTTGGGTGCCGTAACCCTTGATCCTTGAATGCGGGTCTTGGGCTTAGAATGAAACCTTATTTGCAGCCTTGGGTTACATTTTGGCTGTTCCAAGGTTTACGCAGCCGTTACGTCGGGTCTAACTCTATTGGATGGTTAGAGCTCGACGACTGGCCAATCAGATGTTAAGATTAACCTTATTCCGCGATATGCGAATCTCCGAGATCCGAAGTGACGAATTAGGATCCCGTTTAACCCCGCCGGCTCGGACATAAGAGTATGCATGCAAGTCCCTGCAGACAATCCATTGAACCAATCCACTCATCCACTAAGTCCACTGAATCCACTCATCCTATTCGATCTTCAATTACACAACATCTTAATGCCATTTTCATTTGATAGGAGCCGATTTCGTCCTGGCAATCTTTGGTCTTTGTGATCCTTCAGCCTAATTGAAGCCCTTTTGCTTCCCTAATTTCTGACTACCTATCTACTACCCAATTGTAGCGTTGTAGCGTAGGAGGACAAGGCAGGCACACAGCCTTGATGCGAGTGTACTCCGACCTCTAACTACGAGCCGTATGGAATTCGACCAATTCTAAGTATCGGCTTAATATCGCCGCCGCGCTTATGCGTGTTACATGTCTGTTTAGCTCGGCCGCGGAGGTATTCGTATAGAATACATCCCCATTCGTGTGCATTCGTTCTTCCGATTGTAGCGATCTCGTACATACGTCTTAGACCTTAGACAGTAATTCATCTATCACAAGAAAAACGAGCAAGGCAACCCAAGTCACAGCCAAACTGCAACAGACAGAAAGAAAACCACAAGTGACATCACCCATGTCTTTCACTCTCTCGCAAACATTCTTAAGACTTGGCGTCAGCCGCCATTTCAATCCAAGAATTCTCTCAGCATCCTCACTTCTCACCATCAACATCTACAACAACAACAATCTTGACATATATTCGTCTCGTTCGCCTTCTAAAAACTCTACACAACAACTAAGATACTTTACACAGACCAGAAGCAAGATGTCGGCCACCAACAACGCTGCCTGGATCAAAGCGGCTAAGAGCCACCCCTTTGTGGTCGAGCCCGCTCCCGTGTGGACTCCCGAGGCTAACGAGATTCTGGTCAAGAACCACGCCATCGCTATCAACCCCGTTGATGGCTCTCTTCAAGCTGCCGGGTGGTGGCCTCTAAATTACCCTACCATGCTTGGACAGGATTGTGCTGGTGTTGTCGCTGCTGTTGGTCCCGGTGTCACCTCTTTCAAGGTTGGCGACCGTGTCGTCGGTCATGCCGTCGGCATGGCCACCAAGCGTGACCAGGACAACGCTTTTCAAGAGTACACCATCGTGCAAACTAACATGGCTGCTCATCTTCCCGACCAAATTGCCTATGAGAAGGCCGCTGTTCTCCCTCTAGCCATGTCTACCGCTGCCTGCGCTCTGTACCAGGACACCCACCTCAAGCTTCAGCTCCCCACTGTTCCCCCACAGAAGCCTACTGGTAAGACCTTCATCGTCTGGGGTGGTGCGTCTGCCGTTGGTAGCAACGCCATTCAGCTCGCCGTCAACTCTGGCTATGAAGTCATCACCACCGCCTCCCCCAAGAACTTTGAGTACACCAAGAAGCTCGGTGCCAGCCAGGTTTTCGACTACGCTAGCCCCACCGTCCAGAACGACCTTATCAACGCCTTGAAGGGCAAGACTAGCGCTGGTGCCCTTGACTGCATTGGTGGCGCTCCCCAAGGAATCCTCCAGCAGGTTCTAGCCAAGTCCGAGGGTGTCAAGGCTGTTGCCTCAACCAAGCGGGGCTGGCCCGAACCCCCAGAGGGCGTCCAGATGTACTCCATCTTCGGCACCACTCTGAAGGATAACTTCGTCGGAAAAGCTATCTACAACGACTTCCTACCGGCGGCTCTGGCGGCTGGCACTTATACCCCCGCGCCCGAGCCCATCATCGTTGGCAAGGGTGTTGGGAAGATCCAGGAGGCCGTCGATCTTGTGAATAAGGGCGTCTCAGCTGCTAAGCTCGTTGTTACTGTGTAAATTGAGGTATACCCACGTTGGATGAAACTGTTGGTTGGTTTGGAATGTACGACGGAGTTGGAATTATGGGTTTCTAGTATACATATGCCACACGATCCACCATACCCCAGGCTACCGGGATGGAAGGCGTCAGTAGAGCTCTAGGGCCTTGTCATTAGACAAAAGTTTTGGTATATAGGAATTTAAATATTACAAAGCCTAATCCCGTTTCGCCCCATCCTTACGGGTTTCCCATGTCATGATTCCCTTGTGCGCAGCTCTCGATGACTCGTATGCCGTGCGACACGACAAGGCATACATGTGCCGAGAGCATCGCGAAACATCCCCGTTGTGACTGTGAAGCAATGCGCATTAGGGCTGCATGGCTGACGAAGCTCTTTATTGAGCGCCCTGGACGCCGATCCCCCACCCGTGCGCGACACGGTCCCAGATTACGATTCACATTGCGTCTTTGGAAGTTTCCTCAATCGATAGTGTAAACACATTCGAAGCTTTCTCGTACGGCTCAGGGGATAAGACGGTGGCAGCAGGGATTGCATGATGGTGCCATCATGCGATACGTTCGGCCGAGTACGGGAATGAGGCATATCTACATACCTAATTAACTAGGTGTGCATCATGTAGAGCATACCGTAGTAAGTAAGTGGTATCTCACGATGTCAATCATCGGCTCCGCAGACACTATGATACTATCTCCAACTCACTCCAAGTTTTCAGCGGGGTTAGATGATTTAGATGGACTTATATCGTGCTAGATTCGGAATAGGCTAGGAACCAGCCGTCCCAATTCGGCACGTTTGGGTCTTTTCAAACAGGATACATATGGCTAGCAGCTCCACAAAGATTGAACCTATGGGAACTTCCAGAACGTCCGTCCGTCCACCAAGGTCCAAGGTTGTTCGGAGACTCCCGCAAATCAACTAACATGCAACTAACAATTCGTAGGTAGGTACGCCTCAAACACTGTTTCTGATTTTTCTTTATCAGATTCATCAATCGACCGATTACATCCAACACATCGAGGTTCTAGGACGCGTTCTTGCATCGAGGATTGTAAGCACAATATAAACCGGAGGACGGGAGTGGTCGATTTAAGGCGGTGAGCGACAAGTCATATTCCGCTGCTGACCGGCTGGATCGTGCCGAGACTTTGGCGTTTTCTACGGACCGGATTCGTGCGCGACGATCCGATGAAAAAAAAAAAGTAAAAGGGGCGACATCTGGGGTTACGCAACAGAGGGTTCTGCGCGGTGCTCGTCTTGGCCATCGAATGACATGGTCACGGTCTGTGATCTATACGCCTCTTTGTTCATGAGGATGCCTTCGCTATGATCTGTTAGGTCGACCATCTGCAGCGCTCGGGTGACCGGGAGAGGCTTCCTAGCCGGCATCCAGCTTCGGGGAAGGTTTCTAGTGTCAGAATGCTGAAATAATCAAGGCAAGGCAAGGCAAAATCCGCCGCCATTGCCACTCGGAAGTCCATTATCTTAGCTCGCCCGAGCTATCACGGCGGAAACCGAGATGTCAGAACCGAGATGTGGTGGGATTTAACAGGCATATATACCCCAGGTAGTCGTCTAATCCTAATTCTGTCTGGGCACTCTTCATCGTATCAAGCTTCACTGGGTCCAAAGTGTTATGCTAGGACGGATTAATTGGTCGCTTGCCGGTGGGGGTGGGGAAAATGGTAAGAGTCGCGTTTTACTAATACACCCAGCATCAGATGGGTACGAATTGAGAATAAGGAGACTTTAGACTTCAAGAGCATATTTTCTTCTTCTTTTACTTCTTTTACTTCTACCCCCGGCGTTTCTCACATCGTGCCTGCACGTTCCGGCCCCACTCCACCGTTCTTCCCCTGGCCTAAAGCCCTGGTCACTTATCACCGTCTTACATAACTGCCAAAATCCGAGGAAAAATAAGCTTTCGGAGTCCCGAGCTCGACATAAGCTTATTATTTTACAAGGAGGCCTCGGCCAGGTAGTGATTCCCTTTTACACCTTTTCTTCTCTTTTCTTTCCCTCCTTTCCGAGATACATGCTAGTACCGTAAGGATTAGAGGTAGGGATCGTTAACCACTGCCGGAAAAGCCTCGTACGTCACGTCAATGACGGTAACACAGCATATAGGTATCTACAGATAATCAGAATCGTTAACAGATAACCCGAGGTCGCTGAGAGATGAATAATGCTAATATTTGACCAAATCTGATGAGCGTTTTCGTGCTTTTGGCATGACTGATGTGAGCCGTGAGCCGTGATTTGTGATCCCCAATTGATCAGTAAACGAATGCGATCGAATCCCTATGAATCTATGAATACGTTCCCTGCATCGCATGCTAGCCATGTTTCTAGAAGAGAATGAGAAGTGGAAAGGATGGTGTTCAATTTCGCAAAATAATATTTCCAATCACTCCTTCTCTGCCCGATTTCTAACAAACAAAGGGTCTCCTTCTGAATTGGAAGCAAGCAGGGTCTAGACCTTGGGATGGATCGTAACTTTGTTTTCGATGCGACCATGTAAAGGACGCTAAGCCATGTGCTCGAGCATGTCCATGCTAGCAGGGTGCAGGGTCGGAAGCTCGGGGGATCGCCATCAGCCTTGTAATTAAGTTCAGTAGTTTTGAGGTAGATCGAAGAAATACATAAGTGAAACGAACTTTCAATCCCAACGGACACGTTAATAGTATAGGTAGATTGCACAGTAATATCACAAAGGCACGGTTTGATTCAATCATGACCCATTACTTACCTGCCTACTGATCCACAGAGAACCGCAAAATCCGAGTGCTCATGGGAATCGTTTGTGGGGCGTTCTACAAGGCTAAAAATCCTATTCAAGTAACTTGTAACGAGCGTTCAGGGCATCCAGGTCTACTATGTACACATGCACATAATCTTAAACCAATCAAGCTTTCAGCTCGTGGTAGACCCCTTGCAAATCACGCGTGTATGTAATGAACCACGATACTACGGAACAATTCTATTCGAAGTCTATACTATACCGTGTAAAGCATGTATCTACATTGTTAAGTTACTAAGTACCAGGTAGGCTGGCAGGTAGGTACGGAAAATTAAAAGAATCAGGGGTATCCTCAACGGAAGGCGCGCGAGTTTTAGAGTCTGTTTAGATCGTCCGGCTAAGCAAGGCTGTTATCCTGTTAGTCATGAAAAAGTTCCTTGTTTTTATACTCTATAGTTAATAGCATGAGTATAGTACGCTTCAGTCGACGGTGCATTATTCGGCACCATCTATGAGAGATTTAAGCACCAAGGAACTCGCCTCGCTTAGTCAACTGCCGAGTACTTTTAAGCTCAACAATTAGCTAAACGCCCCCGTCCAATTAACGACAACGTGCCATCAACCCCAGACCATCTTCAGGCTGCGTGGATCCCAATGCCATGCGTTCGTCCTTACGTAATGACAATATTGATACCTTTCTATACCAAAATAGGTATCCCTCGCTTTTCTTTCATAACACTGAAACAGATGATGTATATTTTGATTCTCCTTTTCGACAAGATAGTGGATAACACTACCTAGGTATAGATATGATAAAACTAATGACGTATGCTCATTTATGTAAGCTGCTTTCACGAGACGATAACTGCCACATAACCAGGATTGAAATGCCTATGTAACTTGACTATTGTTTAGACTCGGGATTACTTAACAATTGGCCGTATCATCAAAGCTTATATTAAAAGTTATTTTCTACAATACCCCGGAAAATAGCGAGCTCCCTACCTACCTAGTGAGTTATTCGCGACGCTAATAAGTTCTGTTTACTAAGTCAATTCCTACGGCATTTTGAGTTCTTACATTGTCCGGGACAGGTCGGTGATAACATATCCATCAGATATGATGCATGGCCGAGTCACGGGTACGAGCTGACTGCGGGAGTGCGTAATTGCGCGTAGCTATGTAAGCAGATCCGAGGATGGCGCTGTTATCTTTCCTACCTTGATCCTGCTATGCGTATTCGCGACGCACTGTTCGGGTCCCACAAGATGTACCAGATATCCTAGGTTAGTTCACAGGTACTCATTATGTACTAGGTAGCGTATCCTATATCCTATTTGAACCTATCTGTGTCGGCCGGGGAGCAACGTGGCTGCGTGGCTAGAACGAATCCCCGACACCCGACGAACACAAGTGCCAGCAATTGTAATGAAAAGAGGATGTGAACCTGGTTACTCATCACTTTATACTTCTAACAGCGCCTCCCGGGAAGTGCGGCTAAGGCTCAGCTAGCTTAATAGGGCTTCGACTTTTGTGTGCGTGGAGATAGGTACCTATCCACATAGTAGTTTCGTAGCCATGGGCGATATGTATTTGGTTCGTATCCGTGTGGATGAATTATATAATAATATATTTAGTATAACGCTATATTCAATAAGGAAGGTCAACTTCTCTTAAGCTATAAACCCCTACAAATTAAGCTTTTCAATTGCATTAACGTGTCAGCGTGTACCTAGGTAGGTACTTAACGGATAAACGAAAAACCTAAAACTTCCAAGGTTATCAAGAAGATCAATTGACCCGACGATCTTTTCCCCTCCCTTTTTCTTTTCTTCCTCCCCAGGTTTGCCACGCAGCTACCATAACGTAACAGCCATAATAACTAAAGGATCGCATGGCTTTCTCCCATACCCCATTGATCACCACCGCCTCATTGTTCAGCCTCTAGCGGAGCCGGAAGAGAACGACTTATTGGATGCGTAACTGAATCTCATTTCGATGCCCCGTAATTGGGTCGTATATAAGACGTATAGCGTCATTCGAGCATCAGTCCTATCTACCTATCTACCTGCCTACCATGCAGATACCACGGTCTTTATCACGTATCGCGAATACCAAACGATGCAATGGGCTAAAGAGCCTCAACGACCTGTAAGGCCATTGGAACCCCCCACATGGATGGCACGAAATATGCAGCTGGGATTAGAAGAAGTCTCCGTTATCAAGTCGCATCCACACGTCTATCATACATGCCTACCTAGAGACCCCCTTAGACTAAGCGAGTACCTATAGGATCTACTGTATTCCTAACACGAGTAGATTCACTCTGATACTCACACACCCTAGGTATATCCATGCCCCTAACTCATGAGGTACCGTACGATACATTACAAGGGATGACCCAACCAATGGCGACCCATACGTTTTCTAGTATATTTCTGACGTTCCTATGCTGACTCACATTAGATACCTGGGATGCCTGGGATACCTAAGACGGCATCGAAATATGCCCGTCTTATATGTACATCCACCCAACTAGCCAATCCGATTGGAAGTTCGTCCCCTTCATCCATACCCAGTAAGTAGTTATCTACGGCAGCTGTAAACCACGTGATCGCTCGCCTAGGCGTGTCGACCTTAAGCTTCCATACCTACCTAGGTAGGTATTTACCATTCTCTCTCTCGTCCTCGTGGATAACACATGGTGTTGTAACATGGTATGAGACTTCGAAAATCAAGCTTATATTCCTCAAAGGTGCCTTGCATCTCCCATTTAGACCCTGGCCGAGTCCGGACTGGAAAGTTCCACGCTGCTACGTGGTAACCAGCTCGAACTGCATCTGAATCCCTCGGCGATCAATTCGTCTAGTGACAGATGCGCACCTTGGGTCAGGATTCGATCCTGCGAAGCTTAACCCAGCTTAATCCGTCAGCCACCCGTTACCTAGGTACCCTGCTCAAGTAAGACCCTTGGTCAGCAGCAGCAAGCCCCCTGAAACCACATGCCTAGAGTTAATCCAATCGGCATCGAATAGAGGCTCGACCAAGAGTATAGTCTTTAGGACTCGTGTAGGTAGGCTATGTACTCTGGGAACCGTTTCGCAGCTTAGCGAACAGCGGTTACGGGCCACAGGGCCTTCTGGACTTCTCGGCAACGTCTCAAAAAGACCGTCGACATATCTTCCTAGATATATTACCTGCTTCTCGCAACTGCTGTTTTCTTTCCTTGCCCAGGTTGATGTCAGCTGAGTGGAATCTTTATTACCGACCTCTATAAACATCCGTGCCCTCGAACTATTACTCGGAATCTATCAAGCCTAATCGATTAAGTGGCCACACAAAGCTCCATCCTAGATCGAGAAGATGCCTCAATCGGTAGATCTAAGCGTCAAGTCGTCGACGCCTCCAGCACGACAAAATCCGGGTGCAGGTATGTCGTAAGATTTTCTAGCTCACCGTTGATACGTAACGAAGCAATCTGTGTTGATGGCTTGCGCGCGGAATACCCCCTCGGAGCTCCTGTGTACATCGAGATTCATACCTAAGCAATGCCCACCAACGATAACAACGCCTTCCTTTGAGTCTTCTTACATCTTGCTTCTTCGAAGATCTTACTTCACTTATTTTTTACTAACGATATCCTACCCCATAGCTTGCGAAGAATGTCGTCGTCGCAAAGTCCGCTGTGACCGTCAGCAACCTTCATGTGGTCTCTGTCTCTCATCAGGTGTACCATGCCAAGTCACAACGCCTCGCCCACCTCGAGGTCCTAAACGAGGCTATCTAAAAGCATTACAAGCTCGCATTGGTATGTTATATCTTGTATGTCAAGCTAATAGCTTGGCTCCCGCGTAGAATTGATATGCGATGCACCAATAAATTCGATCAAATTCACCAGCCATCCCATGCTAACGCTATGACCATATTCAGCTACCCTTGAAGGAACTCTACTCCAACAGCAACAACAACAACAACAAAATCAAAATAACAACACTAATACGATCACCATCTCCCCGGAAGATACTACAATTGATGGTATCACATTTACAGATCACCCACCGTTGACATGGGATTTCCCGATTACGACTGACGACGACACAACTCTTCACGATTTATGCCAAGGAACAGCGCCCGGCACAGCATCTGGCGGATCTTCGTTAGACGGAGGCTCAGTCCACGCCTCGACGTCGCCCATACAAGGATTCGAAACTCCATCCGACGGAGTGGGTTTTTCGGATGTTGTTTTAGGCCGGAAGATGTCAGAACTTTCAGAAGGGCTAGACGGTATCAACATCTCAAACTTAATGCAGGCAGATTTGTTAGTACACCAAACTCAGCTCCTCCCTACTACCCTCTCTAACCTTAAACAGGGACCAGCTTTACTTCGACAGAGTTCATTCATTCTCGCCTGTTCTACATCAACGGCGGTATTTCACGTGGGCACGTAGCATGGCTAAGACGGAAGCGCAATCGTGTCTCCGGTATGCTATGTGGACCCTTGCCGCATCCGTATCGGCGCACTATCAAAATGTGGGAGATTCTCTATACCGTTATACTCGACGAGCTCTCGAGAATCTGGAGTCTAGATGCATGGGAATTGCGATGACTGAGATGGAGCAGGTTCAGGCCTGGCTCCTCCTAGCTATTCATGAATTCATGTGTGTTGATTTCAGCCGAGGCTGGGTAAGCGCTGGCCGCGCGTTCAGATTGATACAACTCAATTGGCTTCAATATTCTGACGGGACGGATGTTAACCTTACACAAACGGACTGGGTCGATGCCGAGCAGAAGCGGAGGACATTCTGGCTAGCCTACTGTCTAGATCGATTTGTTAGTGTTAGGAATAACTCGCCAATGACATTCAGCGAACAGGTGATGGTAAA
This sequence comes from Annulohypoxylon maeteangense, assembly GCF_022496945.1. Classification (NCBI taxonomy): domain Eukaryota; kingdom Fungi; phylum Ascomycota; class Sordariomycetes; order Xylariales; family Hypoxylaceae; genus Annulohypoxylon; species Annulohypoxylon maeteangense. Next base: position 1,941,529 of record NW_025953251.1, on the reverse strand, counting down.
GAAGCCTCCTCAGCTCCGTTCTAGTGCCGATTTAGTGCTGACCCATCATCCTTGTACCAGAACACAATCCGCTTGCCGGCACCGGAAATAGATTTTCAAAACGAGCAGCCCACTTTAACAGGTTTCCTCTCAGAGGCAATTGCTGCGAGAGATGCTATCGTCACATCGACCTTCACTGAAAACATCGTCGTGGCTACTGTCATCGGGCGTGCCTTATGTCACCGACAACAATCTATGGTGGATAATATCTATCTCAACGAATCACGGGATTTCTGGGACCGGCACGAATGGATTAACGCTATCCTTATCCAGCGGATGGAAGTGTTCTCGTTAAACTACCCCACCGCCGTGCAGGAGGCGGACCCGATGGTACTTTTTATCAGCATGATGTGGCGAACGACGGTTCTCTACATGTACCAACTCATGAAATCGGTGATCCACCCCACGGAGGAGAAGAGATCAATCTTGGCAGACTATACGAGGCAATCGACGATAGCCGCTAAAGAGATCGTGAATCTGACTAATAAATTATCTCAATTAAATTCCTTCAAGGTAAGTCCCACTAGGGCTAAACGGTCACCACCGTCCCCACCCCTCATATTAGCCACATGCTGACAGCTTCCCGCTAGGTGCATCCTCTTACACCGATACCATTATCTCTATGCGCGGATTTCTTCGTTTCTTATCACGAATTAGGAGACACATATACCAAACAGCTCCAAGAGATCACTGAAGCCATGCATGGTTTAATGAGTTTTAGTAATCTTAGTAATGTTGGGCCGGGGCTCGGAGCCTACTCCAGGTAGTGAGGCGATGTTTACGAGAAGAATATGTATTACACCATTTACGTTTTGTTGAGGCTGTAGGTATAATTGGGCATGGTAGTTGGGATGCGACATTGGGTATGTTCGCGGCACGTCATCGTCACCGAAACAAATTATTTGGGGAGTCAAACTTACAATAACCGCATTTGTTATATGCTCAGGCATTGGTGTTCATTGGTTGTGGCACAGTACTTACTGGGGGGAGGCGTCTAGGAATGGGCTATCACGAAATGCGGATATCACCGCTGCGCAGTACGACATAAGGGTTTGGATGGTTTGGATGGTTTGGATGATGACTACATATGAGGAATACAGCACAAACAACATGATAGAGTAAATACCTTCGTCACAAGACGATCAACAATTGGAACTTGAAGACAGTTGCAGATACTTTAGATACACGTTCATGCTCCCAACCCTGTATCCACGGCAAGATCGTTACATCGACGACGTTGGAGATACCAGGCTAGGCCGAGACTAAACTAGAGCGATGGAGAACCTGGTAAATCAGTTGTCGCAATAAGCTCTTTACCTTGCCTCGAAGTTCGAAGGGCATCTTTATTGTGGGTCATGGCTAAACCCAACCTGGCCTCATCGATCTCTGAAATTATTTTGGAATCCTGATTGTTACACTTACACATACGCGCACACGCATACACGCACCCACACTCGGGAATTTGCGAGATCAGTTTGTTTTGGCATCCAAATCAATGTCTTTCTGTCGACCCCAAGAATTGACGTACATAAGTCACATACATCACTAGGTAGGTTTCCCGGCATAGACATATGCGGAAGTGCCCAACATCAGATCATCGCAATAGCCCAGGTTTGTATGTGTATTCAGGGTATTATCACATAGAGGAATCATTCTGCGAAACCGAGCAGCGGTGACGATCCATCTCCAACTGTTCTTTACCTGCCTTACATATCTGCATACCTAGGTAGGTGGAGAGGTGTAGGCAGGTGTGTCTTCGAGCAGCAGAGCAATGCAAGCAGGAGAGGCAATGCGAGCAGGAGAGATAATGCGAGCAGAGAAATGAGGTAAGGTAAAACGGTCCAGGTTCAATTGCCGGGGAAAATTGTACGCTTGTTTCAGAACCGACATCCTGTGCCGTATTCCTTTCCGAACGTGAGCCACTTCCTCTCTTTAAGCTGTCCTACTGCTTACGGAAATTTCAATGTTCCTTACAACAACAACATGCACGTAGAAGGCGAGAGAGTAGAGTAGGAAATACCTCGGCTCCCTTATTCCTTCGAAGGAAGCGGTAGATGAGAAAGCCCTGGTTACGGTTTGGGCAAATTGTGGCAGTTCTTTTTTAGGGGACCCTTTGCCTACACGGGTGTATGTAAGACACTACGTAAGCTGCAAGCCGCCAGCGCACCTTTTAATTTATCTTTGCTTCTTTTTTTCTTTCGCGTATTGCAAAACAGATGGGAGGAGGGAATGAATGGTCAGCAAGATAGATTGGATCGGCAGTGTCGTTCTTATTGGTATCCACACCGTCGGGGCCAGAAGCAGATATCGGGGGTTGGCGGCGACGTTTAATGCGGTGCGACGGCGCTAGGTATTCCACTTTTTTTTCTTAATCTATTTGAATATTACCACGTAGGAAGTGCACTTCTTGAATCTCAGTCTAGGTCTTGCAATGAAGAATAGGCTTACCGCTAAGTTAGGTACCTACCAATGTAGTAAGTATTAAAGCATCTAAAGTAAAGTTTTGGCTACTGGCACGGGCCGTTGAGACATGTTTAACCTTAAACTTAATAAACTTCAAGGTTGGAACTAGGTAGACTAGCGAGCGGTTAAAGCGACGTCATTGAGTAAACAACCAATATCCCAACCGTCTGATGTTTTGCTTTTTTTCTGTTTAGTCATTAGTTCCTCGCTTCTTTTTTCTCGGGACCGTAAGGCGAAACTCTTCAATGTGCCAATGTGTCAATGTTTCACCACCATCCGCCCGTTTTTTACGTACGGAATGTACAGGAAGCAGGACGACCCACTTTGCACAATTAGGACGTGAAGAGGATCGATACTTACGGCTACTTACCTTACTTACGAGTCACGTAGATGATCCATAGGGACGTAGATGGCGCTGATACATCGACACATTAAGCCTCTATCCCCGATGGATACGGAGATTTGAAGCGGGGCCCCCACCGCGGGTTTAGTAAAGCTTGCGTATAAGCCTCAATCTCGCCATTTTCGAGAACTCCCACGCTTCCTGTGATCGATGTTTCGATTTAGCTCCCGTTCTCCAAGCCAAGACTTCTCGATTTGGCATCTTGCGTTTCTGGAACAAGCATCACCTACCTAATGCAACGATCATGACCTCCATTTACTCAACTACTTCAACAAGCCACCAATTCGCATACATAACTGCGACTCACTGTTCATGTATAATGAATGATGTGGTGTGACCTGTCGCAAGCTCGCAAGACATGTTTGTTTTCGATCAAAATGGTAAGTAATCGGCCCTAAGGATCATGCCGCACAGACATCCATCTCATTCGCCTGCACATGTCTCATATCATACATTATCTATATTACAGATTACAGGTTACAAATTGTGGATTACAGATCACATATACCGCAGCCATACACCGCTCTTCCTCCTATCTGTAGTTGAAAGGGGGATGAGAAGTGTCAATATGTAGGATGACTACTACTGACTGTGGCTTTAACACATATCGACCTCGGAATCAAATACATTGAAATTGTTTTGCGGCGCAGTCGCTGCTTAAGGTAGGTACATATTTACTAGGTATATTAAATGTCTTAAAATTTATTATCCGTATAGATGAGCCAAAAGTACAACTTTTGTGGAAAGAAAGTAGATACATCCATGCAGCTAACCTCCGCCATCTATATTGAACTACACAGCTACATGCCTCTCAGCGGCTACACCGAAGTTGTACCCATCCCGTGGACATGTGTGACCCGTCTCACCGGCCACAACAGATAGATGTACCTACCCTGCATATCAATCAAATCAGCATCTACATATGTACGTACGTACTGTAGCAGTGTAGGTACGTATATGTCACGCTATGCTGTGCCTCATAGGTGCATAGCCAGATCGGTTGACGTACACGATTGAACCTATGACGGAGCAGTTGGAGATAGGGCTGACCAGAACTAGCCAAGACTCGGATAACCTCCAATTCCCTTGTCTTGGGTTGGGTATGAGGAGAACTACGCGGGGAAACACGACCTCGGAGATCGTCTCAAATCAATACCGGGGTTTTTTTACTTTTTTTGTTCCGGGACTAGTTTCTAAGGTTATCGATTTTTTGGAGATGGTGTTGTATTAAATAGGTATGTTTACAGGTATTCGCTACGCTACGCTCTTTCTAATACAAACGCCAAGACACTTTGATTCAACTGCCGGATTTTTATCCCCCTTGAAATTCCAACCCTAGGTACGTTCATCATAACAGAAAAAAAAAACAGCAATGTATTGTTTTACAGGAAAAGTAGCAGGTACATGTGCCAGTATGCGATAGCTCGTATATTCAAGGTCATATCGAGTTGACTCATTCAGCCACCGCGTATGTGATGTAACTTGTGGCTTTTGTAGGGCTTCTCAGCTCGTATGCTGTAAGCCATTTATTGCTCGGCGGCGGCGATGATCTTGGGCAAAAGCTGAGCGGTGATGTTCCACAGCTGTGGGGAGCCGGTGACGAGAAGGGAACCGGTGTACCAGGTGTTACGGTAGCCTTGGTTGTTGTAGTAGTCGTTGTAGACACCGGCACGGATCGCATCGGCATCCGCGGTGGGGTGAAGTGGCGTGTGGCTGTTGTAGGCTACAAAGTTGGGCTCGGAATCTATGCTGGACCCGTTTACGTTCTTTTGTAGGAGCTTGAGCGTGTCGCGGGTCGCCGACTCGACTTCCTGCTGAGTCATGGCCTTCAGCGAGGTGTACCAGTAGTAGTAGGTACCCTCAACCTTGGTGGGGTTGAACATGACATTTCCGGGCAGACTAGCCGTGTTGGATTCAGTCGAAACGCCACGGTTCACGTAACTGTTGGTGTTGGGGAGGCCGAGGTTGTTGACGACACCAGTGTAGTAGAAACCACCGGCAAACTTGGAGAAGATGGCTTCTTCCTTCTGGTCCAAGCCAAAGGGCTTAAGGTTGTCCATGACGGGAGGGGCGGCGAAGATAAGTTGCTTGGCGACGATCTGCTTGTTACCCTCAGGGGTTGAGACACAGAGCTGGACGCCATCGGATGGCTTGCTACCGCGCGTACCGCTAGTGACGGTAGAGTTAAGGAGAACATCATCACCGAACTCGTTGAGGGCATTTCGGAAAGGCTCGGCGAGATCTCCGTTAGCGTTGGCGATAGTCTGGCCGTCAAGCTGCTCCTCAAGCATAACAGTGTTCAGGTTGTTAAACACATAGAGGGCAAGGGTCTTAGTCAGATCACCAGCCACAGCGGGGCGCGAGTAGGTAGAGAAGGCATCATCAGTAATATTGAACTTCACCATGTACTCGGACCAGGGTAGAAGAAGGTCCTCAGGCACCGGATTAGGGAGCTCGAGGCCATTCTCAAGGTAAGGGTATTTGTGAAGCTCAGTGATGTAGTCGTCCTTGATTTTGGGGATGGAGTAGTTCGTGAGATGTGTACCATCCGTGAAGTCGATGTACATAGGAGTCTTGCTCGCGGGGAATGTACCCTGGGCGACGGTGATGTTGAGGCGGTTGAAGAAGGAACGAGCATTCGGATTATCCCAGTAAACCTGGAGACCGTAGTTGATGGGAGTTTTCGTTGTAGGGTCGTAGTAGGTAGCAGTGTGGCCACCCAGGTAACCCTTACGCTCGACGATGACAAAAGATTTGCCTTCGTCCTTGAGGTTAACAGCCGCGTAGGTACCTGTCGCACCGCCGCCAATAATGGCAACATCACGAGTTATTACCTCAGCATTTTGGCATTGGGCATGGATTTTGAATGCCAAAGCCGAAACGGCAAGAGAGAGGCTGCTACTTAGCGTAATCGACTTCATTATGGGATATCTATGACTTGATATTGACTAGAAGTGATGATGATGAGTGTGCGGCTTGGCTGGGAGTGAAGAACAAGCTTGGTTCAACAACATGTTTAAAATTGAGCGGGCTTGGCATATATATATAGTTATATCTTCATTATGGCTATTGTCAAGGCTCTTACCAGTCATCGTGATCATGTACACTCGTCTCAGGGGCGCTGCTCGCCAGGAACAGGAAAAGCAACAGGGCAAAGCGAGCTATTCAGCGCCCCCTTCCAAATCGGGAGCAAAGCCATGTGGCATTCGAGGCCAGCTGATCCTTGCAACCATACGATGATTTTCGAGAGGAATCGCATTCCGTATGAGATTTAACGGCCGAGGGCAACCATATGAGAGAAACAAGATAATTTTGATTAGGGGACTGCAAATTCCATGCGTCGATGGTAGGTAACGGAGAAACTCGAAGGCGTTTACTATCCTAGGATAGGATTAAGCTCGAGAGTGGCGCTGCCGCTAAATCGTCCAGGTGGTGCTATGTGGGTAACTATCGCCCACGAAGCTGAAGGCTTCTTAGTCGAATTGATCGTTTATTTTCTCTTATGCTCCTAACAATTCCCTAGAAATCCTTGGATCGGTTATTCCGTAGTATGTTCGTCATGTACAAACTTAGACTAGGTCTTTTTGTGCGTTCTACCCCAGACTTCTAGATTCGTGAGGTCGTATTTAGCAATGTGAAAAAGTTCATCCGTTTCCGGCTTGGGCTTACATGCGTAAACGCAATCCTGTGCAATCTTACCTGTTGATGCTGAAATAAGTCCCTACCTACATTAGATAATTAAGCGAGTAAAGTCCCTGGCAGCTTGGGTAGGTACCTAGGTAGGTACTAGATAGCGCAGTGGCTTGTGTTATAGGTCACAGGTAACTTGTAGGCAACAATCTACAGCAGATTGATAGCAATTAGCTCACGGGGATCTATTCTGACCCACCTCGGCGTGTTTAGCGTGGCTGCGTGGTTCCCGTCGGCTGCAGGAGCTCGGATCCGAGGCGCTACGGGAGATCTAGCTGAATCCTTCGATTGTGCTATGCTATACCCTTACTATTCAATGCTGCGAAATTGAGAACAAAATGCCTTAGGTACCAGTGTAAAGTAATTAAGGAGAATGAATGGAGTTTCCTACACCTTCTCATGAGAGAAATTGAGTAAACTTGTGTCTAATTCAACCAACAAGCCACTAAATCGTATACGGCAGGATGTGCAGAACCATTGAGCGAATCATGGGGGCCAGATTAACAGTGCAGAAAAGCTTGGCGATTTGCCATGTTTTACCAGGGATTCCCTAGAATACATGCTTACCTCCTACCTATCAAGAGGTTGAAGATCAGCCTCTTCGTCAATAACCCAGGTATGATCTAGAAGCTTTCTAGCGAATCGATTTTAGGCTTCTCAAAAGCTGTCAGATTTCTAAATTAATCAGCTGTGCCCTACAAAGCCATTTCATACAATTGTTGGAGAAGATCGGCCTGTAGGCGACTCTAGTCTCGCATTTCTGCGGTTCATTGCATAGCCTCGTGACGCTGTTACTATTCTAAGAACGCTCGGGAGTCCAGGACCTGATCGACATAAAGATATCCTATGGTAGACAAGTGATACGATGAGTACCGTTCATTACACATGTAGCTGAAGGAGCTGGAGCAGCTCAGCCTCAGCTCTTCCAGGTAGCTTATTACTGTACTGGTTCCCCGGAGTCTTTGATATACCGTAGAATGCCTAACTTTAAACATCTTCATTAGGCAAGATCTCGGTTCCCTCCGAGAAGGTAAATGATAAATCCGAGCGAAAGCACGAGCCTACAGCTGGATTTCGTAAACATATTTACTTACCTCTCAAGTGCCAGATACCTAGGTACCTACCTAGGTATGTTCGTAAATTCCATTCGCAATCCACCAATCGCGATCCGAGCCCTATTAAGGTGAATGTACTATTTCAAGTCTCCGCCGACAAGTCACAGGGGGCCATTCCCGCAAAACCATCACGTAGCTTGTATAAGATCTATAGGGCCGGCGTTACCTTTACCAATTAGCCTTAGGTAATGTGTTAGTGCTTACTATGCACTTTACGCGCTTGACGTAGTGTAGCTTCTAACCTAAAAACATAGTCAACCCGACTTGCAGTAGATAGTTATCGTGCATTGCTTAACTAAACAAGTTAACGAACAAGCTCGAGGCATGAATTATAGATAAGTTAGTATTACACCATGAGAGCTTCGTAAGTCTCTGCGCCTAGTGAGGTAGGTAACACGAACAATAATAGAAAGGGAAACATAACCGAAAGTGGGAATCTGTCTTTTATATTAAAAAAACTTGGCATGTACCCCGGATAACCGCCTTGAGGATTTCAGGGGCTTGTGTAACAACATGCGGTATTGGCATTACATGTATACCACGTGCCTCCTCTGCGCTTCCCAGAAATGTACCTAATAATTCTGAATTCCAATTATATAGAAATAGCTTCAAGCGTGTGATTGGCTTTGATCATCAGTCTATTTACTCTACTCTATCCTAAAGTGGTGAAAAAGAAGCAAAAGTGTGACACGTCAGTTAATCCGATATTAAAATATGATACGTTCACATGGCATTTACCGATAGCTATATTCAAATGATAGCATAGGTAGAAAACAGGAAATTCTGAAGGTAGGTAGGTATTTACGATTTTCATTGAAGCTAATTTGCAATATGAATGCTAGGTATTGACTGAACAAAGATTCCAAACTGAGGTACCCAATAGGCGTTTACAATTTACCAAAAAAACACCTAATTCGCCACAACAGCGACATCAACCTTTACAACATCATCAATCTTCACAGTACCATTGGTCTTTCCATTCTTCACCCCCACCTTTGAAGGCTGCTTCTTCGCGTACTCCTCAATCGTCTTTTTCATCATAGTATCGTAATCGAAGTGCCAAATCTTGAGCGACCGGTCCTTGATCTCCTCGAAACACGTTTCGGCCTTAATCCACTTCTGTTCGTGTCCCCATTCCGGCTGGTGGTATAGATCACACACGCGACGGCTGCTGTTGACGAGCCATTGGCTGCGCGTACGTCTAATCCCGTCGTAAACCTCGAATGCAGAGTCCAATGCTTCCTTCTTCGTCGAACCCTCTCTTAGCGAGGCCTTGACCTGCTTAATCAAAGTGACGAGACATAAGGCATCCTCGATACCGCAGCACGCGCCGGCGCCGTGGTGCGGGCTAGAAGCGTGGGCAGCGTCGCCAGCGAGGCAGATAGCACCCTTGTTAAAAAAAGGGGCGGGAAAATCCCAGGTATCGTAAACGGCCCACTTCTCGAGTTTCTCCGGGAAGAATTGTATCAGGGCCGTGAGACAGGGGTTCCAGTCGGCAAAAGATTCTTCGAGGTCTTTGCGGAGACCCGGCATGACGGTGACCTTGTCATCCGGCCACTCGTTGGGATCGGAAATGAAAGCGGTCGCATTAATCATCGTCTGATTGGCGACGGGGTAGTGAATTAGGTGGGCGTTGGGTCCCACGTGGTTGTGCTGGTTTCTGGCCTTGTACTCGCCAAGAGCTTGGATCGCCTTCTCCATCGGTACTAAAGCGCGATATGCAACTTTGTGGGTATAATGCGGATAAGAAGCTGGGTTCTCACTCCCAAACATGAGTTCTCTAACCCGCGACTTGATACCATCACACCCAATAACTTAAGAGTTATAATCGTATTAGTATCATTAAGCGAATCTACCTGGATAGATAAACAATCGGACGAAAAAGTGGACGATAGGAACTTACCGGCATCGGCAACTGCCGTCGTCCCATCAGTAAAGTTGAGATGGACTCTTCCATCCGATCCCTTCTCTTCAACGGTATCCAAGCGCTTCTTGAGTTCAACAATCTCTTGGGGTATAACCTTCACTAACGCCTCTAAGAACTGATCACGACGAGTTCCCTCAAACCCCTTGTACCCAGCATCGATTTTATAGAGAACTGGTTGGAAGGAAGGATCGTCCTTTCGACGTTTGTTGTATCCGTCGGTCCATCGTAAATAATCATTCGGATCGTTCTTGTCCAGAGAGGTGGCGACGGAACCACCAGATCGAAGAGCGCTGACAATATCCGGGTTCATCAATCCCATGCATCGTATAGCGTTAGCCGTGAAGGCCATTCCGGCACCGATCTCTCGGAAGCTTTGGGCCTGCTCGTAGACTTTGACCTTGACATCTTGTTTGATAAGGCCAGCGGCGAGGCAGAGGCCAATGATTCCGCCGCCGACGATGGCTATCTCAACAGGAGTCTCTTCAAAAATTCCAGGCATGATGGGATAAGTTTGGTAATGTAATAATTTGAACTTGAGCTCTCGTAAGTGGCTGCGGGAAGAGTTAATACTGTGATAAAACAATCTAAGACATTAGATTTAAGTCTGTGACACAGTGGACTTTGGAACTCCGAACATACGACGGGGGCCGCCGGGAATACCGTACAATGAGACGAGCGTGAAGTCTTACAAACCCCTTAAAGAATATATGACATCAAGATAATCGACGGCAAAACATTCCCGACGGGACCGTGGGTAGCACGACGTCAAGCAGGGCTGAGTCATGGTAATGGTTAGGGCAGAGATGACCACCCACTATAGAAACCTGTTTCAAAGTAACAAGTAGGGATACTGGTAGCGGAATTTTGCGTTAGTAACAGAAGAATAGTGTAGAGGTTGAAGGTATTAGTGATACATTGTACGCTAAGTTTAGCTTACACTTGAAATTCGAGTCGGAGTTACTCGTCCCCCGGCGATTTTTACCGTCACCGAGGTATGCGTCAGCCACGGCATCACGGCCGAGTCGGTCAATCATAACTCTTTGTGGAACAGGGCGTAGTTACCAGGCTTGCGGCTGAAATTTCCGCTGGATTTCCTAAATCCGCATAGGTTAATCCCACCCTATAATCAACCATCGAGCACCACTGTCCGCGTATGCCAGCGCCATGTAACGGCATATATGGATTATATCATCGTATTATGAGTTGGACCGGTAGGCTAACCAGCTGCGGCAACGCCGTACACTAAATTAACTTCTCATCTCCTGAGACCCGATTAGGGCAGTTTTCTGGGGAAACTTGATACAACAGCAAAGGAGCCATGGCAAAGCAGATAACAGACCTTGGATATTCGAAAAAGGACCATAGAGTCTTCCTTAGAATCTGAAACGCCACCTAGGTATCACAGCGCGCAAAAATAGGCCCGCGATCCTTCTCTTTCGAGCAAGTGGCTTCTTCGGAGGATCGTCTGTCATGAACATCCAACTTCGAGATTTCTTGCTTACATCTGATCGGAGTTTTTATCGAGCACCTCATTGGATTCTAGAATCTGAGCTAAGTGCAGTAGCGTCAGAAGCACGCTTTGGCCCCATTGTTGTGAAGTCCATTGCCCTGATGGGATTCATTCGGTACAACTTTCGCACGTGTTTTCTCTTATCTTGCGTCGTTCGTGAGGTTCTGGACGGATGGATGAGCGGGTAGAGCAAGAGACTGAGCTTGGTTGGCTCGCGGTTTGCCTCCATCCACTTTAGCCTTTGGCGTGATCTTCAAGGGTCCCCTTCGGCTAGATAGTTGCTTATACCGACAACCCGTTGGCATGTACAGCCTTCTTGTGAAACACAGTGCTAGCGATAAGCCTAGCAGATAGATGCAACGTCTTGCCTTTCTCCAGAGCCGAAGGTAAGTTGATTACTCGCAAGGGGAATCTTCGTGTTCCATTTTGCCGTATCGACCAGATGTGATAATCATCTTAGTATATGTATTGCTCGAGTGTGGCTTCGAATCTTCTTGAAAACATCAATGGTTGAGCAGCTTCTTCTCCTTCTCACTTACCCCCTATAGATTTGGAACTTCCCGTGGTCTCACGATCGCGACTATTATTGACGTCGGGCGTCATTCTCTCGCTTATTACGATAACCTTCCTCTCAACATCTTCAACTCTTAGGCCATAGTATCGTATCATCTGACGTGCTATGGACAAGGCTGTCTCATAAACCACCCACACAAACGCGAATTTCAACACTCGATTCGATAGCCTTAACTCAACTTCCTTTTTAACAGCACCCAAATATATTCACGATGGTCGATATGGGAGGACGTCCAAGTGGCCCTTTGTCTGGGCCTACCGTCCTGCTCTTCGGCCCCCTTGCCTTATCTTTCGACGAGGCTGCCTTCGCCCAAGTTCGAAAGAACGTCGTTGAGAATGAGGACTCCCACTGGGTCATCGACACTGTTGCCGAATTCCCACAGATCTGGAAATCCCTTACGACTGCTATTCCGAGCCTGAAGACAGCATCAGGTCTTAAGCAATTGGAGGACTTGAGCGATGCCTTCCGAACGGGACGACCACTCGAGACCTCGTTTCCCCTCCCGAACAAGCTTCTCATCCCACTAGTGATTGTCTCTCACCTTAGTCAATATGCCACCTTCTTGCGTAATAGCACCGAGGGAGAACATATTGACCCGTTCACCACGTCTAAGATAGACAGAGAGACTCTTGGTCTTTGTACCGGACTCCTGAGTGCATTTGCTGTTTCTAGCTCTGGAAATAGTGAGCAGTTCAAGAAGTACGCTGCGGTCGCTGTGCGATTAGCTTTGCTAATCGGTACCGTCGTCGATGCCCAAGACGAAGCTACCGAGCCGTCCAAGTCTCTGAGTGCTGCATGGAACTCTGCTGGAAGTGGAGAGGAACTAAAGAGTATTGTGAAGAGCTTCCCTGATGTAAGAAACACCCGTCCTACATTACTGAAATAGCAAGTTCTAACTTGATGGTACAGACATATGTTTCCGTCAACTATGACGACAACCGTGCCACAATCACAACTAAGGCTTCAACTATCTCTAAGCTACTGTTACAGCTTAGAGGTGCTGGTCTCATCGCCTCAGAGGTCGGCCTCTATGGTCGCTTCCATGCTAGCATCAACCTCGAGAAGCTCGCACTTCTCCTTGAGTTTGTTAATGCACACGCCGAATTCCAATTCCCGAACGCCTCATCGGGATTGGCAGTGCCTACCCGTTCGAACCGGGGTGGTGATCTCATTACGCACGGGCCGCTGCACCAGCACGCGCTGCAGTCCATCCTTGCGGAACCGCCACAGTGGTTCCAAACTGTCTCCGTCGTACGTGATACAACCCTCAAGAGCAAAGATTCGTGTATCTTATCATTCGGTCCCGAGCGTGCCGTCCCGCCATCCCTTCTACGCGGCCTCAACCCGCAGGTTATCCACGTCGCCGACCTAGATAACACATCTTCCCGTTTCGAGTCTTTCTCTCAGAAGGACCTACGCACTTTCTCTGACAATGATGTCGCTGTCGTCGGCATGTCCATCAAGGTGGCTGGCGCCGAGACCTTGGATGACTTCTGGGATCTCCTTGTCGCTGCGAAGTCTCAGCACAAGGAAGTGCCCAAGGAGCGATTCACTTTCGAGACTGCCTTCCGCGATGTTGAGCCTAAGCGAAAGTGGTTCGGAAATTTCATCGAGAACTATGACAAGTTTGACCACAAGTTCTTCAAGAAGAGCCCCCGCGAGAGCTCCACGATGGACCCTCAGCAGCGCAATTTCCTCCAATGTGCTTACCAAGCTGTAGAGCAATCAGGCTACTTCCAAGCTAGCGAGCCTGACAACCGCATTGGCTGCTTCGTTGGTGTCTGCTCTCGTGATTATGACTGCAATATTGCTTGCCATGCTGCCAATGCTTTTAGCGCCACTGGTAACTTGCAGAGCTTTATCTCTGGCAAGGTTAGTCACTACTTCGGCTGGACCGGTCCTGGTTTGACAATCGACACTGCCTGTTCCTCCTCTGCTGTCGCCATCCACCAAGCTTGCCGAGCAATCATCACCGGCGAATGCACAGGTGCTCTTGCTGGTGGCACCAACGTTGTGACAAACCCTCTGTGGTTCCAGAATTTGGCGGGTGCCTCTTTCTTGAGCACCACTGGGCAATGCAAGCCATTTGATGCCAAGGCCGATGGCTACTGTAGGGGTGAAGGTGTTGCGGCAGTGTTTTTGAAGAAGCTGTCCGTTGCCGTGGCAGACGGTGACCAGATCCTCGGTGTTGTCGCTGCAACAGGTGTGCAACAGAATGAGAACTGCACTCCTATCTTCGTCCCTAATGCACCTTCTCTTTCCGACCTTTTCCGTGGTGTTACCAAGCAAGCCCGTCTTAAGCCTTCTCAGATTTCAGTTGTTGAGGCTCACGGCACCGGCACTGGGGTCGGAGACCCGGCTGAGTACAATGGTCTCCGACAAGTACTTGGTGGACAAGCCTCTGGGCGGGAGAAGAACCTCCTCCTTGGATCTGTCAAGGGTCTCGTCGGCCACACTGAGGCAACATCGGGTATTGTCTCGATGGTTAAAGTCATGCTCATGATTCAGAAGGGAATGGTCCCACCTCAGCCCAGCCACACCCAAATCAACCCTGCAATTGGGGCGACTCCTGCCGATAAGATGACTATCCCAACCAGCTTGCATACATGGGATGATGATTTCCGGGCTGCACTAATCAACAACTACGGCGCTTCAGGTTCCAATGCTTCAATGATCATTACGCAGGCGCCATTTGCTAAGGCGATCAAGGAAGCCTCCGAGGTCCCTGCTGGTGGAAAGTACCCCTTCTGGCTTGCAGGTCTCGATGACCAGAGTCTTCGCCGATATGCGAAGGTCTTCCGCAAGTTCCTTAACAACAAGAGCTATTCGGCTACTGACCTCTCTTTGCCTAATGTCTCCTTCAATCTAGCCCGCCAGAGCAACCGATCGCTTGAAAAGGCGGTCTTATTCAGCGCACGCTCAGTAGAGGAGCTTGACCAGAAACTAGCTTCTCTCGAGAAGGGTGATGCTAGCGTAGCGCCCATTGCTCGTCCTGAATCTAAGCCCGTTGTGCTATGCTTCGGTGGCCAAGTGTCTACCTTCGTAGGCCTAGATCAAGGTCTATATCAGAGGGTAGCTGTTCTGCGAAAGCACTTAAACAACGTCGATGCCGCTCTTCGTTCGTTTGGTGCTGAAAGTATCTTCCCTGGTATTTTCGAGAGCACGCCAGCTAAAGATACCGTTCATTTGCAGACCATGCTATTTGCTATCCAATATGCTACAGCGCGTAGCTGGATTGACTCTGGAATCAAGCCTGCAGCGGTTGTTGGTCACAGCTTTGGTGAATTAACCGCACTTGCTGTTTCGCAAGTTCTTTCATTGGAAGACGCCGTGAAGTTGGTAATCAACCGTGCGACTCTTGTCCGTGACGCCTGGGGCAGTGAGAAGGGCTCTATGATGGCCGTGGAGGCTGACTTGGCTGAGGTTGAGAAACTACTCGCTGAGTCGAACCGAAAGGTTCCAAATGAGAAGCCCGCTAGCATCGCATGCTACAACGGACCGCGCAGCTTCACCCTGGCTGGCTCCACCGCCGCAATTGATGCGGTCGCCGCCACCATCCCATCAACCCTCAGGTCTAAGAGACTGAATGTGACCAACTCATTCCACTGCGCCCTTGTTGATCCTCTTGTTGAGGCATTGGAGCTAGTCGGAAAAATGCTCACATTCCGCAAGCCTACTATTCCCATTGAGAGGGCATCGGAGTTCCCCACACAAGAGAGACATACCGCCAAGTTCATTGCCGAACACATGCGCTCTCCAGTTTACTTCAACCATGCCGTGCAGCGATTAGCTAAGCAGTACCCATCGGCTGTCTTCCTAGAAGCTGGCTCCAATTCCACTATCACCGTTATGGCCGGTCGTGCCCTAGGAAGCCCCAGTGGCTCTCACTTCCAGGCCATTAACATCACCAATACCGACAAGGCATGGGATAACCTCGTTGATGCTACAATCAACTTGTGGAAGGCTGGTACCGCCGTGCAGCACTGGGCCCACCAAGCTTCCCAGACCAAGGAGCATTCTCCCCTCCTCCTGCCTCCTTACCAATTCGAACTTGCTAGCCACTGGATTGACTTCAAGGTGCCTCCTAAGGTTGCAGCGCTTCCTCCGGCACAAAAGACTGAACCGGAAGCAGAGAGGATACCGGAGGGCCTCCTGACTTTCGTTGGCTACCAAGACAGTAAGAAGCATGTCGCTAAGTTCAGAATCAACACTATGATTCCTAAGTACGAGAAACTTATTGTGGGCCACGTCATCGCGCAAACCGCATCTATTTGCCCGGCAACGGTACAGCTCGACCTTGTTATTGAGGCTATTCGTGGTATCCGACCAGACCTCGCGGCTGCCAAGCTTGAGCCACAGGTACACGTCGTAGAGAATCAGTCGCCAATTTGTGTCAATCCGTCGCGAGGTGTCTGGATCGAGGTAACGGAAGATTCCACTGGAAAGACTCCCTCTTGGAACTTCCAGGTGTTCAGCACCGACATGCCTCAGGGGACTGCTAAGACCCTCCACACCACGGGCAAGGTTGTTTTCTGTTCGACCGAAGATTTGACAATGAAGCTCGAATTCGCCCGTCTTGAGCGACTCGTTGGCCACTCTCGCTGCGTCGAACTTCTGCAGAGCGGTGATGTTGACGAAATCCTCTCTAACAGGAACATTTATAAGATCTTCTCCGAGGTTGTAGACTATGGTGAGGATTACCGTGGTCTCAAGAAGCTTGTTGGCTGTGGAAACCAGTCTGCTGGTCACGTTGTAAAGAAATACAACCCCGACACTTGGCTCGATGCACACTTGGCTGACAGCTTCTGCCAAGTCGGTGGCATTTATGTCAACTGCATGACAGACCGATCCCCCTCTGACATGTACATCGCCAACGGTATTGAGCAGTGGATCCGTTCTCCTAAGCTCCGCCCTAGCGATGCTCGACCAGACAGCTTCCACGTGCTTGCGACACATCACCCATCAGACAAGCAATACCTCACCGACGTCTTCGTCTTCCACCCTGAGACTGGCGCCTTGCTAGAAGCCATCCTTGGAATTAGCTACGTCAAGATCCCCAAGGCGTCTATGAGCAAGTTGCTCACGCGTCTCACTGTCGGAGGTGCCACTATTGCTTCACCGTCTGAACCCGCGAAGGTCACCTTATTCGAGGCAGCTCCCACTCAGATTGTGCCACCGCAACCGGCCCATGTTAAAGAACAAAAAGCACCAAAAGCACCTAAGGCACCCAAGCAACCTAAGGCGGCCAAGCCTAAGTCGACCGTAGCTCCCAAGGTCAAGGAGATCCTAGTTGAACTTTCGGGCCTTGAATTGGACGAGATTAAGGACGACAGCATGTTAGCTGATCTCGGTATCGACTCCTTAATGGGCATGGAGATGGCTCACGAAATTGAGGCGGCGTTCAAGATCACACTGCCCGAGAGTGAACTCATGGAGGTCATTGACATGCCCACCCTGATGGCATGCGTGCAGAGAGCTGTAGGCGGAGATGCCACTAGTGCTGATGAGGTCAGCGAAGAGAGCGAGGTTGATATTTCGAGCGACAGCGATTCCAGATCGTATAGCCCCAGTGAATCTTCTTCAGGTCACCCAAGTGGTCTAACCACTCCTCTGGTCGACTACGAAAAGGACCCGTATGACGCACTTAGCGACTGCGACGAAGAGCTGAAGCTTCCTTTTGCTACTGTCATGGAGGCTTTCAACGAGACAAAGGCTCTTACAGATGACAAGATTCTCGAATATGGCCAGGAGAACTACTTCGAAACTGTCATGCCATTGCAGACGGATATGTGTGTTGCCCTCACCCTCGAAGCTTTCGAGGAGCTTGGACACCGATTCCGTGACGCAAGACCTGGTGACAAATTCTCCCGGATTTCTCACCCCAAAGAACACAGCCGCTTGGTAGATTACCTATACCAGATGCTCGAGAAAGAATCTCATATCATCAACGTCAACGGTGATACTATCACCCGTACAGCCGTAGCAGCCCCGACAAGATCAAGCAAGGAGATTCTTCAGGACTTACTAGCACGGTTCCCAGACCAGACCACAGCCGACAAACTTACCTTCTACACCGGATCTAACCTCGCTGAGGTCTTGAAGGGAACAACAGACGGAATCAAATTAATCTTCGGGACTCCCGAGGGACGTGAGCTCGTCTCTGGTTTATACGCCGAGTGGCCCATTAACCGACTCTTCTACAAGCAAATGGAGGACTTCCTCGCAAGACTCGTCTCTAAACTTGATATGAGTGAGGGCCCACTAAAGATCCTCGAGATGGGTGCTGGAACTGGAGGCACAACTAGGTGGCTCGTTCCCCTACTTGCCTCTCTGAACGTGCCGGTTGAGTACACCTTTACCGATCTTGCACCATCATTCGTGGCCCTTGCGCGCAAGAAGTTCAAGACGTACCCATTCATGAAGTTCAGGACCCACGATATCGAGAAGGCACCGGCTGATGAGTTAATTGGAACTCAACATATCGTTGTTGCTAGCAATGCCGTCCACGCCACGCACTCTCTGCGGGTATCTGGCTCGAACATTCGCAAGGCCCTACGCCCTGATGGATTCCTCATGATGCTTGAAATGACTGGTACACTGTACTGGGTCGACATGATTTTCGGATTGTTCGAGGGTTGGTGGTTCTTTGACGATGGACGTACTCACGCCGTCACACACGAGCTTAGATGGGAGAAGGAACTACAAGCAGTCGGCTACGGACACGTCAATTGGACAGACGGTGCCCGACCGGAGAACAAGTGCGAGAAGCTGATCATCGCGATGGCCTCGGGTGAGAGGTACGAACGACTCCAAATTCCCTCCTCCTCTCTACCTGTTAAGAGTCTATCCGCTGACCTCGAGGCACGACAAATAGTCGTCGATAAGTACGTCCGAAACCTGACCGAAGGCTTCTCCGCTGGCCTCGAAAACGCGTCACAATACGGCCTTCCAAATGCAAACCCGTATGGGAAAACAATCTTAGTCACTGGTGCCACCGGTAGCCTGGGATCGCACCTCATAGCCCAATTCGCAGAATTGCCGGACGTCACCCGTGTCGTATGCCTCAATAGACGTAGCCGAACCGACCCCAAGGAACGTCAGAACCAAGCTCTTACCAAGAAAGGCATTTTCTTGTCCGCAGAAGCAACCGAAAAACTAGATGTCTTCGAAACCGATATGTCGAAGGCCAACCTCGGCCTACCCGTCGAGGACTACGAAAACCTTGTTAATAACGTAACCCACATTGTCCACAACGCATGGCTTATGAACGCGAAGTGGCCGCTTCGCAATTTCGAATCACAATTCCAAATAATGAAAAATCTCCTTAATCTTTCTCGCGAAATTTCCATCCGACGTGCCCCGGGCACCAAGGTTACCTTCCAATTCATTTCATCTATCGCCACGGTGGGTCACCGGCCAATCTGGTCAGGCGAGCCGATAGTACCAGAGGAACGGATGACGATCGAGTCCGTCCTGCCTACCGGATACGGCGATGCTAAATATATCTGCGAGCTTATGCTCGACGAGACGCTACACAAGCACCCGGACCGTTTCCGTGCCATGGTCGTCCGTCCTGGACAAATAGCAGGTTCTAGCACCAGTGGGTACTGGAATCCTATGGAACACCTTTCCTTTTTAATTAAATCGTCTCAAACATTGAAGGCGTTGCCCGACTTTGACGGGCTTCTCTCTTGGACGCCGGTTGACGAGGTTGCCGGCACGCTTGTCGACCTCGTCTTCCTCTCCGAAGATAAGACACATTATCCTATTTACCACGTCGACAACCCGATTCGGCAGCCGTGGAAAGAGATGATCCCGGTATTAGCCGACGCGTTAGACATTTCGCCAGACGGCGTTATTCCATTCGAAGATTGGGTGCAACGTGTTCGGGATCACCCTAGACAGGTCGAGGGACCCGAGGGCGAGAACCCGGCTTTCTTGTTGATTGATTTCCTTGATGATAACTTCATTCGCATGTCGTGCGGCGGTCTTTTACTTGATACCATCAAGGTCCGAGAACACTCGAAGACCTTGGCAAATGCTGGTCCCGTAAATGAGAAGGTGACCAAGCAGTTTATCCAGAGTTGGAAAGATATGGGGTTCTTGAGTCGATGACATTGTCTCCGTCTCTTATGTTTGGCTTGGCTGGTTCTCTGCGGGGTTGGCACTGTACTTTGTTGTTATATAACCTTCATTTGCTTTTTTTATGATGTAAGATGGTTTCGGGTATATACTATATAGAAGTGTTCTAAGGCAATAAACTTTCATTTGATGTTCAAGTTTGATATATGCACAAAACCATGATATTCAGGTGATGTAGAAAGTGTGATGTAATTGTGGTGAATCTAGGTAGGTAGATGGTGAATTGTAAAGTGATTGTGTTGAAATGGAGACAACTCGGGGCTTTGAATTGAAACTAGACACTTAGTAAGCAGTGAAATCAAAGCACGTGATATCCTTCGTTCATTCCAAGCTGTCCAAGGTACAAGGGTACCTGATGTAATTAGATCCCTGGTAAATCTTCGGCGGGATTACCCACTCTAGGTAGCTTCGTTGATTGGGTGACGGGGATTTGCGATTTCTGATTGATTGAACGGCCAGGTGCTGATTAGGTGATGCGAACCAGAAAGAACATCGCCGTGGCAGCGACGTCAATTTCTATTTTCTTCCCCTAACCATAACAAACCTTTGGATCGTCGATCCATTTTATTTTTCCTTCCTTTCTTAACTAACGCGACATCCTCATCACTCTTTCAACCGCGAGATCGTCGAGCACCGTTCGCCGCATCTTTGAGCAACTGTTTTCGCGTTTTTCTCTTAATTATTTCACTCTATTAATTACTATACCCAAGCACCTGCAAACATGGGTGAATCTCGGTGAGTGCTCATGACCTCACCCCTCCAATTACCCCCGGACTGGGATTTGTAACTAACGTCTCGTCACCCATCCATAGACAAGAGCTGGTGCAATGGCTTAACAGCCTGCTCCAGCTTAACATGACCAAAGTCGAACAATGCGGTACCGGGTAAGACCATCCTTGCGATTAATACACGCCCCTCCCCCGCCGAGTAATTATCACGGAAGGGGATAAAGAACTAGCTATAACCCTGTCACGATGTGTCAGATATTATGCGTGCAAGATCTGAGCTAATCTTATGTTTCATCTCTATAGTGCCGCTCTCTGCCAGGTCTTCGATAGCATCTTTCTCGATGTACCGATGTCGCGTGTCAAGTTTAACGTCAACAGCGAGTATGCGTACATTCAGAACTTCAAGGTCTTGCAGAGTTCGTCACCCCATCCTTACCTTCAGCGTCGCCGACGTCTCACGCGAGACACGATTTATACTCTATATCTGTTACTTTCAGTATGTGCTAACCGTGGTATCTCGTATAGACACGTTCACCAAGCACCGTGTCGAGAAGCCTATCCCCGTCGAGGCGCTTTCCAAGTGCAAGATGCAGGACAATCTCGAGTTCCTGCAGTGGACTAAGCGATTCTGGGACCAGTACTACCCTGGTGGAGACTACGACGCTGTCGCTCGCCGAAAAGGCGCACCTGTCTCCGGCGGTGGCGGTGGTCCTGCCGCACGAGCCACCAGTGGTGCCGGATCGGCCGCAGCTAGACGAGGCGGCACGACGCCCACGACCGGTATTCGCGCAGCCAAGGTTGGCGGTGGTGGCGCCGCGTCTGCCGCTCTGCAGCAGGAGAATGCGACGCTTAAAGAGACGGTCGTTGGTCTCGAACGTGAACGAGACTTCTACTTCAGTAAGCTGCGAGACATAGAACTCTTGATCCAGCAGGCTGTCGAGGAAGATCCCGAGATCGAGAAGGCGGAAGATGGTCTCATCAAGCAGATCCAGGTAATACTGTACTCCACCGAGGAAGGCTTCGAGATCCCTGCCGAGGGAGAGGCACTGGACGACCAGGAGACATTCTAAGACAAGACGTTTACAAATAACGGACAACCTGGAACTAAATAATGAACAGCCATTCCCGGGAAGGCAGGCTGATAGCCCTGGAGTAATTTCGGTGTAGCTGTATGAGGAGCCGAAAGGACAGGATGATACGAGTGCTGGTGAAGAGAGATGCATAGGAGACGGTTGTCTTTGTCCAATATGCACCGTCATAGGGACCAGACCTGTGATGCGTTGGAAGACATAGTCTACTTTTAGGCTACCTAATACTCTCTCCTCGGCTCAAGGATATGATACCTAGAGTTTGACAATTGACTGATATCAACAAGGGCCTTCTCGGCTTTTTATACCAAATTCGTTGCGAGGTATTCGTCTATGTTGTTTGATTGATCCATGCTAACATCCCCTTAATCCCTTCTTTACGTATTCTAGGTTTCGACTTCCATCGTCCGTTCAAGGTTCTTACAATAAGGTTTAGGTACGTAGCTATATTTTGGCCGACCTCGAAAATGCAGTTGCCAAGGTCTGCGGGTTCTTGCTTCAGTGATAATCCATTTCCGAGAACGCAACTACTGTTAATTCATATTCGGGATTCCTCTCCGGACCTACTCTTTCCTCATGATAACCTTTGGCGATACTTTCGCCAATATCTTAGTATTGACGCAGGTCGACACCGTCGTAAATCGTCTTTCCCGTCAAACGCTCGCCCCCATCTAACCTTCACATGCATCCTTCACCGATAAACCTTAACACAGGAAACCATCACAGCTAACCTCCCCGCTTCAATGGCGCCCACTAAGATTTCTAAGCACCCTAAGGGTGCCGACAACCAGAAGCCGCCGGCGCTCGCCACTGTAGCCAAGGCTAAACGAGTTTTGCCCAAGTTTTCTCATTCCCAGAGAAGCTCTCTGCGCTTAGCTATCCAGGAGAGTCTTCGTGAATCAACAGCCGTCGCTACTACTACCCACCTTCCCAGCCCCATCCCGTCACCGTCGCAGCTATCGACACCCGCTTCGCCATCGGATGCTAGCATTACACCGCGACGCCGCTCTATGCGCCAAGCACTCAAGGAATCGCTGCGTGTCGACACTTCTACCGCCTCTGAAATCATTCATTCGGCTACCCCTTCCCCAACCTCATCACTAACATCTTACTCCACAGCGAGTTCGAGTTCGAGTTCAATTCCATCAACTCCTTCTACCGTTGCAACTACACCGCGAACGCCTGCCACACCCTTTCCCGCCCCGGTATTCACCACTGCTGCCTCAACACCGTCGCCTAGCGTGACACCATCCAAAGCCAGCAGAAAGTCAGCACGACTACTCCACAGAACCCAACACAAGGCCAACGCGGCCAATGACGATAGCGATTCGGACTCGGACCACAAGAAAAAGAGTGAGAGTGCGCAGTATGCGCGAGTTAACGATAAGGACCGACCTAATGTCAACGGAATCGCCACGCCCTTCAAAGGCTGGTATCGCATACGAACCATTCTCACCGAGACACGTAACCGAAGTGGTGAACTGATCTATCTTGTTGACTGGGAAGGCGTCGATCCGCGATCCGGTGTCAGTTGGCCTAGCTCTTGGGTATGTTACATCTTTCCCTTCCTTCTAACATATAGCTCCTTCTGCTTATCGCATTTCCTATTTCTCCACTTCTCCTATTTAGCCTGGCCAGGAAAGAAAGGAGGTAAAAGCAAATACTAACACTTTATGCGTATTTAGGTCGAGTCGAAGAATGTCTCCGTCGCCGCAATTCGCGCATGGGAGAACCTTAAATCACAAAACTTGAACATAATGGCCTGAGAGAAGCCGGGATGAGACGGGATGATGCATGCCTACCCAGTACCTACCTAGGTTTGCCTTGCTATTTATACGTCCCCTCGTCGGTAGTACGCCACGTGCCTTATCAGCTCACTACCTAATAAGTGGGAGCTAAAGACGAATTACGACCACGATTCGAGCTACGATCTTATTGGCTATAAACCACCGATTGATTCCCTCCCAAGATATCCTCGAAAATCAAATGAGTTCTCGCATAGAACTCGTGGCGTTATAAGTCATACGGGGTGGATAGGACACTTAGCTAGCATTGCATCAAAATCAAACTGATTTCACTTAAGGTTATGGATATGAATTTGTGCTTTGTTCTCGTATTATATTAGCCACGACATGTGGCAAGTACTTATCTCCCCTTCTCTAATTCATCCCATTGTGCCAAGTCATCAACCAACTTCCAACCCTCCTAACCTCTACTATAATATAGGTCCTAGATAAATCATGAGAATTCACCACAAAATCTAGGTTACTTCCAACCACGGGATCAGTAATCCCATAAATGGGGCAAGATCATGCATAAATCTATCCCATGAACTACCTACTTGAATAGCCCGTACGAATTTTAGTCAGCAAGACGTACCGATTAGGCTAATAGGGGAATAGCAATCGTATCGTGTTACACCGCTACCCCCAAGCCACATCAGTTGCTATATTAGATAATTTCAGCGCACTTCTAGCGGTAGCTACCTCCTATAGGCGTATAGTTGCGCTTCTTCCTTTACCTTCTTGTCCCCGTAGGCGCAACACATTCTTTCCAACTTTAAAATTAAATGTCAAGGACTACATAAGCACCTTCTTCATAGATAATTTTCAAGGTATTTTCCCCTAAGCTCTATGGCAGGTATATCTCGTCAAGCAAGTTCGGATGTCAAGTTCTTCGTGCAATATCACATTAATTATATAAGAATCTACTTCATACACTCATGTGCCTGGCGGAACTAAAGGGGGGGAAGAGGTTGTTGCTCAAGGAGTTCCAAACTTCTTTTGGGTCGCTAACAGCCGTAGAGGTCCACTGTAGCTATAGGGCTTGGCAGCGGAACCCACGTTCTGTAGCGACGGCGGCCTGTCAACGCCAAATTTCATTAAACACATCCCCTCCTAGAGAGCGCTTCGTCCCTAACTCCCCTAATAGATAGCGGATATCAAGATGGATTGTGACTCACACTAAGAGCGGTATTATACTGCCTATTTCTACTTGTTCAAATTCTAGTTCATTGAAACAAATCCAGCTTTTCAGTCTTCTAATCATTTCCGGCAGATAGCTAAGCTTCATACCTAGGCAAGTCTTCGGTATGAAGATAGAGGCTACTTCGAAGGTGAAAGCGATGAACACTGTAAGCGGGTCTCTGATGTCCTTATGAGGGCTTAGGCTGGACCCTGATGCGTGCATGCGTTAGGAGGGGAATTTCTTACACAACATCATTTTTCGAGTGCACTGTAGCTGTAATTTTAGGCCGCTCTGGAATCCATGTATAGCGCGGGGGAAGCCCGTGAGAAGCCTAGGAAGCGAGTTATGCGCTAAAAATGTACCCTTCAGCTGTTCTGTTCATACCTTAATATATCGCCCCGGGGGTAGGTCCAGGTAGTATGCGGACATAGGATAGTTTTCGATAGAAACTACCTACCTACCTAGGTAGGTATGTGATCATAAGGGGACTCGATTTCGGACAAAAGAATTGAAGACACATTAAGCTTTTGCCAACCTTTAAGAAGGATGAAGATGAGATTCTGTGAACGTGGATCGGTGGGGAAAGGTGGAAGAAATATCTGTATGAGAATAAGCAGAGGATTTGGTTTCAACGGAATTAGCAACATGAATGCCGGTAAACAGCGCCATCTCCGCTAGAAGCGGCACATTTCGCGTCACAATTGAGTAACTGATCTGACATCGCTCGTGCCATTTCCCATTCCTCTGCAAATCCTCGCCTTTTCCCGACTTAACCAGCAGGTGTTAAATAAAAGGAGATGGCGTATGATGTCAGCATTGATAGTTCAAGGATATCAAGTTCCAACACAAAATTTTAAGAGTCATTTTCTTGATTGAAGCTACCGATAAGGCATCAACTGACCTAAAAGATCATTTATATCTTGCCATGCAAATAACAAGACATGTCCAACCTTCCAATACCCACACTCGATCAGCCTTAAAAATGTGGATTGTTTTTTTTTAGTTGAAAGCCAAGAAGCGAATGCGAAAAGTACGAGTGTCCGAGAACAGGCAGGGTACCTACTAGGTAGGTAAGCAGCTTGGCTAGTGGGACAGCACGTCGATCTAACTAACAGCACCTATTCTATCCAATCGGGACTCTATAAAACCCCTAACATCCATGTGGGTGGTACCCAACAAGAGCCCCCCTAACCAACCTACCAATTGTCCATTTACCATTTCTAACAGGGACCTAATTAGTCATTCTAGATGTGGGTTCATGCTCCAAATAGAAATGCCTACCTAGTAGGTAGGTACGTAAAAATCGCGACTACGATGAAATTCGTACTTGGTTTCTGCTGTGCCTCAGGGGCTAGACTCTTATGGCTTTATGGTTAGAGAAAGGCAAAGGCACAAGCCGAAAGAGGTATACCAGGAAGTTGATAACTCGTGGCCCCCAAGGATACCTAGAATCTAGCGGCTAACTGCATAGCCACTTCGCTTGATTTGAAGCTGGAGCGTGTATATAAATGCCCGAATGTTGGCGTTTCTGCCTTGTAGTTGATATCCGAATAGGAACATCTTCAACACTAAATCTTCCATGATGCCAGGCTTATTACAACAAATCGGGGCCTCACTCAACGCATATGACATTCTACGTCTAACCGGCGCCGCTATCATTCTCAGTATTGTCTATTCATGTCTTCTTGCCATATATAATCTATACTTTCACCCACTGCGACATATTCCAGGTCCACCACTATGGATTGCGTTTCCAGTCACGCGAGTAGTTGGTATGGTGCGGGGAACGGCTGACTTTCAAGTGCGCGACGCTCACGAAAAGTACGGCGATGCTGTTCGAATCACACCTAACCAGATTTCTTTCATCAACGCCCAAGCCTGGAAAGATATCTACGGCCATGGCCATGCCGAATTCCCCAAGCATTACCCACCGGGAATCACCATGGACCCTAAAAAAATCATATCGTCTAACGCACAAGATCATTTCCGATACCGAAGGGCAATGTTGCCTGCTTTCTCCGATAAAGCTCTCGGACAACAAGAACCGCTGATTAAAGTCTATGTCGACATGCTAGTTGGGCGACTACGCGAAGTAGCCCAAACGGGCAATCCAACCAATATGGTTCAGTGGTACAATTTCACAACCTTCGACTTGATCGCAGACTTGGCATTCGGGACTCCTTTGCAAGGCTTGGCAGAGGGCAAGTCGAACGTTTGGATCGATAATATTTCGAAGTTGATGAAGTACTTGCCTATCCTAGTTTTGGTGGCCGTGTCTCCTGTGCTGGGCCTATTCTTCAAGCTTGCGGCTGGTTCTTCGGTTCGCAACTCACAAGCCAACCACCTCGCATATGTCGCCAAGATGGTCAACGATCGCATCTACCACCGGAAACAAGCTGATCGAGGCGACTTTATGGACTACATCATGCGCTCTCGCGGGCAAGCTCACGAATTGACCGATGCTGAGCTCATCACAAATAGCGATCTGCTAATGGTCGCCGGATCGGAAACCACTGCAACGCTCTTGAGTGGCGCAACATTCTGGATGCTGAAGAGCCCCCATGCGCTCAAGAGAGCTACGGAAGAGGTTCGCGCAGCATTCGAAACGGAGGATGCTATCACATTCAAGGAAGTTAGCGCTAAATTGCCATATATGATGGCTTGCTTGGACGAAGCTCTACGACTTTTCCCCCCTGTTCCCATTCCCCTGGCCCGCTCGGTGCCGGGCAATCTTCCCGTGCGCATTGCGGGGTATCAAATTCCGGTGAAGGTGAGTCAATCATTTATTTCATTACATACCTATGTAGGTACCTATATTTGTATGTTATCTAACATCTTTTCTTAGACGGTTGTTGGTATTCATCACCTCTCAGCTTACCATTCCGAGCGCAACTTTCACAAGGCGCGGGAATTCATTCCCGAGCGATGGCTTCCCGAGTCTACCACGGACCCCACTTCACCATTCTACATGGACCGCCGCGATGTCCACCGTCCGTTTAGCTTTGGCCCTCGCGACTGTATCGGAAGAAATTTGGCGTATCATGAGATGCGGTTAATCATGGCTAGAGTATTATGGAACTTCGACCTTGCTCTGGATGAGAAGTGCAGCAACTGGAATGAGCAGAGAATCTTTGGCCTTTGGGAGAAGCCGCCTCTAGAGGTGTTCATTAAGGAACGGAAGTCTGATTGAAAGACGACGTCCTAGATTATGTACCTATTACTTAGTTACAAGGAACACCCCTCTCACCCTCAACCCTCCGCGGGGTTGAATTGCTTGGGGTTAGGGTATAACCCTAACCCCAGCCCATCTTAGATCTACATACTACACTTAACTAGAATAAAGTACCTACCTCTTCAACTTACAATATAATTTCTAAAGTTTCTAACGAAACAAATCAAGTCCATGTATCCGAGCAACTAAATCACTTACTAGGTACCCAGTATTATTCTCTACATCACCGCTCTTACTAATATTAACCTCCCACCCGACTATTGTCCCACTTGGGTACCATATTTGGCTATGATATTTACAAGGGTTACTCCAGTCTTTTTTTTTTTCGATAGCTTCAAGGTTTACCAAGCCTACTACTCCCCCCTTGCCTTTGGTCCTAATTCTTAACATTCTTAACACTTTAGGTACCTAGTACGTACCTAAGCAAGTGATCATAGTCTAGCGTAAGAAGCTTCTTTCGACACCAAAAAAGAGCTAAAATTATATGATGATAAAGTACCCAATCTATACCTATATACCTAGTAGTTACCCCAGTTACGAACAAAACCATATATAAAGTGCCATACCTAAAACCTCCATAGTCTAAGAAATATAAACAACCCTAAACTAGATAGAACATCACCACCCCTCCTCTATCCTGCCGCTCAACTACTCAGGTATCATAGATCGCCAGTATCCTAGTACCGAGGAGGGTCGCGTGGGCCCACAGGCCTGTTGCCATTGCCACCAGTTTCCATCACTTCATAGGCACTGCTGTCGCTTGTGTCCAATGCGGTTTTCCTACCTTGGTTCTTGTATTCGAAATAAGATTCGAAAGCAACCCAGTGAGAGAGCAGACTGAGTTCCTCCCATTAGTATTTTTGTTTAGCCGTATAAATAAAAACAACTCACAATAGAGCAATTGACAATGCTGCCATGACCCAGCTAATAACGCAAGAAGTTCCAGTACACACTCTTGTAATGTTGGCTTGGAATAACAGGAACATCATCGCACCCCAGAATGGGCAGTCGATACAGTTAAGAATGAGGTTTGTCTTTTTGCTGGCCCACCTCGAAAACTTTTGGGTGTGTTCCGTGAGGAGTTGGTAGAGAATGAAGATAGACGATTTGACCCCCTTCACGACGATTTTCAAGTCAGCCCAAGGTAAAGCGGATATGACCTGGATCACAAGAACTTACAATAGCAATCCCCATGATATGTGCTCGTTGAGGCATTCCCATAGCAGCTCGGACGACGGATAAAATGATGACTATTGTAACCAGACATAGTTCAACAACATGAACTGGAAGTTTGTAACGGCTGTCGAAATAGATAGAGATCTTCGAGAGAAAGTTTGACAGACCCATTATCAATAAATTTAAAGTTCTAGAACTGGCGTTGCGAGAAGGTATCGTGATAGAGGATAGATTCGAATAGTACTGTTGAGATAAGTCGATTTGAGGTGGTGATTATTGATGTAAAGTGGTAGTCCTAGGAGTATCTTATACTACTAATACACGGGGAATATGCTCTCAGCCTTACCCGCACAGCCTTCGTCGTCGTAGGTCCAGGCCTGAAACTTGCACAAAAAGAAGAAGTTGCCGGGAGTCTCGGACAGAGATTCGTACAATTCACTGCTTGGCACATATCTACGTTAAAGGTAGGATAGGTCTTTTTACTTGTGGCTATGCATTTCTAGTGTAGGACTATAGAGATATCGGGGAATGCTTGACTGACAGGTATGAAACTGTTGTCAGGGTCTTGCCTGCGAATAGCATAGGGTGAGTAAGTGGAAACGAATATCTTGCAGTTATAAGGCTGTGACAACTCAGGGATCCAAAATCCACGAGTTTTTTAGTAGATGTCAACATCTGCTCTATGCTTCTGGCCAATAGGTATGATGCCATAATGTTCAGATCCCGACAAACTACGATGACGGAATGTTCCGAATTCACTAATTTGCACAGACACGACGATCTATTATCCAAAACACTAAATTAGAGAAATTAAGATTCGGATCTCGCACATCTCGGATAACTCGTACCAGCCACTACCTTAAAATCTAAAGCGTGGATCGGTAGTTGAGAATCCCTGTACTTTTCAGGGGTCAAGGTATGTATTGCAATGTAAAGTGTCGAGTGAATATGTATTCTTGCAGCCCGTCTTTTTGAAATAATAGACTGTCATATATATCAAGGCATCTAGTTAGTTGATTCGCCTAAATTTGTATGCTAATGAATATCGGGGTTGGGTTGGGGTTAGGGTTAGGGTTGGATTTAGCATAACTCAAATTTTGCAACAATCATTTCCTACAATTGAGTGTGGAAGTATTGTTTTTAGAATCTACTTCATGACCATGAGCTTAACTACTATATCTGATCATAAAAATAATTATATATGCCTCCTCTGAAAGCTTTGGCTATCACCAAAGATTACATGGTTGGGCTAAGGGGTAATTAGGTAATCTTTGATTATGTCAGCCCAAAGGGTCAGTTTAAGATATGCTCGAATGGTTTGTCGGCGATAGGAAATATATAATACCTATGCTGTTGCCTGATGCTAATTTTATTACCTGTGAAATTCTCCATCAAATTACCTACAAGTACGATTCCGAATATATCCACACATACTTTAGTTCGCAGGAACACCGCCTTAACATGGGGGTGGGGAGGACGGTAAGACCCGTGAAATGTAGTCTTGATTTCAATTTCTTCCACTACGATAGCGAGACCTCAACAAAGCTGTTATGGTGATCGACTTGTATTGAATCCTTCACCAACGACGCCCAAAAGTTCTCTAGCATGATTTAACTAGTGCATTTATTAGTATCTAGACTAAACTCACCCATCAATGGTTCGCAAGAATCGGCTTCGTATAAATAAAAGCTATTGATTAATAAGGATATTATTTACATCAGATATCCTTGGAAGCCTTCAAACATATAAATTTATGCTATGGATCTGGCTGCGGGTGACATCAACCCGTTTCTGAGCCGGTAGCTCAGCAAATAGGAGGCGCATAATGACCACGCACCCTTGGCAACAGCTAGTGTGTGAAAAAGGCTTGTTTCCTAGGTACAATATTGATATTGTAAGTCAAAATAATGGATTATGGTAGTTATCAAAGTCGGTAAATTAAGACGGTAGAAGCCCGGAATACATCAATGACCCGCATCACCGACCCCGGATTTGCGGTGGAGACAGCCCCTTTTTTTCCCCTCCCTGACTCGCCCGAACTACTAGGTGAACGGTCGGACTGCGCTGTATCTAAGCGTGCGCCTATCGTTACCTTCCAACCAATATGGATAGGTACCATTGAGGACTACAGAATTTTGGGTGTCTGTACCTTGCATGGTACAGTTAATGGTTGCCTAATTCACTATCGTCGTCAATGGCAACGGACCGACTGTGATTTTTGTTTTCGTGGTCAAGGCATCGTAAGTTGATAGCTTTTGACCGGAGGTGGGCTTTCCTTGACGGTATTGAGGATATCTCAATCTACCTAAACTTTGAAAAATAACTTGAGTGTGAAAGATAGGGGTTGCGAGTCAGTCTAGAATGATCCAGCCAATCTTGGTAGGATAATCAGCTTTGGCAGCTTCGGTTTTTTTCCTGACGCGTTTTAAAATGTGTTCGACGCGCGCGGTTCACCAAGCACGATCAGCTAATAGGGTTTTAATAATCATGCGATACTCGTTTCTAGATCTTGAAAAAAGTTGAATAATTGACCGCATGAATACGTGGCTAAGATGGCTAAGTGGGTAGGTGGGTTTGGAGTTTGGAACTATCTCGTACTTCGTACATTGTACGAATACGAGTCATGAAGTACGAGTGGGATCGTCGTATCTCGTAGGTTGGCATAAGGCTTAGACCTACGCGACTCGTAATCGCCACGCTGTTCCGAGATCCTACTTCAACAACACCTTTTACCTCAATTTATTTCGTCTTAGGTAATTGTACGTTGCCCATACAAGCCATGGCATCTCCAAGTCAGAAACCCACCCGAAGACCTCATGCGAAAACTCGGACCGGTTGCCGAGTCTGCAAATCCAGAAAAGTAAAGGTGGGTTTAATCTCAAAAAAATCAATACTCTAACACTTCCTCCGTCTAACCATTGTCTTCAGTGTGATGAGACGCGGCCTTCTTGTCGAAATTGTTTAAGGTAGGCCGTAGATCGACCTCTTGGCCGCCTCCGATATATCATCGGGATGCTGATTGGATGATAGACGCGGGATTGAATGCGATTTTGCTGCTTCCGCTGGAGTAGACCCCGGAAATGGGGTTAAAGGCAGCAGTAGCGGTCACACTCCTAATGTGAACCAGATCCCATCCCCGGCAGCCACATCGGTCAACCACTCACCTCCGGTCGACTGGTTTAGCGTCCTTGACCTTGAGCTCCTACATCATTATACCACATCGACATGCTTCACCTTCTCGACCGAACCGATGGTCCGTAATTTTTGGCGTGTCAATGTTCCACGAATGGGGTTCTCTTATCAATACGTCCTGAAAGGTGTTCTTTCACTCTCTGCCTTGCATCTTGCCAGATTCAAGCCCCAGCGAAAAGATATGCTTATCGAACGGGCAATGATACACCAAAATGCGTCATCATCTCTAGCATTGCCTGTACTTGATGACCTCCATGGCGATAATTCAGTTCCAATCCTCTTCTTCAGCATGCTCACAACCTTCATTGCTTTTGCTAGCCCTAAGGAGTCGAGTGACCTACTCGTAACTTCTAACGGAGCTATGCCCCAGTGGCTGCATCTTTTCAGGGGTATGCGCAGTGTGGTGGAATTCAACGGCGAAGCTATGACCTCATTCTTGTCTCTAGGCTTTATATTCGACTCTGGAAGGCAGATGAACCAGATCTGGAGGTCCATGGTACCGCCTGAACATGAAGGTCTCAAGGAGCTAGAGGCATCAATCCGGTTTTACGTCAAAGATGCACAAAAGCTGGAAGACCTAACCCATGCGATAGATGAGTTGAAACGAGCCTTTGCCTTCTGTAACAGCGCCAACATCATGGATGAACAACGAGTTAGGGGGGTGTTTATGTGGCTCTTTGGTATTCGCGACGGATTCACGCAACTGACCAAGGAACACGATAACGAGGCCTTGAGCGTCTTGGCGTTCTTTTGCGTCCTTCTTAAACGTCTAGATTATATATGGTGGATTGAAGGTTGGGGGGTTCACTTAGTTAGGAGGATATACAACGTACTGGATGAAGGATATCAATTATGGATTCAATGGCCCATAGAAGAAATCGGATGGGTCCCGTAGACAGGTAACTGCTTAATACGTCAATATATCAATGGTAAATCTTATTCTTCATGTTCACCACGGCCTACCCATATACAGAGCTACCCCTAACAACTGGAAACTGGCATACCTACCTTGTTGGTAAACAAGCTCACTGTGCATCATCAACTTGATACATAAATTGGCGTATAGTGACGCGCAATATTGCTTTTCTATATTGTTCATAATCTTGACACCTGAATAAGAACAGTTTGGTGTTTGATGTTGCCATTCCTGTCTATATATATGTAGTTAAAAGTCTCTTTCTTAGCTTATTGTTTTCCAGACCCCAACCACTTAACTACCTCCACACCAAAACTATTTCTTTCACGACTTCACAAAGGAACTCAAAAGAAAATACTTCGTAGATTTCAATACCTACTAGGTACCTACATTTGACAGTGCAAATATGGCTACCAATCAAATGTCAAACGAAGCCATGGGAAACCGTACTCCCGAAGGGGGATATGTGAACTCCGTTGGACTGGAATCTTATCTCTCTAAGTTAACTCTCAAGGACATGTACGAGTTGAGCGCACAGAGGATTCTGGATATGCCATTAAGGTGGGTTTTGCAGAACTACAAGAACTTCAGTCCCCTGGCTCAGCTTCAACTCAAGTCGTATGGTACTCTGTACTACTTCGTAACTGAAACTGTTCAGTCAACTGGTGAATTTCATCAGCCTACTCCGAAGTCTCCGAAAGCTTCGTTCATTGATATGCCCGAACAGCTTGAGAAGAACGAACGTCCTGGTCAATGAGATCGAGATTGAGAGTTGATACAGACTTAGGAAAGGTATCTTATCCGCACTTACTAAAATCTCACGAAGTATAGATAAGTACCTGCTTAAAACGTCTGTGATTTGAATCCTGTTAATATCTCATAGTTTAAATGAAAATCCATACTTACTCAGTCGAGTTTCCATTCGTTGAATACATCCTATGTGCTAATTCCACAGTGTCGTGCTTTAACTTGAACCATTCCCTATGTCACACAACCGGCGTTCTTCGCCTACCGAATGATGAATCAGTTACCTATAACATGGGTGAAACAGGAGATACTTGTGCGCCCACGGCGACGCAGCGACCGGTTTTCGGGGACCGACCCGGGTCCCACCTGCCCTGAGCTTGGATGTGCTGCTTGCCGTTCTTGCCAGCTTAGACAGATGACCTCTTTGGCACGAGCGCGCGCTGGATTTCGAATAATCGAAGCAGTAGTAGCATAGCTCATAATGTTAATGTCCTGAGCTAGCAGCTGCCTCTCCATCTAACTCTCAAAATCACAAACGATGTGTCCAATGACCTAGCTACGCTCGTCGCGCACGAATCCGTTCCCCTGTCGTCGGAAACTTGGCACGGGAAAGCCGGCGGCCCGTATCGGCATGTTCTAGCTGACCGCAGATACGACGGCGGTTATGATGTAAGTAGGCGACAAGGTCAATTGAGCGAGAGACATGGGTTGGCGTGGCCCAAAGAAGAACGTAACTGGTATGACACGCGACCAGTTCAATTGTTCTAGAACGTCGCCGACGATTAGGAGAATGAAAAATAAATCAGTTGGGTTCCTGAATTGATCTGAGACTTCAGCGGCGGGGATGGCCGGATCGAAGAAACGTTACACGAAGCGTAGCATAGCGCGCATGGTTCTTAGGATTGTTTTGATGGCTTGCTGTAGGCCATAGGACTTCGTCGATACGATACGAAATGAGTGATAATTGATTCCTAGCTAGATTAGGTGAATTCCTCGCATGATTTGAGAAGTTTTCTTTTGGTGGCAGCTGACGACATCACCGGACATACCTATGTAGTAATAGCTGGGGAACCGACCGCTCAGCTCTCAGCCTCAGAGCCGTAATATTGGCTGACTTGCAGCGTCATTCTCCCCGGAATCCCGGTATATATTCGCCGCATATGCACGTTTTTAGGTCTTCGGGGTGGTTGGGGAACAGGGGGCATACGCCAATTGAGCAAACTGTCTCTCTTTAATTAAAAATTCTTCTATTTTGCCCTTTCCATCATACTTTTCTAACAATAGTTTTGTTGCAATTAAATTTCAATGCTGACGCTTTTTCTGATAAAACCGAGCATGAATACTTTGTAGAATATACCTATGGAATTGTTCCGTACTCGTGTATCCACAGAGGATTAAGCTTAACTCAACTTAAAGTGGGTCTGATACTTGCGGTCCGTTCCGTAACTCAGACTCAAACTTTGAGACTTGAAAGTAGGTATTTTTGGAAGGAAGTTTTGGACCCTAAAAAGGAAGCTGAGATAGGTAAATTCAATTAGTACAACCTTGAATTTATTACTTTGACTTTTTGACTTATCCCAGAGGTTTAACTCATTCATGTATGTTCCATACCGATGATACGTGAGGTATCAGAAAGGGCATCTGGCGTCGTTATACGATTTTATGGTACTGTGGCACCACGCTTGCAGCAACCTGCAGGTACGAGAGGAAATGATTCGTATGTCTCACATAGTCCATGAAGTCTCAACCGTGTGAAAAATATGTGATTATATTCTTATTACAATAATTATGTTCTTATGTTCGTCTCCGTGGCATGTCGCCATTATATGTGTAAGTCTATGATAGCATTATATCATAATGTCATGATCGTATCCCAGTTACCCAACCCAATCCCCTTCATTACAACACCATCATAGCCAAACCTATCAAAAAATCGAAAAACACTTTAAGCCACGGCAGTCATCTGGTAAGGCTTCAACGGGA
Source organism: Annulohypoxylon maeteangense (assembly GCF_022496945.1). Taxonomy (NCBI): domain Eukaryota; kingdom Fungi; phylum Ascomycota; class Sordariomycetes; order Xylariales; family Hypoxylaceae; genus Annulohypoxylon; species Annulohypoxylon maeteangense. The sequence goes on along the minus strand of NW_025953251.1, from coordinate 1,905,637 downwards.
TGGTCACCGGCGTGCACTTGACCTCCCGGTCCGAGTAGATCTGGCCCAGAGTCCAGTTGGGGTTGATGTGAGTCTCGTCGGTGCAAGCCAGAGTAAGGTTGGCAGCGCCATAGGCATGAATCGTAGTGCTATCGAAATTGTTAGGTTATACTTCATTGATCGAGTGCAAGTGTTGCAACTTACGGGTATTGTGGGTCTTCGTCGCTGCAGGTCCACGTTTGGTTGACATTCAAGGCTCCGCTCGGCCGGCTGAAGTCGAATGTGGTCTTTGTGGTGGAGCCGTCCGGAACGGTGCAGTTGTAAGCCATTGTGCCGTAGAAGAAGTCGCTTAACTGGTTGCTTGTGGCACTGCAAACGGCCTTGTACTCGAGAGCGGGGTTGGTTAAGTTGAAGTTGACATATCCCCACGAGTTTTGGTGCGCAGGTGTCGTGAAGATGTAGCTTGCGTGGTAATCGAAGTTCTCAACCTGCCATGCGAAGTTGCCGAAAGAAGCTGCTTGGCAACCGGGATTGCTGTCTCGGGTTGAAAGGCCTACTGGCGCCGCAATTGCCAGAGGTAGAAGAGTGACGAGTGTTGAGATGAAGTTGAACATTGTCGTTTGTTTATTATGGGTATTAGATTAGATGATATGAGTGTAAAAGTGTAATAAGGTTGCAGTCGTAAGGTTGGTTGATTAAAAGTTGTATGTAATGTTGTGTTGATATGTATTAGTTGATGATGTTCTTAAAATCCATATACAATGTGGGAAACCAAAAGCATTTATATAAAATAGTATATACAATTGAGTATTCTGAATTATGGCCGGCTTGTCTCGTGTAGGTTAAGATCTGGTGATGGCTTTTGGTTCTAGAAAACGAAAACGGACTATGTGTGACGTCTGCGGGCGATCTTGGTATGCTTTTGGTCGCCAAGATCTCGTATTCTGGTGAGGGGGCTGTGGAAGTAACAGCGAGTCATAGTGCTAGAAGAGGCTGGAAAAGGAAAAGACGGTCGCGCATATGCCGATGGTCGCCTTACTACTAGTGAGCTTTTAAGTGGATCTCCTAGGGTCCTACTCAATGATTCTTCTGTTTTGATTGGTTCGTATCGGAAGGTTTAGCTAAAACTATGGGTAAGTGGCTGTTCGGCACTGAGCGATTTCCAATTTTCGTGTTCCCGTAGTGCCTATTTTTATTCTCGCTTAAGCATGGTAATCGTGTAATCGTACCGGCACTCTGGAAAGAGGCGGACCGTTTAACCTTGAGTAACTCAAAACTTTATTCGCCGTCCCTAGATCCCTCAAATCCCCATCCTTAGAACATGGGAATTCTGCGCTTGTACTGCACGTATTAATGGTTCGTACTTTTCGTGCGTCCAGCTGGGTTGCTTACACCTTATTGCGCTCTACGATTGGATCACTCCTTCGTTACTATTGAGGCTGCGCAAGTAAGGGAATACGACAGCAACGTTACCGCACAGAGAGTTTACTACACGTGGAAAACATTGATTCAATAAGCGTTACATCTATGGACACGATGCTGTCTCTTCTACAATTAATTAGAGATATTATAAACAAGTAACTGAGCCTGGGCCTAACTACACTCGTTTTGCTGGCTCTATAAACGATCAATGTTAGCCGAGGCAGCCGGGGTAGCCTGAATCATGTCTCAGTATCTCTTGTCCATCATACGATATAAAAATCCAAACCCTTTGAACAAGCAATTATCTACTCTCGGCGGTTCTATTTATCATGTTGTCATTCTTTCATTGTTGTCACCTTTGGTCTCAAAGCTATGATGAAGATCCCGAACTATTCACTAGATCAACGTGACATCATATTTCTCTTGGTACCCGTCGTTAGTTCATGTTCGAAGGCTAACTAGTATAGAGTACCGAGGCCGCGAGGTAAAGAACCAATGAATTACTTGGTTGATGCGACGGAATAATTGAAGGGAGATCTACTTGACCCGAGTCAGTGAACAAATTGGTTTACTACCTACTAAACAGCCGATCGCCCACAATGTCCGGGTGTACCTATCTGATGATACTATCGAGATTATCGAAGTTTTATGTATTAGACCCAGGGGCCCCCACCATTATTGGGAACTATGACTTAATTTAAATCGGGATCTTCAGAAACGTCCTTGGTACACCTGTCCTAAATCTGGGGAAGATCCGTGTCCTAAGTTTATTAGGGTCGCTGTCTATTTTGCTCCCGCTGCTCCTTTGATAGAATCCGTTGAATCTGATCACGGTGAGCGGCGCCTCAACTCACCGTCCATGACGATACCACAGATAAATTCATATGTTGGTAGGGTTTGAAAACCTGATATGGCAGTATGATCAGCTTATTTACCTTAACCCTTACTTCTTAAGCTTCCGAGGATTCCGAGGCAAGAGATTGGTTGGCTTTGCGTTACGAAAACACGTCATCTTGGATAGATAGTCGTTGGGATACATTGAATACGTGTGGCTTTATGGTTGTATGGTATGATCAAGGTACCTATCAATTGTCAACTTCGCCAAGTCAACGTCTGTAGGAATTTTAATTAGACCTCCTTGCCAAGCTAAAATATCACTATGGGTTTTCTTCGCTGCCCTAGGTGATTATCATTTGAAATCCATTTTTCAATAAGAACCATCTCACCAATTAATTTTGATTTCTCATTTTCAATTCATGATTAGCTAATTTGGCTTGCTTTTCATGGTCAAACTCATGAATAAGACAATTCCCTGAAGAAGTAGTGGTTAGCAATATACGAATCGACAAGTCTTTCATAATAAACATCACTCATATTCAACGAAAAAATATGAAGGGAGAAGTAATAGTCACATTCTTATTGACCGCTTATAGGATGATGAGACGATGTTCAATTTTAAAGATTGAGATCGTCTTCCTGAGGCTGGAACGCGGTGAAGCAACGATTACATAACCTTACATAATCATGCACCAAAGGATAACATTATGTACGTATACAATACTTATGTAATAGACATGCGATTATCAAACTTTAAAAGCCCCATATTTGACCCGACAACGCCGAGTCTCATGCGCCGAGTCTCGTGCTCAACCCTTTCCAGCTGCCTATTCGCGATTCGTCATTCGTCATTTCATCTTCCATTCCCATTTCCATCCCCAATCATCAGCAACTGTACAATATTCTCCCCCAGCAACGTCAATCCCCAAGACTAAAAGCACATTCGATAGATATCACCACTCATTGGAAAATATAACTCTTATTACTTAATTCTCATTAAATCATATCGATATCCGCGTCAAGTCTAGGGGTATGGCACCACCCGCCGAGATAACCATTCCGACAACATCGCAATACCCACCGGCCGACAATTCGAAGCCGTACACGCTCTACAACATCACATTGCGCCTCCCTCTACGGACCTTCGTCGTACAAAAACGATACTCAGACTTCGCTACGTTACACCAAACGCTCACATCCCTAGTCGGCGTTCCACCGCCCGCCCCCTTACCAGGCAAATCATGGTTTAAATCAACCATATCCTCCCCCGAATTAACCGAAGACCGCCGACGCGGTCTGGAGTCTTACCTCAGAGCTATTGCAGAGTCCCCCGACCGACGATGGCGCGACACGCCGGCGTGGCGCACCTTCCTCAATCTCCCGAGCATGAGCAGCACCGGTAACAGTGCAGCGAGCATAAGGGCAGGCTACGGCATCCCGAACAAAGACGCAGCAAACGCGGCTGCCGCGCAGGACCCGGGGACGTGGCTGGATCTACATGGTGAGATGAAGCGGGATTTCCAAGAAGCGCGACGGTGTTTGGCGAAACGAGATAGCGCGACGGATAATTCAGCTGCGCTGGAAGCTGGTTCTGCAGCCAAGAAGGCGCTGGTTAAGGCTGGCGGCTTGTTGGCTGTACTCGGCGACGGGCTGAGGGCGATGCAGGACGCGAAACGGTTGGGCGAGGGTGAGATTCGACGGCGCAAGGATCTGCTTGCTGCGGCTCGGGTCGAAAGGGAGGACCTAGATAAGCTAAGCACGACGGTATCCGCGGCCGCGAAAGCGTCGCAGAAGAGTATGCCGTCAGCAGCGGATAAGGCGGCGTTGATCGGGAACGGGCCGAAGGCGGGGAGGAGGGTCCTAGGGGCTCCGCTCCCGGAAACCGAGCGCACGCGCGAATTGGATAATCAGGGCGTGGTGCATTTGCAGAAGCAGATGATGAAGGAGCAGGACCAGGATGTGGAGGAGCTTACTAAGATTATTCGGAGGCAGCGTGAGATGGCTGAGGCGATCCACCGCGAGGTCGAGGAGCAGACGGAGATGCTGGACCATGTGAATAACCAGGCGGATATCCTGAGCAGCAAGGTTAATGTTGCGAAGAACCGTACCAAGAAGATTTCGTGACTCGACTTCGTTACCGGGATGGCCGTTCAAGGTCTCGTACTCTGTGTCGAGATCATAATCTGGGTCACATGGTTAGGGCAGACCACGCTCGAGTGGACGGTTTGGTGCGTCGAATCTTTGCTCCAGCTGACGCAGGTGGATTGAGCTCGTCGAATACATGTTATATCATCGTCATAGCATTTGCACGTTGGGCCTTTTTTGGATTAATGAGGGGGCAACAGAACCATGAGTATACGGTTACTTCTGTCACATTCCGTTTGGGTGGTTTATGCATGGGACGAGCATGGTTTGGTTTGGTGGAGAGCAACTGTACTTTTGTAAACTGTTATCGGTTATGGCATAAGATACCATTAGAATCAAGAGATTGTATACTTGTAAATTCGTATTGGGCGTTCTCTCATCGATGTGGTACGTTTCATGTGATCTAGTCACTTGGGGTAATGGTGGTATTACGAGAATCTTGGAATCGTACGGTGACGAACCACTCAAACTGTTGAAGCTGAAATTTCCCCTAGTCACATAACGAGATCACATGCCTTCTTATTCACTTGTTTTACTTGTTGACACACGACAAAATATTGCACTCTTGAAAGATGAAGCAAAAGTGCATTCTACTGAGTCAACAAGTCGCTGACTCATTTTCTTCTTAGTCATGATATGTTTTCATGACTAAGCAAGTTTCCCTTTCAAATGCTTATGTAAGTCACTTCATCCTGTCTTGAACTCTACAGAGTATCTGTTACTTTATAATATGAGTATTGAAGGGTTTTCTCGATTCAATTATACTCAATTAACGTACTAAACTATATTTCAGGCGTTTAGAGATCAGTAGAGCGCAACGTTGAAGTAGATCATCCTAAAATTCGAGGGTATGTGCTTAAGTAATCAACCCCTATTTCGAAATCACATTTTCTGCTTAGTAATGGCTTAGTAAGTTTGCTTGAACTTGCTATAAAACCAGTTGGAGATGATTGATGGAGATGGGTAAACGATTCTGTGAGTCTTTGGCCGAAGCTTGTAAGTGAGTAAGAGAATAATTTGCATACTGACGGTATGAATCTAATATAAAGTCATGGTGGAAGTGGATATAACTATCTATAATCGACGGACTGCTACCCATCCATCATCTCCTTCCTTCATATATAGAAACCCTTCAACTTCAACATATCATATCCTACGGCTAATTGTTCAGTCGTTGGTTTTATCTTTGATCTACCTCAGTGAAAGAATAAAGACGAACAAGTTGGTGTCATTACGACCAATATAACAGGATATATCGAAAGTATGATTAGTAAAGCTTCGAGCCGGTATGCGAGGATTCCTGAACGACCACCTTAGGCAGCAGGCAAAAAGTGAACAATATTGTTCGACTGTCCAACCTTATTAGCGATTTCGTACGTGATTATTGGCTCAATTATTGTCAGTAACGGAACTATGGCCAACATAACCTGCTCTACACTGAGTCACCTTGCTCTGATCTCTAGGGAGACATTTTCGTACACCGCCCGCTGCTGGCAGAATAAGTGTTCTAGTTCTAAGCCTCCGATTCCTTTTTCTATTTAACTCCGTCTCCTAATTTCTCTCCGAACCTTTTTCCTTTCTTCCACGAACACCATCCGAGCTACCTACCTGTCAGATCACTCAACCCCAAATACTGACTATATCGGACTGCACGTTGTTATTTCTTCGCGTGTAGCTACCAGCCTCAGTTACTTTTATTTCGGCTATTCTTTGCGGACGCTATCTTCCTTTCCAATCAATCTATCGTCCGACCGTACTGGTGTGACCTTGATTCCGTCTTCCGATCTTGACATACTGGTAAATCTAACCATTCACATTCACATTTCTGGTAATTCTTTCCTTTTTGGAGAGTCTGTCATCTACTTCAAGACTAACTTGCCAATTCAGCGTATCATACTCGCACCAAGATCTCGTTTTATTTTCGAGCGCTCTCACCATTAAAGTCAGTTGATAGTATTTAATCCGCCTCCCCTCCAAGCTTTACTAATATGTTATGTAGGATATAATGGAATTGAGAAGTGGCAAGGTTTGCGAAGCGGCCAAGGCCATGGCTACCGACCGCCGAGCGAAAAAGCTGAAGAATCGGCAGATTCGCCGCTGGGTCATCGACAGGTACGAGTCGAACCCAGCGGACGATTGCTGTCAATCCGAAGTCGACGGCTCGGATGTCGATAGCTCTGCCGAGAAACCGGCGCCGCCAACGCAACCCCGACGCGCAAATAAGCGCGGAGTCTGGTCGAAGAAGGCGTCTTTGGGTGGAAAGCCTGGGCCCCGTGGGGTCACCCTCCGGGGGATGCTGGGAGCCGCGAAGAGTGTATACTCTTACGCGGGCCTTGATCTAGACAAGATGAGCTTATATGACCATATAAGCTACATCTTGTCTCAGATCAAGGATGACGAAACCCCACTGCCCAAGACAATCGTGTCAAGGGAGGTGGTGGTGATGGCCCAGCATCAGCAGCACTTCGCGAGGGAGAACCTCGGTGCTTGCTTGGCCATGCTAGCTATCGGGGCCAATGTCACCTTGCTGGATTTAAACGATCGGGTCAAGATATGCGAGAACTGTTTCTCGAGGTTCCGCTACCCTGTCCCTCGTTTCGTCCCAGAGAAGGCAGCTAGCATCCTTCAGCGTCCTTGCGAGTACCATCCAGGTTCGTAATACCCTTAGATTTGATAATTCTACACTGAGCGACAAGCTGACAAACTGATTTTATAGGGCAATTGCGCTCGTTCAACGACGCCCTGGATGAGAGCGACAAGACACGCAAGCTGGGAGGCGGATTCTTGAGCCAGGGTCAAGTCAAGCTGGAGGAGTTCAAGCTGTGGATCAGTACCTGTTACTGGGACTGCTGCGGCGGAAAACTCCTAGAGGTCGATCCCGCGTCGTTAAAGCGAAGCCAGAGGAAGAAGAGGGACCCTCCCAAAGCTTGGGAGATACCTAACCCGCACGATGGGAAGGTGGGATGTGTCAAGAAACACGAGCATATCCCAATCCTGGTGTGATATCTCACCTTCCCTTCGTCCCTTGGCTTGGCCTCTCCGACCCGTCATATCGGAGAGGAACGACTTTTCGCCTACGACCTCTACCAGCTTGACCTACAACCCCCTCATGAATCCTTATAATGATACTAGTTTCAGTGGGGCGGGGACATTGGGGTCAGGGTTATTTTACTGAGGAACTATTATGATATTGATGTTGGCGGATAGGAAGGCCTGCGAGGAGGCGTTTTGCTTTTGGCGTTTAAAGATACCAAATGAACCTTTCCCATTTCTTGCCGCACAAGTTCTATGATTATCCCCTTGATTATGCCGGCAGGTGATATGAAAACCCTGAGATCACTCTTACGGCTATTGCAGAGTAACTCTAGAGGAACAGATGTATTAACCCCTTTGCCTTCACAGGGTGGCCAAAGCATTCTCTACTATGACCAAACTTCACCCCCAATCAGATCAGTAACTACTTGCATAAGCCTTCAATACCATATATAGCAAGGCCAATCTCACCGCTAGCTCTATACTTCTCCCCAAGAACCCCGCCAGGTTCACCTCTCTCCTTCTTATCCAACCAGTACTCACCATCGCGATACTTCGCCGCACCCCACCGACTCCTAAGATCAAAGATATCCTCCGGTTCTATCCTCGAGTACCGCACGATGTTTCCCCAAGAATCAAGAAACAGCACCCGTAGCTTCCTCGTTTCAAACGCCTCAGCGTCCGCGAGAAGGAGATACGTCTCCACAGCCACAACCTGTAGCCCTGTCCCAGCATGTCCATGCTCAACCTCCTCCCCCTTATCCTCCGCACGAGCAACAGCGTCCCTGAGTCTCTGACGTAAAGAAGGCAGATAATCACCCGAATACCCACTCCCAAACCCCCGAGAATACCCCTGCTGAGGCCCCGCAAGCTCAGGCAGAACATCAAACACCCTTTCCCAGCTCTCCCCGAAATCCAATATCTCAGGATCGTCGAGTTTCGTCCAGAAAGCAGAGCCCTCATCGAACGCTGGGTCGTAGTCTTCGTCGATGTCGCGCCACTCGGCGAATTTATCGTCGCCGTGGGCGTAGTGGGTACGCAGCCAGATTGCCTCGTCGTCACGGCTTTTCCATATGGTCAAGGCGGCCTGACGCCAGCGGAGGGGACGCCAGGGAGCGAGGATCTCGCGGATTTCGTCGGCGGTTGGGATGCGTTCCATGGTGCGTGTGGAGTGGCTTTGGCGGCCTGTGGTGTCCCATTCTTTTGGGATGGTTTCTAAATTCATGAAGGCGCGGACTAAGTCACGTCTTTGATCTGATGGGGATGTGGAAGACGATGGGTTCCAGTGCCGCTGTGAGAATGGGGTTAGTCAATGATGGTTGGAAAAGGGGGCGGGGTAGGGTGGACCATAAGCCCGTATCCGCCAACCCGCCAATTCAATTAATGTATTGAAATGTACACAGTATGAATAAGCAGTATATATGGGACTTACACTGTGCTTTATAGTTTACAAAGCGTTATTAATGTTTAATGATAATATTTTTAATACTTAAGTAAATATATATTTATTATAAATAAGAATATTTTTTATTTTATAAAGTTTTTAATTTAATAAGTTAAAACGGGAAAACGACGTTAATTTTTATTATTAAATTTTACGGCTTATTAATAAAGGAAAAAATAAAATAAAAATTATATAAGTAAATATTTATTAAACTTAAAAAAAAACATAACTTATTTTTATTTTTTATTAAATATATATTATATATTATTTATTTTTTATTTTATTTTTTAATTTTACGTTAATATTTAAATTTTATAATTTACTTATTTAATTAATTTTTTTATTTTAACGTTATATTTAAGTAATTATTTAAAGCTTAACGCAAATTAACGTTAATAAAATTAATTATTTTATTATAAAAAAAATTATAAGTTTTTAAAAAAAAAGTAAATTATTTAATTATTTATATTTAAATTCTTTTTTTTTTTAAATAAATATAATTAAATATTAAAATTATAAAACTTTTTATTTTAAACATTTAATTTTTAAAAAGTAATTAAAAAAAATTAATATTTATTATATTAAATTTTTAACTTATTTTAAAGTAAATATATTTTATTTTAATAATAAATTTTATTTAAATATAAAATACGATAATATTTAAAAAAACTTATAAATATAATAATATTTAAATAAAAATTAAACGACTTTTATTAATTATTATTTATATTTTTACTTATTATTTAAATTTTTAATATTATTTTTTTTATAATTAATATTTAATTCTTAAAAAAAGTTACTTATTAATTTAATATATTTAATTTAATTTTTTCCTTTTATTAAATAAAATAATAATAATAATAATAATTAATATTAACGTTAAAAAATTATTATTTATATAAATAATTATTTTAAAACTTTATTAAAAATATATTAAACGTGTTAAATTAAGTTTTACATTTTATACTTAAATATAAAATCTTTATAATTTATTTAATAACTTATATTTTTAAACGTATACCGTAACGGTTTATATTATATTTTTTTTATTAAAAAACGAAAAAAAAAAAACGTAAAAAAAACGATATTATTAATAAAATTAAGTACGTATTTATTTAGTAAAAATTACGTTAAATATAAATTTAATTACTTTAAAATATTATTATTAATATATAATATTATTTTTTAAGTTTATTAAAAATATTATCTTTTATATTTTTATAACTTTTTCGTAATAATAATAATAACGATAATAAAAATTATAATAATTAACTTTATTATAAAACGGAATTAAAAAATTAAGAAATAATAACGTTATTACGTAAAAAACTTTTAACTACTTTTTTTATAAAAAATACGGTATATATATAAATAAAGTTTTTTATTTATTTTATTTTTAAAATTAATTATAAATAAAACTTTTATAAGGATTTTATAAATTTAATTTTAATTTTATAAACTTTTAATTATTAACTTGGAAAAAAACCGATATTTAATAAACTTTTTTTACGCTTAAAATTTTATTTTTAAATAATAATTTAAATTTACGTTTTTTTAACTTTAAATATTCTTTAATAAAATAAATAACTTTTAAATATATAATTATTTAATAAATAAATTATTATAAATAAATATTATAACTTATTTTTTTAAAAAATAATTATTTATTACTAAATATTAAAACTATATATATACATTTATTTAATAAATAAACCGAACTTAATATAAATATTAAAAAACTAATTATATTAAAAGTATACGTATTATTATTTATTTTATTTTATATTATTTAAGTTACGAAATAAAATTAAAAAATTTAAAAATAATAACGTTATTATGCGAGGAGTTTTTAATTATTTTTATTATAAAAAATACGATATATATATAAATAAAGCTTTTTATTTATTTTATCCTTAAAATTAAAAATTAACGAAACTTTTATAAATTTAACGAGAATTTTATAAGTTAAATTTTAATTTTATAAATACTTAATTATTAATTTTTTTCTCGATTAAACGTAAAATAATTTTTATAAATAAAAATATAATAAAAAAAGTAGTAAAGTAAATAAATATTTAATAAGTATGTAACTTTTATAACCGTGCTTAATAATATAAAACTATAATATTTTTTTAATTAATTAAAATTAAACTTTTATAAAAACTTTATTATTTTAATAATGTAATTTAAATTCGAATATATGTTTTTTAATTAATCGAAATATTTATTAATAAACTTTCGTACTTTCGAAATTATATAAGTTTAAATAATTAAGTATATAAATATTACTTACGTTATATAAAACCGGAAAAACGCCGGTAAAACGTATATATATTATTTTATATATATTAAATAAAAAATTAAATACCGTAATTTAAGCTTTTAAACTTAATTTTAAAATTTATATTTTTTTATAATATTAAATTTTTAATTAATTATTTTACATTTAAAATACTTTTAAAAGTTTAATAATTAAAATAATTTAATTATTTTTATAACACGTTTTTAAATAAATTTAATTATATTAAAATTAATAAAAAATTAAATTAAAATTTTATAATTGAAATTAAATTAAGTTAAAATTAATTTAAATTAATCGAAATAATAATTAGTTTTTAATTTTAAATATTATAATTAAATGAAAATTTAAAAATTAAAAAAAGAAATAACATATAATTTAAATTAAGCGTTTTTAATTAAATTAAATTAAAAAAATTAAAACGTTAAATAAATTAAACTATAAATAATTAAAGTTAATTAAATATATAATAAAATTTTAATATAATTTAAAACGCGTTCGAATTAACGTTAAGCTTTTTTTCGATATAACGCGCGTATTAATTAAAATTATATAACGTAAATAATATTAATTATAAATGTTTTAATATTTAATTATTTATTTCTTTTAATTTTTAATAAATATATAAAATTTACATTATTTTTAAAAAAAAAAAAAAAAACCTTACATTATACGAGATAATTTATTTAATTTAATTTAATTTAATTTATAATAATATATTTTATTACATTATTATTAATTTATAACGTTATTTATAATATTTAAAATAAAAATTAAAAATGTTTATATAATAATTATAATTATATATATAACTTTAAACTTAATTTAATTTAATTTTAAACGGTATAACTTTTATTTATATAAAATTTTCTTTATTATATATATATTAAAAAGTTTTAACCTAAATATTTAAAAATTTATTTAATAATAATTTTTAAAACTATTTTTATTATAAAAATATTATTTATATAATAATTATTTTAAATTTATATATACTTTATATATTTTTTTAAATATATTAATAATATTAAACTTAAGTTATTTTTTTATAAGTTAAAAATATAAAAATAAATATTTAAATATAATTAATATAATATAACGTGTAAAATCCTCATTATTTATTTTTATAAAAATATTTTTTTAAATAATTTTTTTTAAAACTTTATTTACTTAAATTATTAATTTAAATATTATTTTTTTAAATTCTTACTTTATATTTATTATATATATTATGGAATTAAAACTTTAACTCGATTTTTTAATTATAACGGAATATATATTTTAAATTATAAATGAATTATCGTTATATAATAACTTATTTATAATTAACCATAATTAATAAATCGTAACTATTTTTTAAAAAATAAAAATAAATATTAATATTATTAAAAGTAATATTTACACGTTTAATATTAATTATTATATTTAAAATTAACGTAGTAAAACTTAAAATTAACGTTATATTTTTAAAAGTTAATATCGTAACTTTAAAAAAAAATATTACCATTTTTAAGGTAAATATTACCGCTTTTAAAATAAATATTACCACTTTTAAAGAAAATATTATTATTTTTAAAGTTAATATTATTACGCTTAAAATAAATATTACTACGTTTAAAATAAATGTTATTAATATTAATACCCGGTTTAATAATTTTAAGTTTTATTTTATCGTTTCGTAAATTTTTCTTTTTAATTATTATTTTTATATATTAAAATATTAATTATACGTTTATTATAAAAATAAAAACATAATTTCACGCTTCGTTAATAATAATATTAATAATTATATAATTACGTTATAACTTTTTAAAAATTTAAATAATATAATTATTAATAAACTTAAAACCACGGTTAATAAAATTAAAAATATATTAAATAAAAGTTTATATATTAATTTATAATTAATATTAATTATTTTCTTAAGCTATAAGTTAAATATAATTTTCCGTAAATTAAATATAAATAATAATAAAACTTATAATAATAAATTATAAAAACTTTTATATATATATAATATTATTACGTTACGTAATTAATACTTTAATAAAATTTAATAAAAAATAAGTTTCGAATTTAATAAAAAATAAGTTTCGAGTTTAATAAAAAATAAGTTTTAAGTTCGATAATTTTTAAGTATTTAAATAAGTTATAATTAAATATATTAATTAAATATTATTTTTTTTTTCTTATATATTTAAATAATATAAAATAATTAATTTATAAAATTAAAAATTATTCTTTTAAAATATAATAATAATTTAATTATAAAAGTTATTTTATTATAATAATTAATTAAAATTTATAATAAGTGTTTTATTATATAAGTTAATTAATTACGAAAATAAAACGAGACTTTTATATAATACTTTATTTTTTAATAAATTAACTTTATTAATATATTTATTTTAATTTTTTCTTATTTAAATAATATCTTTTTAAAACATAATATATTTATAAAATTATTTTATAATTAAAACTTTTAATTTTACGATTTTAAATATTTAATTTTTAAATTATTATAAGTTTTAAAAAAATAAATAAAGAGTTGAAAAAATTTTAACTTGTAAAATATATATATAAAAATTATTATATAATTTTTAAAGTTTTTTTAATTTAAAATATCGTTAAATTAAAACGTTTTAAATTAAGTCGTAACGTTATTTATTTAACTTAAATGTTTTATTTTAACTTATAATTATTATTTATTACTTTTTTATTACTTAACGTTTTTATTTAACGTTTTATTATAATTAATTAATTTATTTATTTTAAATATACGTAATGAAATTTAAAAAGTTATTTTTAGTTATAATCGTTCTTTTTATTTTTTTTTACTTTATAAATATAAACATTATAATATAAATTATAATTTTAAGTATTAATATTTTTTATCCCGGATATTTTTAAAGTTATTTTTTATTATTATACTTTTTTATTTTAAATAATAATAACATTAATTATAATTTAATATATTTTATATATTATATATTAGTTAAAAATATATAGCTTTATAATAAAAATAATAAAAATTATTTATATTTAATCGAAACGTTTAATTTAAACGCGCGTTATATTATTTATTTTTTTAATAATATTTTACGTAAAAGTTTTTATTACTTTTTTATTTTTACGTACTTAAAAAGTAAACTTAACGTAATTCGTAAAATTAAAAAGTCGTTAATTTATTATAATTTAATACCTTATTACGTTAAACTTTAATAATTAAATATTTCTTTATAATAATTTACTTAAAATTTAAAATAATATTAAAATTTTCCCCGTTTTTTAATATAAAGCTTAGATTTTATTACGAATAAATATTAACATTATTATTACACGTAATAAATATTATTATATTATATAAGCATTTTACGAAAATTAATACACTTATATTATTTTTTAATTCGTAAAAAATTAATATTTTATAAATAATATAATATAATATTTTTACGACTTATTTATTTAAATACCGTTAAACGATTTAATTAATAATTTATTATTTCGTTTTAATATTTATTATATATTCGATTAAATAAAGTTATTTATATTTTTAAAATATACCGGTAATAAATATAAATTAATATTATATATTTTATATTTATAACTTCATTATTTTTTCGAATAATAAACGTTATATTATAATTATAAATTATATATTTTTTACGATATTTCCCATAAATTTTTATTCGTTCGTTTTATTTAATTTATATTTTAAAATAATACTTTTTATATTTTTTAAACTTAACGAAACTTATTTAAGCTTTTAATACGAGATTTATTAACTTTTAATATTAATTTAAAGATTATAATAAAACATACCGGCTTAATAAATTAAGTTATAAAATTATTTTTATTATTCGTTAAAGTTAATAATAAAAAGCGTTTTTAAGATAAAGTTAATAAAAAAAAATATCGTTAAGTATATTTCGTTAAGAAAAAACGAATAATATATTTAACTAATAAAAAAGAAAAAAAAGAAAAAAAAGATAATAATATTAATATTAATAAAAAAAAATTTAAGCTTTTTAAATTTACTCGGTTTAATAATTTAAATACGTATATATTATTATTATTATTTTCTTTTAATTTTAATTTTAATAATAATAATATAAGTAATGAATATTTAAATAAATCTTTTTTAATAAAAATTTCGAAACTTTATTATAATATTTTTATAAAACGTTTTTTTCTTTTATAATATAAACGTTAATTATTAAATGGTAATAATTATAATAAATATTTTTTATAAGTTATAAAAATAAATATAAAAATTTATATGTTAAATTATTTAATTAATTTAATATTTAATTAATATATTAACTTTAATTATTTATTTAAATAAATAAGTAATATATATATATTTTAATATAATTTTAATAATAATACTTAACTTAATATTTAATTTTTTAAATAAATATTATCTTTTTTTCTTTAATTTTTTATTTTCTTTTAAAGTTTTTTTTTTAAGAAAAATTATAAGTGATATTATTCGTATAATATAAAAAATAATTTCTTTTTACATAATACCCCGTTAAAATTAAATATACCTTTCCTCGTATATAAATTACGGTATAAATACATATATTAATAATAATTTAATTAATAATTTTCGAAATTTTAATTATATTTTATTATACTTATATACTTTTAATTTTAACCTATTTTCATTTAATAAAATAAATTAATAAAAATATAAACTTTATATTAATCGAAAAAGCTTTTAAAAGAAATTTAATTAATATAAATTATAACCGTTAAAATTAAAAGTTAATTAAATTAAAAATAATTAAAAATAAAGTTATATATTAGTTATTTAATAAGCTTTTAATTAAAAGTCCCTTAATTTTTTATATAAAATATATTAACAATTTTAAACTTAAATAATTAATTAATAAAAAAGTTTAATAATATATAATTAATATTATTTAATTTAATTTTTAACGGTTTTTTATATTAATTTAATTATAAATATTTAAAATTTAAATTAATTATAAAATAATAAGTTAAATTAAAACGTATATTTTAATAATAAATTTAATAACTTTTAATTTTAAAAGAAATATTAACCTTATTACTAAAATATGCCTTTTATTTTAACTATTTATATATTTATTAATTTATAAATAATATAAATATACTTTATATTAATTAAAAAATAATTAATTAAATTTTTAATTAAATTAAGTTTCGTATTTTTATTAATTTATTTTATTAAATTAAAATAAGTTAAAGTTAAAAATATATAAATGAAATAAGGTTTTAATTTTATATTAATTAAATTATTACGAGTATAAATAATTATACGGTAATTTATATGCGAAAAAAGATATTTTTAATTTTTAACGGGGTATTACGTGGAAAAATCCATATTTTATATTACGCGAGTAATATTATTTAAAATTATTTTTATAATATCATTAAGTAATTATATTATAATTATTTAAAATTTTATACGTAATAAAATATCATTTAATAAAAAATTATAAACATTTATTTTTTAAGCATTATTATTTTATAATAATACTTTTTTTAATAAAACGTTATAAAAAATTTTATAACATATTTTTCATGTTTTATTATTACTTTAAAATTAATTTTTAATATAAATATGTAATTATTTAATCGGTAATTTTATATTTCCTCCCTTTAATTTAATAATTAACTTAATTAAAAACATTTTATAACTTATATTAATAAATAATTATATAAAAATTCGTTATTAATTTTATATTAACGATTATTTTATGCATATTTTTATTAATTATTATTTAATATAAAAATATATTATTTATAATCGTTTTATAAATTAATAACTCGTTTATTATAATAATTAAAAAAATATTATTTTTCTTTTTTTTTTTTTATACTTAAATTTTTTATATATTTTTTTTAATATATACTTTTAATATTTAAAATATATATACATATATATATATATATATATATAAATTAATTAAACATAATAAATAACATTTTTATTATTAACGTTTTAAATTTATCGACGTTAAATTTTTATATAATAAATAACTTATATTAATTACATATATTTACATTTTTTATATTAAATAACCCTTTTTTTTCGTTAACGAAAAAACGTTAAACCTTAAAATTAAAAAAAGAAAAAAAACTAATTAAACGCTTTAAAAAAATAACAAATAATTTATTAAAAAACTTCCGTATATTTATTAACTTTTATATTAAAATAATTAATATTATTATTTAATTAAAATTTAATTTTATTTTCTTTTAAAAACGTTTTATATAAATGTTTTTTAAAAATTCTTCCATGGTTTATAATTTAAAAATTTATATTAACCGGTATATAAAATTAATAACTTATATTAACACTTTTTTTTAAAATTTTATTAATTTTATTAAATTTATATATAATTTTTTCGATTTAATTAAAGTTTAAAATAATTTTATTAATTATTTAAAACGTTTATATTTACTTATAAAATTTTAAATCGATAAAATAATAAATTTACGTGGTTAAATTTTTATTTTCGATTTTTTAATAACCTTAATTAAAATATTTAAAAAAGTATAATTATTTAACGATATATATTTAAAATACTTTTATCGTTTATCGTTAAAAAGTTATAACCGATTTTTAAAATTTTTATTCGCTAATATCGTTAATTATAACCGCTAAAATTAATTAATATAAATTGAATAATTATATCGTATTAAAGCTTATAATTATATTATTAAATATAATATTCGGTTAATTTCCGTAGCGGGAAAAGGGGGTTTTTAAGAATTATTCTTCGAATAGAAATATTATTATGAATAGAATATTTTGACTCGGTGTAAGTACCTTCCCATACAAATTTGGTGAGAAGGTACATTGATCGAATTATTCATCCCTTAGAATCATTCTTTCGCATACAATGCTTCTGAAATAACCTCACTTTTCCTGAATTATTTCGAGAATCATTCCTTACTATCAAATCATTGTTATTAATAGCTATCATTCTATCGAATAATACTAGAATCATTCTTTAGATTAGAATCAAATCAGCAAATAAGGAAGAATTATTCCTTGAACTGCAATCATTCCAGACCACCTTCTGAATAACCTCACTTTTACTGAAATATTATAAGAATCATTCCTTTGATTGCAATGAAATCAGTAAACAACAAAGAATCATTCCTCGATCTGCAATCAGTTCAATCAGTTCAATCAATTCAACCCGTTCAATTAATTCAATCAATTCAACCTGTTCAATTAATTCAATCGATTTACCTTAATACGTACGTATTCAATCTATTCAATCTATTCAATCTATTCAATCTATTCAATCTATTCAATCTATTCAATCTATTCAATCAGTTCAATCAGTTCAATCTCCCTACCTTAGAAAATACGTATGCGATCTATTCGATCTATTCAGTCAATTCAGTCAATTCAGTCAGTCAATTCGATCAGTTTGATCAGTTTGATCAGTTTGATCAGTTCGATTTATTCGATTTATTCGATCTACCTTGGTAGGTGATTAAAACCTGAGCCTCGTACCTGACCTTCCTACCTCTATTTTGGCGATACCCTCATTACTTCTAATATCTGGCAGAATACCTACCGCCTTCGTTACCTTCCCTTCTATTTCCTACCTCTTGCCTATCTATTTACCTACTAGGTACCTTCCCTTGCTAATCTTTCTACTTCTTCATCTTTACATCTTTTTCTTCATCTTTACATCTTTTTATTTTTTCATCTTTCAATCATACAATCATACAATCTATTAATTTACCTACCTACCCACATACATACATACATACATACATACATACATACATACATACATACATACGTACGTACCTACTTATTTATTTATTTACTTATTTACCTACCTACCTAATAATCAATCAAGCAATCAACCTTTGAATCATTTGATCAAGGTACGTATCTAAGTAATTACCTAATTACCTACCTACAGATCGACTTACCTAATTACAAATCAACCTACTTTCAGATCGACCTAGCTACCTCCAGATCGATCTAGCCACCTAGATACGTACGTACAATATACCTACCTTTGATATACGTTCTGATCAACCTACTGACCTCCAGATCGACCTACCTACGTCCAGATCGACCTACCTACCTTCAGATCAACGTACGTACAAACATACCTTTGATATACGTTCAAATAAACCTGCTGACCTAATTACTTACAAATGAACCTACCTTCGAATCGATCTAGATACGTACGTACAAATCTATCTATTGAACAACCTTGAGATCAGATTGCTGACCTAATTATAGATGAACCTACCTACCTTCGAATCGATCTAGATATGTATGTACAAATCTATCTATTGAATAACCTTGAGATCAGATTGCTAATCTGATTACCTTAGATCGATTTACCTTAGATCGATTTACCTTAGATCGATTTACCTTAAATCGCAAGAATGATTCTAAACCCCATAGAAGCATTACATGCATAAGATCGATAGAAATTAGGAGAAACTACTCTTTATATTAGAATTATACATTCAATAGAATGATTCTAAACCTCATAGAAGCATTACATGCATAAGATCGATAGAAATTAGAAGAAACCATTCCTTATATTAGAAACATTCTAGACTTGATATAATGATTCTAAACCTTATAGAATGATTACATGCATAAGATCGATAGAAATTAGAAGAAATCATTCTGCGATCGAGAATGGTTTCTTCTAATTTCTATCGATCTTATGCATGTAATGCTTCTATGGGGTTTAGAATCATTCTTGCGATCCAGGGGTTCCCGCTATGGTTCCGTTTAAATAATCGAAAAATTCGACTTTTAAAAATTATTTAATAATAAATTTAGTAATAATAAATTTAATTAACTTTTTAATAAGAAATTTATTATTATAATTTAACTAAACGAAGTATAATAATATTAATATAATTATATTAAATATATATTTCTTTTTAATTATTTCTTTTTTTTAAATGTTTTCTTATCACGTGAAAATTATACGAATATTTTTACGTGATAAAAAAGCATTTAAAAAAAAAAGATATTTAAAAAGAAATATTAATTAATATATTTAATATAATTAACATGTAAAGTTTTTTAAATAAAAAAAACCTTACGAAAAAAAACTAAGCTTAAATTAATATATTTATTTTTATAAAAATATTTATATAAATTTAAATATTTTTTTTTAAAAAAAAAAACTATTAATTCCTTACTTCCTCGTTTTTATTAAAAAAAACATTTTTAATATTTTTATAAAATTTATATAGTTTATACTTACTTAATTAACCTTTTAAAATATAATTATAATATTATAAAATAAATTAATAAAATTATTTTAATTATAAAATTATTAATTAAATTAATAAAATTATAAAAAGTAATAATTATTTAATAAATTAAAATAATATTAATTATATTATACGTGAATATAAACTTTCTTTATAATATATTTTAAATATAATAATTAAATAAAATACGTAAAATTATTTAATAAAATCATTAATAAAAATTAATTATTATATTAATTTACTTTTAAATTATTAAAAACGATAAATTAAACTTAAAAATAATTTAATGTTTAAACGTTAAAAAAAGTAATAATTTTTTATTTAAATTTTAACGTTAATAAAATAATACCTCCTCGTTAATTTATAAAACGGCAAGTTTATTATCGTAATCGTTAAAATTAATAAAATTTTTAAATTAAAATATACTTTCGAAAAAATTAAGTTAAAACCGAATAAATTAATTAAAAATATTATTTATTTAATAATTAATAAACTTACTTTTATATTTAAACGATAAATAATAAAAATGTTTTACTTATATTTTATTAATTATAAAAATATCGTTAAATATATTAAATATAATATTTAATATTTCGGGAATATTTTTATAACGAAGGAATTTTCGCGCTTTAATTTCTTAAAAATTAATAAATAAGTAAAATCGATTAAATTGTTTAAATAATTCGCTTTAAATTTTAATAATGTTAAAAAATAATTATAATTTAATTACGGTAAATAATAAATTAATAAAAAGTTTTTTAACGTAATATAAAAGTTCGTTAAAACGTTAAAAGTAATTTTCTAAATCGTTCTTATCGGTAAATTCGCGTTTTAACATTTCTTTTACTTGCTTTAAAAAGGTTTTTATTATATATTATAAATTTTAAATTATATTATTAAATTTTCTTAAATTTAAAATAAAAATTAATAAATTATTAAATAAATTAATTATATTTAATTTTACGCGTTTAATTATTATAATTTTTATAACCTCGTTTAAAATTTATTATTTTTTTTCGATTATATAAATTAACTTTTTTTTAATAATTTTTATTAAAAAACCCGATAAAAAAAAAATAATAACGTTAAAAATAAACGGCTATCGTTATTATTAAATTTAAATATAATTATATTAAATTTTTAAGTAATTAATTAAAGTTATTTATAATAATAATATATTTTTATTAAATAAATACGAAGAATAATTTTACTTTATAAATAAATTATAAATTATTATATTAATATATTTAAAAACGTTTATATTTATTAAAAATTAAATAAAATTAAAATTTAACCCGTATAAAATTTATTAATAATTAACATTTAAATAACCCGAAAAACCGTTTAAAATTTTTATATAATAACTTTAATATTTACTTTTTATATTTTTTCGTTTTATTTTATAATAATATATAATAACGTAATTATTTTTAATAATTTACGTATAATTATATTTAACGTTATTTTTTAAATTAAGCGTAATAATAATTAACTACGTTTATTAATTTAATATAATAATTAAAGTTTAATAAAAAGCTTTACGATAACGTTAAGTTATAAATTTTAATTAAAAGTTATACGAAAAAAAATATAACTAAACTTTAATAAATATACGGCGTAATTTAAAATAAACGTGTATAATATAAAATAATTATATGTAAATTTATAATATAAAACGAATATAATTCGATGTAATATTATTTTTAAATATAAGAATTTTTAATAAAAAGTATTTAATATTAATATTACGAATAAATAAAATCTTATTAAACATTTTCCTTAAATATTTATTTATTTATTATTTATATACTTATTTAAATATTAAATAAATAATAAAATAAATATTCGTATATTTTTTTATAATTTACACGAAAAAGTAATATTTAAAAAAAAAAAAAACGAATTATTATTATTTATTAATATTTACTTAAAAACTTTTTATACCATTAACCGTTTTAGTTTTAAATGTAATTTAATAAAAAAAATAACATAAATTTTATAATAAAAACTTTAAAAAACTTTTATTAATTTTTAACGTTCGTATTTTTTAATTTCGTTAATAATATTACGTAATTTAACTTTAACGTTTTTTATTATTTTAAACGTTATATCGGTAGTTAATTAAAATTTATCGGTAATAACAATACGCGTTAATAACGAAAAAAAAATATACGTAAACACGCCGGTTATTCGAAAATGTTTATTTTTATTTATTATAATTAAAATAATTAATTAAATTATAAAGTTTAATTTTAATAAATAAAAAATATATTAAATTAATGTAAATATTTATTATTATTATTATTATAATAATATTTAATATAAACGTTTCGAAAATAACTTAATATAATAATATAGTTTTAAAAAAAGCTTTAATTTATTTTATAATTTTTATAAACGCATTTTAAGGGTAAAATAATATTAATTATTATCGCGTACGTAATTAAAATTCGTTAAAAATTATAACTATAATTAAAGATAAAAATGTAAAAATATACTTTCGTAATTAATAAAAAATAATTAAAACTAAATTAGTTTTAATTTTTAATAACGGCGTATTCGATAAAAATAATAATTATTTAAAAATATAACTTATTTAGTTTTAAATTATAATAATAATTAATTAATTTCTTAAAATAATTATAATACGACGAATTTAATTATATATTTAAATTTTTTATTATTAAAATAATAATTTTATTTATAACCATTTTTTTTACTTTCGTTAATATTTAAAAAGTATATTTAATTAAATCGATATTATTAATAATTTTCGATTAATTATTATTATTACCGGTAAAAAAATTATTAATAAACGGTGTAAATTAAGTAAAAAAATAACTTTTCTTTTTTAAATTTTAATTAAAAGTTTTTATTTAATTTTAATTAAAATTTATATTACTATCGATAAAGTTAATAAGTTTTAAGTCTTTTTTCGAAGTATAAATAAGCTCGTTTTTTTCGTTAAAAATGTTAATATTTTACTTCTAAAAACAAGTATTCCGTGTTAAGTTAATTTACCATTAACTTAATTTTTTCGAAAAAGTTTTATTAATTAATATAATAAAATATTCGTATATTTTTTATCGTTAAAAATTAAAAATACGATTATAATATATTAAATTTAAAAACTTTAAAAATTATTAAATAAATTAATACTTAATATTAAATAATAAATTAAACGTAAATATTTACGTATTAAATATTTAACTATTTTATTAAAAATTAATAATAATTATTTACTTATTTACTTAATTTTTATTAACCACGTTTAATTTAAAATAATAATAATAATAATAATTCTTTATTTTCCTAATTAAATAAAATATAATTAAATTTTATTTTATTATTATATATTTCGAAAAAGCTATTTCTTTAATGCGGATGGTTTTATTAAAATTAATCGAGGTAAAATTTAAGCTTAAAATAAAAAAGTTTTTAAAGTAAATATACGTTTATAATGTAACGTAAAAATAAAATTAATAATAATTTAATTTTAAATTACGCGTTAAACTAATAAAAATATAACTAACGGTAATAAACATTAATTTACTTAAATATTAAAGTATATATTATTTAAATAAATATTTATTAAATAAATAAATAATTTAATAGTAATATTTTTAAAATAAAATACTTTTTTTTAATAATTATTAAAGATTTTTATAAAAAATATTTATATGTTTAAAAATATTATAAATATTAAGTTAATATTAATTAATATATAATATTTATAAATAAGTAAAAAAATTTCCTTAACGAAAAAAAAAAATAAACATTTAATAAATATTTATTAAATATTAACTTATTAATAAATAAATAAATAAGTAAATAAATACTTAATAAATACTTAAATTACGTATACATGTAACGTAAGTAATATACGATTTCGTTAAAAAGGGAAAATAAAATATAATAATTTTATTTAAAAAAAAAGTAAAAAAAAAAAACATAACTTTTTTTTAATCCCGTTAATGATTATTTTTTTATTTTCTTATTCTTTATCGTTTTTTTAATAATATAAATATTATTATTACCATTTATTTATATTCCTACCCGTTTTTATATTTAAAAAATATTATATATTTATACGACTTATTTTTTCAACTAAAAAAATATTTATTAATTTAACTTAACTATAAAAACATTTAGTTTTATTTAGCTTAATAATAATATTCTTTCTTTTTTATAAACGATTTAAATGTTTTTCGTTTTAAACACTTATTTATTAACTTAAATAAATAAATTTAATATTTATATCGTTAATAATATAAATAACGTAAAAAAAAATAATACGATTATTAATAATATATTAAAAAAGCTTAATATTTAAAAAATAATATATTTAAGTAATTAATTAAGAAAAGTTAAATTAAAAAAATAACGTTATTATTTATATTATTTATTTAATTAATAAATTATTATTATAAAATATATTATCCTTTTAACTTTTAATTTAGTTTAAATATTTTTAAATAATAACATTACGTTAATAATATTAATATATATTAATTAATTTATTTTAAAATTATTATTCTTACCCGTTTAAAACTTTATATATTTTATTTAAATATAATATAAAAACTTTTTTTTATCGATTATTTTCTTTCTTAATAACGTTCGAAAATAATTTTCAATTATAAAGCTTTTTTAACGTTAAAAAATAAAACTATTAACTTACTTAAATACTTAAATAAATATTTATTATTAATAAATTATATATTTTATACTTAATATATTTAATTAATAATTTAACTTAAACTTTTTTAATAAAAATTATTAATATTTATTTACTTAAGTAAATATATATTTAACACGAAAATTACGTTCCTTTTTAATACGAAATTTAATTAAGTACTTAAATAATTATCGATTACTTCCGTTATAAATTTATAAAAAATATTATATTATTTAAAAATCGTTTTTAAAATAATAACGTTATTTTATTAAAATATTTAAATAAATAATAAATATAATTTTTATTAAATCTTTATAATATTTTATAAAATTATATAATATTATCGTTAATACTTTTTATAAATAAAGTAAAACTTATTAATTACTTAACTTAAATTTATTTATAATAAAAAACTTTTTTTTTCTTTTTTTACTTATTTATTTTTTTCGATAAAAATATAATAATATTAAATATATTAATAAAAATAATCGAATAAATAAGTAAAATAATATTATTAATAATATTACGGTATAATTATAATATAATAATAATATAATAATAATATAACGTTATTATTTCATACTTTTAATAAATATTTATAACTTAAATATTTAAATAAATAAATATATTTAACATTATCGTTATTTTATTATAATAAATTATTATTAAAAATAACGTATAATAATATTAATTAACTTAAAAATTATAATTATAGCTTATTATATTTATTAAAAATACCCGCTTATTTAAATAAACACGTATTTAAATGGTTATAATCGTAATATATATAATAATAAAATATTTTAAACTTTTAAATACTTTAAAAAAATTTTTAATTAATAAATTAATTAAATAAAAAATTAATAACTTACTTTTTAATAAATTTAAAATAAATACTTATACTTTTTATAAGTATTTTTAATATTTCGAAATTAACGTTTATTTAAATACTTATATATAATGTTATTAAATTTTTCTTACGTATTATTTTTCTTATTTTTTATTACATAATAAACTAATAACGTTTAGTTTTTAACTTATATATAATTACTTTTATAAAAAACTAAACGGTACGTCACCGTTAATTTTAAAAGAAAAAAAGGGGGGGTTTTCTTATAATAATTATTATTATAACTTTATAATAAAAAAAAACCATATATAAAAAAACACGTAAAAAATAAAAAAACTTTTTAATAATAATAAACATTAATAAAATTATTAACGTAAATTACTAAATCGCTTTAAATAATAAAAAAAATCGATAAAAACAAAAAAAAAAAATAATAAATAATTACCGTATATTTTTATAAATAAAACTTTTTAAATATAAAATATAATTTTAATAAAAATACATATACCATTAAATTTACACTATATAAATTTAAGTAATTTTAAGTTTTAAATATTAATTTCATAAAAAAATACTCGTTTTTAATTTATTTTTATTAACATTTTTAAGTTAACTTAATTTTTTTAACGTTTAATAAAGTTTCGTAATATTATTAATTTTATAATACTTAAATATATAATATATTAATATTCGATTAATAAAATATTATTAAAAAAAAATTTACTAGTTATAAATTTACATTAACTTTAATATTTTTTTTTAACTTAACACTTATTTTTATTAAAAACTACATTAAATATATAAATTAAATTAAACTTTACTTTATAATCGTTAAGTTTCGAATTTCGAAAAAAACCATTTTTATTAAGTTTCGAAAAATTTAAATTTTTTTACTTTTATTTCGTTAATTAATGTTTTTCCTTTTTAAATTAATTTTTTATAAAACGAATAATTTATAAAAATAAAAAAACCGGCTTTTAAATACCGTGGCTTTAAAAAATAAGTAAAAATTATTTATAAATACGTATACTTAATAAACTCGAATAATAATAATTATTAAATAATATTAATTTTATTAAATAAAAACTTAATAATAACGATAAAATAAAATATTACTTTTATATATTTCTTTAATTAAACTTTTTAATAATAATTATATTTTTCGTAATAATAATAATAATAACGACTTTAAAAAATTATAAATTCGTATATATTTATATAATTATATTATTAATTTAAGAAATAATTTTATACTAATTAAAAAGTTAAAAAATTAAGTATCGGTATTAAACGAAATTTTAAAAAAATAAAAATCGAAAAATAAATCTAATTCTTAAAATTTTAACATTCCCTTAAAAGTTTTATAAAAAATAACAAATATTAATAATAATAAAAAAAATAATTAATAATTAACATTATAATTTTATAAGTTTTTTTCGATTTTTTTTTTTTAAAAAATTTTCTTTATTTTTTTTTTTACTTAATAAATTATACTTTTTTAAACTTTTAAGTTTACTAATAAATATTTATTATATAATATATTAAATATTAAGTAAATAATATAAAAATACCGATAATAAATTAATAAAAAAAATAAAAAAATATAATATATAATATTATATAATATATATATAAAATTTACGTATTTTAATAACTTAAAATTAACTAAATAAAATTCGAAATATTTAAAAATATAAAAGTTTAAATTAATTACGTTTTTTACTTAATATTTAATTCGATAAATACTTAATAATTATTTTATATTATATTTTCTTTAAATTAAAATAAAAACTTAATAATAATTTACTTATTAAATTTTAATAAATAATTATTATAATTTAAGTTTATTTAAAAAGTTAAATCGTTAAAAAAAAACGTTATATAATAATAAAATATTATAATTTACACGGTTTTAAATAAAAATAATATTAATTACGTAATATTAAACCGAAGAAATGCCGAAAAGTAAAGTATAAAATAAAAAACTACGAAAATTTAAGTAATAATTAAAATAATGTAAATTAAAATATCTTTTTATTATATCGCGTTTTATTTAAAAATAATATTATTTACGTTATATGTTTTACGTTAATTATTACATTATAAAAAGCCGGAAAAACGTTAATAAAAAATATATATATTTTTTTATATAAATTAAATGGAAAATTAAATACTTAAATTTAAACTTTTAAACTTTATTTTAAGATTTATATTTTTTCGTAATATTTAATTTTTAATTAATTATTTCGCAATTAAAATAAGTTTAAAAATTAAATAATTAATATTATTTAATTTCTTTTAAAAAACGCTTTTTAATAACGTAAAATGCATTAAAATTAATTTAAAATTAAAACGATAATATACGATTAAACTTAAAATAAACTAAAATTAATTTAAATTAATTAAAATAAAAATCCTTTTTTAACTTTAAATTTTAAAATTAAATTTTAACTTAAAAATTTATAAATAAAATAAAAAGTTATTTAAATTAAACGTTTTCGATTAATTTTTATTATAAAAATTAAAACGTTAAATTAATAAAATTAAAAAAAGTTAAAATTAATTAAGTATAAAATGAAATTTTAATATAATTAATAACGCGTTTAAATTCGCGTTAAACTTTTTTTTAATATAATATATAAACATGCGAAAATTATATAACGTAAATAACATTACTTTAATATTATTATATAATAAAAAATCGTTACATTTTAAAAAATATATTACTTTTTAATTATATTATTATTATAATATAAAATTATTTTATTTACGTAATAATTAACGTTATAATAATTATTAAAATAAACGTTTATAATAATTAAAAATAATTTAATTTATTTTAAGTAACTTTTAAATTATAACTTATTTATAACTTTAAATAATTCGAACTTTTATATATATTATATTATAATGTACGTATAAAATAAAACCACTTAATTATATTATTAAAATATAATATAAATATTAAAATAATAATATTTTTATTTATATTACGGGAAACGTTTATTTTTAAAGCTTAATTATAATTATTTTTTTTAATTAAATATTTACTTATTTATTATAAAATTTTAAAACCTTTTTAAATTAATCATAATATTCGAAATTATAATTATAAAAAATATTTTAACTTATTAAAGTATAATTAAAAAAATAATTACTTTAAATTTATTCGATTTTATCGTATAATTATTCATACATTATTTAAAAAAAACACTTAAATATAATTTAAACTTCACACGTTACCATTATAAAATCCTTTTTAATAATCGCTCGTTAATTAATAATAATATAACGTGGAAATTTAAAAAAAAAATATTTATATTAAGTTATATAAATATTAATTTCGTTATAATAAAACTTAATAATAAAAATATACTAAATATATCGATAAAAATATACTTAAAAATAAAATTTAACGCGTTTATTTTAAAAAATTTATTACCATATTTTCTAAAAGTTAAATACGATTTATTTAACGGTAATAACTTCGTTTTAAAATAAAATAAAATAATATATTTTTAAAAAAAATTAACTACAATATATTTATTTATAAATTTTCCTTAAACATACTTTAAATTTAAAATAAAAATATCGTACGAAAATAAATTATAATATATTATAAAACGTAATAATTTTTTTCGTAAAATTTAACCTAATTATTACTTTATATTTAAATTAAATCCCTTTCTTTCCTCGAATTATTATAAAATTAACGAAATTATTATTCACGGTTTTTTAATCGTAAATACCTTAAAAAATTATATTTATTTTATTATAAAAAAAACAATTAATAAACCGCTAATTATTAAACGATTTAAAGTTTTTAAAAATAATTTTAACATAAAATAAAAAGTTAATTTAATAAGTAATAAAATTTTAATATTTTAATAAACTTAAACCGAATATATTATATAAATATATTACATATAATATTCACATAATTAACCGGTTTATTTTTAACTTTATTAAAATTCATACTTTTTAATTATAAATAAAATTAATATTAATATAAAATTTTTTTTTAAATAATTATAAATAAAAAAAATCTAATACCGTTTCTTATTATTACGTAACTTACTTTTTTTAATAATTATTTTTTATTATAATAATATTTCCCATCGAAATATTTATTTAAAAAATATTTTTTTTTATTATAAAAAAAATTTAAATAATAAATTAATATATAATTTAATGTTTTATAATTTCGACCGAACGATTATTTTAAAGGAAAATATTAAGTAAAATTTTAAACTTATTTATATAATTATTTTAAAAGTTAATAAAAATATATATACTTATATTTTTATTAATATTTAAAGTTTTATAATATTATATTTCTTCGTTTTCGAAAGTTACGTATTAAAAAATAATAATAATATTAATACGATTAATATTTTTAAACTTCTTAATAAATTAAATGCGTTTTATATATTTCGCATAATTAACCTTAATTTATATAATTTTTTTCGTAAAGGAATAATAAAAAATCTTATAAAAAAAATATCGGCTTACGAAATATAAGAAAATAATACTTAAAACGCCGGGAATACCGGTTAAAATATATTTATTTTAATATTAAAAAAATCGAAGTATAAAAAAAACATAATATTTAAATAACGATTAATTAAAATATATTTACTTTAATGTTAAAAAAATTAAAAAAATTAAAATATATTAAAAAAAAATCGTTTTAATTAAGTATATTATAAATAAATTATTAATTAAAATAATTAATTAATTATAATAATTTAATAAAATAATAAATATTATAACTATTATTCATAAATAATAAACATTATTTTCTAAATTTTTTTTTACGTTTTTATTAAACTAACTTAAAAAACGCTTTAATTATTTAAAGTAACATTAAATTCTTTTAACGTTATTTTAGTTTTAATTTTTAAAACTTTTTATTAAATATATTTTTTAATTTAATAAATTCACTTAATTTTTAATTAAATAAATATTTACTTATTTAAATAATTAAGCTTTAAAATAAATAAATAAATAAAAAATCTCTTAACGCATTAATTATTTTTTTAAGTTTAAGTTTAAATTATATACTTTATAATTATTTTAACTTTTTTTTAATTTCTCTTTTTTTAAATATATCGTTTCATAGTTAATAATTAATAATAAAATAAATTAATATTTCTATTTATATATGTAAAAAAAAATAAAAAAAAAATTATACGTAAATTATAAAAAGAAAAATTAAAATTATATAAAAATAATTAAAATATAAAATTAAAATAAATTATATAACATATAACGTAATTTAATAATTCGAACGTAACTTTATTTATAAAATTATTTACTTATTACCCCATTATATATATTTATTTAAAAATAATAACATTATTACGTTTTTTTATTAATTTACTTTATCGCTTTAAAATATAATATTAATATTATAACTTAACTTTTTTAATAATAACGATTAATTATAATAAATAACGTTAATTTAATATCCCGAAAATTTATTATAATATATATTTACTTAAAAACCATTTTTAATTTATTAAATATCCCGAATTAAATATTCCATAAAAAACTAATACTAAATTAACTTAATATAATTTAAAATTTATTTATACGTTTTTAACACGCATATTACTTAATATAAATAAAAAGTATCGAAATATATAATTAAGTTAAAACTTATTTAATAAATTCGTTTTAAAAAAAAACCGGTTATTATACGTATTATTATAATGCATATATACGTTATTTTTTACGTTCCCATTTAAAAGTAACGAAAAAAATCAACCTATAATATTATTATTATTATTTTTATTTTCGCTTTTACTTTTACTTTTACTTTTATTTTTATCGTTTATATTATTAATCTTATCGTTAATATCGTTAAAATATAACCGTAACCGTTTATAAAATCGTTTATCGTTTAAAAAATAATCGCTTTATTAATCGCCGGGTTTATATTTATTAAATATTAATTTTATTTAATTAATTTAAAATAAATATAATAAATTCGTAACATTATTATAAATTATTTTATTAAAACTTTTTTTTTAACTTATTTAAATAAACGTAAAAGTTTTTCGTATATTAATTACTTTAAAAAATAATAATAATATTTTATATATAAATAATTATTTAATAATTTATTTATTAAGTATTTTAAAATTAATAAAATATACGTTTTTATTATTATCGTCGTTAAAAAATATAATAACGAAATTAATAAAAATAAACTAAATAAAATAAGTAAAAAAAAACTCGTTAAAAATTTTACGAAAAAATAAACATAATATATTTTAATATAACGTAAAAATTTCCATATCGAAATTAATAAATTTACTAAACGAATAAAACATATGCGTAATTAATTAATATTTAAAAATATTAAAACTTAAATTAAATTTAAATAATATAATAAAATAATTTTAATCCTAAAAAAAGTAAATATTTTTTTAAATAAATATTTTATTATTAGAGGTATCGTAAGTAGTTTTAATTTTTTATACATTTAAAAACCGGCGTATATTATTATTTTTTAACTATCGTTTTATATTTAAAAATATAATATAATACTTTTTAAATAATATTAAACCGGTTATAATGTAATAAAATTATAAGTTTAAATTATATGTAAAATAAAAATTACTTTAATCGATAAATAAATTAATATTAATTTTTAATTATTTTTAAAATAACGATAATTTATTAGGAAATTTTTAATTATTAAAATTATAAAAAATAAAAAATAATAAATTTATTAAATTAATACGATTAATATAATATATAAAAACGTTTTATAATAATAAAAATATAATTTAACCGTTCGTATATTTAAAAATGTAAAAATAATATTTCTTAATAAATAATAATTTAATTTATAATAATAAATTATTTAATAAAAATAATTTCGATAAATAAAGTTTTATTATTTTACCGTTTTTTTTAAATTTTTTATCGTTTTTTTAAATATTATTTATAATAATATAATAAGCTTAATATATTAATAAATAATATAAACTATTCGAATTTAACGCGTTAAAAAATACTAAACACGTTAATTATAAATATTTAAAATAATATATTTTAATTTTAAACATTAATTTTATCCGAGTTATTTTAATTAAAAAAAGCACGAACGACGGTAAAAACTTTAATAATATTATTTTAATTATAATAAAAACTTAATATATAAAATAAATAATAAAATAATAATAAGAAAATTAACGTTAAAATAATATAATATATATTATATTAAATAAAATATATTATAAATATTAAATACTTAAATAAATAATTACGTATATAATTAAAATGAATTAAATAATTATTCCTTAATTATATAATTATACTTTATTTTATATAATTATAAAAAATTACTTATTTTCGTTACATTTTTTACCTTATTACACTTCCTTAATTAAGTACTTACTTAAATATTAAATATCATTTTTTTTTTATTTCCGATTCGATATAATAATCTTTTTAAAATTAATTATAAATTATTACTTATTTAAAAAATAAATAATTTTTATAATTATTAATTATATTAAATATATAATTTAAAAAAAATAAAAATAAGTTTTTTTTTTTTTTCGATTATTATAAAAAAGAAAAAAATACTAACTTACCTTAAATTATTTTATAAGTTTTTTATTTTCGCAAAAAAAAATTTAATTAATTAAAAATTAATATAAATAAAAAAGGCTTAATTTAAGTTAATTAAAATAATATTATATAATAAAAATATTTTTTTTAAATTAATTAATAAATTTATTAACTTTACGTTTTTTAAATTATACTTTTTTTCGAATTATTTTTATATATTTTTTATAAATATTTAATTAATTTTTATATTATTTTAATTTATTATAAAAAAACTTATTAAACGTTAATTACGGTTTTTTATTATTAATTATATATTATTTAAAATAAACTTTTAAGTTAAAATAACTTTTAATATACGAATGTTTTTAATTTTTTATATATTTTAATAAATATTTTATTAATTATTTATCGTAAATACGTTACGTTTTTAACGTAAAAAAATTATCGAAGTTATATTTATATAACGAAACGTTTAATTATTCCATTAATTTTTTTAATTTTAAATTACTTTTAATACTTTATTTATAATTAAACACGTTAATATTTCCGAAATTATTTTACATTTTATTTACTTAATCGATAATAATATAATTTATACTTAAATAATATTAAATTTAATAAATATTTTAATTCTTAATAAACTTAACGATTTTTTATCGTAAAATATTTTTATATATAATATATAAAACGACTTAATTTAATATTAAATTTTTATTAAATTTATTTATATTAACGAGAAATTTAAAATATACTTAATAACGTTAATATAAATTTATAAAACGTAAATTTTAATTTATTTATAATTTAACGGCGTATAACCTTTTAAAAAAATTATTTTTATTATTATTTAATTTTCTTATTTTATTTATTAATATTTTATTTATAAAAATCTTAAAATATATAATTTTATACTCGTTCGCGATTTATACCGTTCGTATTTTTTATAATTATAATAAGCTTATTATATATAATTAATTAAAAATACGTTATTATTATAAATAACATTTCGATTTTATAATTTATTTAAATAAATTATAATCGAAATTTTAACGTTTTAATAAAAAATAAATATTAATTTAACACGTTTATCGAAAAAAAATTAAATTTATTAACGTTACATTAAAAGATTTTACGTAAATATGTATCGATATAAACGTAAATTTTAAATCCGGTAAAATAAAGCTTTATATAACCGTTTATAAATTATATATAATTTAATTTTAAAATTATAAACTTTTTATTTTTCCGCTTTTTATTACTTAATTTATTATTACGACGTTATTATATAACTTCGAAATATCGTTAATAATATACGTTATATAATTCGTTTTTTATAATAAAAATATAAATATATTTATAAATACGTTTTTAAACGTTATTTTTCCTTAACTTTTTAAAAACATTTAACATTTATTCGTAATTATTAATAAATCGATTTATTTTTATTATATCACGTAATCGTTAATATAAATTATTAATTCGTTTTTTTATATTATTTTTTATTTAAATTCGAATAAAAAAAACATAATTAATTATTATTTTATATTAATATTATAAATAAATTAAAATTAAATCGTTATAATAATTTTTTTTATAAAAATAATTTCGTATAATATTTATAAATTTCGGGTTATAATCGAATTTTTCGTAATAAGTTATTTTTCATTTTTTTAACTTACGTTTTAAAAATCATTTCGATATATTAATTTTTAATCGTTTTTCGCTTAAATAATTAATGATAAAAATATATAATAATCTTATTTTAAAAAATTAATAAATTTCCGTTTTAATAAAATTAATATTTAACTTATTTTTATAAAAGCTTTATTATTAAAATTATCGTTAAAAAGTATATAAATTAATATTAAAATTATATTTATTTCGAAAAAAATATAAAATTTCTTTTTATAAATTACCTTTTTTTAATTATAATTAAAAAAATTCGATTTTTAAAAACTTAAAAATTAATTCGAACTCGTAATATATTAATTTTAATAAAAAATAATAATTATTAATTTTTTTTTATTATTCGAATTAATTACTAATATTAATTTATAAATATAAAATCCCCGCGTAATACGAATATAATATTACTTAATTAAAACCCCCGGAATTTTTAAATTATTATTTCGTAACTTTAAATTTTCGATATTATATTTTTTCCTTTAATTTTTTCTTATTTTTCTTTTTTTTTTCTTAGATTTTTTTTTTAATATACACGATAAACTTTTTTAACTTACCCACCTTTTTTTTTTTTTTCGTTATAATTTAATTAAATTAAGTTTTAAATTATTATAAAATATATAAAAATATATTAATTATAATTATAATTATTAATAAAACCTTTTAATTAATTTTAATTATTATTTATAAAAAATTAAATTTTTTAATTAAACTTACTTTTTTTTATATTATAATTAATTATAATTTTTTTTTTATTATATATATTTTTTATATTTATTTTATATATTAATATAATATAATTATTTTTCTTAATTTATTTAAATTAAACTTAATTAAAAATATATGTTTTTATATCGAATGCGAACCGTTATATAATTAAATCGATAATAAATGATTTTATTCGTTATATAATAATATATAATAAATAATTATATAATAATATTAATATAATTATAAAACGGAATAAACGTAACGCGAAACGACTTATTTTTTTTATAATAAAATTTAAATCGATAATTTTAAAATAAAAATTAAATTTTTTTTACTTTTTAATGTTTATAAAGTATTTTTATATATAATATTAATCGTTTATATAAATTTATTTTATATTATAAATAATTTATTTACCCATTTAAATATTATTTAAATAATATAATTAATCGTAAAAATAACATTATTTATTATAAGTTTTTTAAACGTATATAAAAAAAATTATTAATATATATTATTAAAAGTTTATAAAAATAACTTTAATTTATTATATAATATTTTTTACTTATAATTATTAAAATAAAATTATTTAACTTATTTTTTTTATTATTACTTTTATTATTTTTTCGTTAAAAATAAATATAAAAACGAAAAAAAACGTAATAAATTTATTAACTTATTAATTTTATAATTTATTTCCTTTTTATTAAATTTATTATATATTATTTAACTTATTACGTATTATAATTTTAATATATTTTTTATAACGAAATACGAACCGGTTAATTTTTTTTAATATATATAATTTCGAATTAATTTTACCGGTAATAAACGAAACGAATATAAGTTAAATAAATAAAATAATAACGTTTTAATTTATATAAATAATACTTACACGTAAATATTAAATAAATAATACGTTATTAAAAAAAAATATATTAAAAATATTATAATAAATAAATTAACATATAATAAAAAAAAAAAAAAATAATTTTAAAAATTACTTTATACGTTTATAAATATTATATTTATAAATATAAAATAAAAATAACATTCGTGGTAATTAAATACTTTAAAACATATAAGTTAAATTTAAGTTTATTTAATTAAAATTATTTTTATAAATATTATTTAAAAAAAAATAATATTTTAATTTTTTTTTTAAAATAATATTTAACTTTATAAATTTAACTTAATATTAATATTATAAATTAGTTTTAAATTAATTAACGAAAAACTTTTAAATATAATTATTACGTTAAATTTATTAAAAAACTTTAATCGGTAAAAAAATATTATATTATTATTTCATTAATAAATATTACCGGGTATAAATAAATAATTATTAATAATTTATTTAAAAAAAATAAAAATCCTTAAAATAAATTAAAACTTTATATTAAAAGTAATATTTTTAAAACTTTCGTAGTTATATATAAAAAACGAATTAATATATTTTTACACGTATAATTTATAATAAATTTTTATAATTCCCACATTTCCCGCATTTCGACTTTTATTATATTTCTACTTATAAAATAAATAAAAAATTTAAATAATTCATTTTTTAAAAATAATAAAAAAAGTTAATTTATATAACGTTAACCGGTATATTCGTATATAAATTTTAACCTTATTTTATTATTAATAAAAAATTAAATATTATAAAAAAAAATCTTAAATTAATTTAACTTATTATTATTAATTTTTAAAATAACGTTATAATAAAATTCGAAAAATTTTATTTTAAAACGTTTTAAAATTATAAGTTTTATTAAATTATTTTTATTATTAATTTATCGTTAATATTTTTTAAAAAAATTTTATATTAATTAAACGTTTCGTAATTTATAAAATACATTAATAAATTAATTTTATTAACGAATCGTTTACCGTAAATTACGAGTTTTTAAGTTTTTATACTTTTAATTTACGGTAAAAGTAGTTTAACTTTTTTTTAAAACCGGGAATAAATAATATAAACGAAAAAAGTTTAAAAAAATTTATATAAAAAAAACCGGTTACGTTCGATAAAAAAAACTTATTTATTTTTATAAATATAACATAAATTATTAATATAAAAATATTATTCATTTTTTATAAAACGCGAAACATTTTTAATAAAATTACCCGTTAATTTTAATTTTTTTAAAACGTTATTTTATTAAAATCGTAATAAAATTTAATTACTTAAAATAAAACTTTTTTAAATAATTAAAATTTAACCATTAATATAAACCCCGTTATTATAATTACCGTTTTAAAATATAATAATAATTATAATTACGTATTTACCGAAAATTTTTTTACATTTTTTTATAAAAACCATTCGTTAAAACTTAAAATAAATGTTAAAAAACGAAAAATTAATTAACTTTTTATTAATATTATCGATTTTAAAAACGAAAAAAACGATCCGATAACGCATCGAAAAAACAAAATCGTTTAATTAATAAATATAAAAAAAAACCGAAATAATAAACCACGTAAAAGCCGTAATATTTTAAATTTTTAAATCGATAAAAAATTATTAATTTTTAAATATAATATTCGTAAATAATCGGAATTATTAAAATTTAAATATTATAAAAAACTTATTAATAAACGATAAAATATTATATAAATAAATAAATTTAATATATCGTTTTAATTATTTTAAAAAATAATAAACATTATATAAATAAATATTTCATTTTTAAAAATCTTTTATAATATTAATATTATATTAATTAATATTTTAAATATTAAAATTATATAAATATATTAATTTTTATAAACTCGTTTATTTATAATTTTATATAATACATTTAAAATATTCCTTTTAATAATACGTTATTACGTAACATTATTAAACTTTAATAAAACTCGATATAAATTATATTATTTAATTACGTTTTTTATAAAATATTAATATTTTTAATTATAAATAATATAAAACGAAAAAATTAAAACTTATTTAAATATAATAATATATTAAATTATAATTTTTTTTATATAAATTTAATTTTAAAAATTAATCGAATATAATTAATTAAAAATAACGCTTTTTAATTTAATATAAAATTATATATATTATTTTATATATTTTAAATTTAAAAAAAATTTAACTAATTATAATAATTATTTTTTAAACTTTATATACTTTAATTTAAACGCGTTTTTTTTACATTATAATAATAATAATAATAATAACATTATAAATAATAATATTAATTTTATTTAATAAATTTTTATTAACGTTAAAAATATACCGCGATTTAATTTCTTAATTATTATTTTAAATTATAAAAATAAAAAAAAACCGTGTTTTTTACCGAAAATATATTTAAATTACACTTAATAACGTTTAAAAAGTTTTTAATAATATATAAAAATATATAAATATTTTAAATAAAAATAAATCGAAATTATATTATTATTTATATAAAATAAATAATAAAAAAATTAAAAATACATAAATAATCGTTCATTATTTAAATAAATATAAAATAAAATAAAAAACTATAATTATTAAAAAATTAAATTAAAAATAAAAATATAATTATAAAAAATAAAAATAAAAATAAATAAAAATTACGTTAATAAAAAAAAATATTAAAACTAAATTCGAAAAAACCTTATTAAATAAAGTTTTATTTTTTAAAAAAAACATTAAATAATTAATATTTTATTCGTTAATTATAAAATTATTTTTTTTATTATTAAAAAGTTATTATTAAAATTTTTTACTTTTATATTTAATATATTTTTTATTTACTTATTTATTTTCGAAAAGTTACTTAATTAATTATTAAATTAATAATAACTTAAAATTTAAACTAATAATATATTAAGTTACTTTTTTTTTACGTTTAAATATAAAAATTTTCGCTTATTTTAATATAATTAAAAACTTAAATAATATAATAAAATAATTAAATTAATTTATTTTTATTATTATAACTTTTAATATTATAATAAATAATAATTATATACTTATTTATTTATTAAATATTTAAATATAATAAAATTTAATTTAATTAATAATTATTATAATATTATTAAATAAATACTTATTTTTTTAATATTTTTATAAAAATAAAAAAACTTATTATATTTATTTAATAAGTATTTATTTATACGTATTATAATTTATAAACTTTTTAATTTTTAAATTACAAAGCACAGTATATTTTCGTCGTACATTATATTTATATAGTATACTTTTCAATACATTAATTGAATTAACGGGTTGGCAGATTTATCCTTATGGTCCGCCGTCCGGGGTAAGGTGTCGTGGCTTACGATAAGATATTGTTCAGCTGGGAAGGCGCCCCATGGTGGAGATACTTCAGCTGAATGTGAAGCACCCTGTTGTTCAGCCATTGGTACGAACTTTATGGTACTTGAATCCGATTTGGATACGATTCCTGTTCTTAGGTTAGGTCAACTAAGTAGGTTGTATAGAAGAGCGAACGGTTTATTCAGATCTTACCCGGCTTTTATGAACTCTCCTAAATCCAGGAGATTGGGGCAATTGATTTCCAATTGATAGTATTCATTTCATAACCTCTAATAACCTTTTCTTACCTAGTTTACATCACAGCTGTTTTATTTCGTATCTAGGTACTGTCCCTTGAAAGGTGTGGTAAGAGTTCGATTAATAGCAGGTACCTAGGTATATGAGGCTCGCTAGGGCCCTGAAGACATAAGAATACATAAGCATCACTTACCACTCTGACGAATAGGTATTAATCCATCCCAACCATGGAGTGGAGGTTTAGGTGTTGCTTTAGAGGGTATCAACCAATCACTGACCTTTTGCCAATCACATTTCTCCCCGGCTTCTCCAGAAGTGCCATGGTAATGTATAATGATATTGCCAATGACTTGACGAGAATTTCCTGTCGCAAGCGCTATTCAACGGGTCAATACCTCCTCCGATTGGGGGCCATTTCTTGCATTTCGGTTGGCATTGGGCGCTGACCCCTTATTACGCATTCCGCAGTACGCCACTAAATGGTACCTATCGTAAAACATAGCTCCTAAAAGTTGGGCATAATTCTTCTAAAGAAAAGTTTTAGAATTCACGCCATCAATTATTAAACCTATGACGCGATAAGTCACGACATAAGGTCGTCATCGCACCGGCTACTCTCGCGTATCGGAGCCTCAAGTCTCTAAACGACACCATTACCACCCTCGGTCACGCACCAGACAATATTAGAGACCTCTGTAACGATCTCGACATACTACAAAATCTTTTTAGCTCCCTCCAGACAGAGCTCGGAGATGCTCAGAGTATCAGCGAAACTCAATCTTTGACTCTGGAAAGATTAAAGCCTGCACTGAACAATTGCAGAGCAGCTTGTGATGGGTTCAATTCCAAGCTATCTCGATTTACCTACCATTCTGATGCCGATAATGTCAACTGGTCCTGTCTACAATTTGAAGAAGATGACATCCTACCCTTCAAAGCTAAGCTAGCGGACTGCAAGAAGAGCGTGGAGGAAAAGACCGGCAATAACGTCAAATATGCGCGAGCATTCGACGAGTCGCGACAGTTCATTGGTAATATCGGAGATGCTGGAAAAGGCTGCCCAGTGACGAATGTTGAATACGGAGATGCTCGACAGAAGTCAAAACAAGTCATAGGGAATATGTCGGACGAGGCTGCCAGAGAACTGTTCAAGTGAAAGCTGCTTCTATGACGCTAGATTAATATAATAATACGCTGGTCACGAGAGACATACCACGACAGATACCGCCGGCCATAATAAGACATAATAGCATGGAATTAATACTTCTATCGTTCTACTAGTCAATATATTCTCCGCTGGCGGAGTTAAGAGGTATTCACATGTACACAGAGCGGGCCTTCGGATCTACGAAGCCCTGCATTGACGCCCCAAGACACGGCACACGATCATCGAGTCCGCACACCGGTTTCCGGGTTTCAGCCACCATAAGCAGCCCTATATCATGCACGCCATCCGTCCAATAGGGCTGGCGGGGTTCTGCCGACTGTACCCATCTGACCCCGGGATATTTGTTCCTTCCTTCAACTCAATGGGCTGAAGGTCTCACCGTGGCTGCAGATCCGTGACTTACATAGTATGATAAAATGTCTTAGATCAGACGCCGGCGTCAGCCTGGCTATGCCGATTACGTCTCTTCCGGCTAAGACATAACACTCGAGGTCGGAGATATATCAGCGGTGTAGAATCTCAGACGCGCGGTGGTGTTCTACCTGCGCCTCAGGTGCTATGCAATCTCACGACAAAGATTGCGTTGCCTACCTCTCGCTCGACGATCCCACAGTTTCCGGGTCCAACAGCGTCTTGAAGCCCGGAAGCGGGACACTAACCAGACCCGCCTAACGCGAATTAGGGCTGGCTGGCCCAACACCTGTGTCTCCAATTAGCACAAACAGGCGATCCGCGCCCACAACGGCCGTCCACGAAATTCTAGAACGCTTCTTTAGACAGCGCAGCTGAAACATAGCACCCGACGGCGTGTCGACGGGGTCATCGAACGCCGGCAACCCATTCGCTGTCCCGCCGCGCCGGGAAGGGCGCCGTCGTCCACTAGCACGAACGCCGGCGCTGCTGGTAGGCAGGGATGCCAATACCATACCATGCACGTCCTTGGCTTCCAACAAGTTCGATGCGCGGCCCCCGGATAACCGGATGGGCGTGCGCGAAAGCTGGGGAAAGGGAGGATCGATGGCCAAGACGACGTCGCTCGCGATTGGAAACGATGGTTCCGTATACACGTATACCAAGGTCTTGGATATACGTAGGTAGGTATGTCTCGGTTGTCAACTAGCCTACTAGGTAGGTAGGTAAGTCAGAGGACGTTAGCGCAGCCGACGAGTTGCCTAAACGATCGCTTGGGCTAGTTACCTGGGTTAGTGTATTGTAGCGCGGTTTGAACGTTGTGTGTTGGTAGATATAAAATTGTGATAATAATAATAAGGTTCGTTTCGTTACGTAGGTTATAGGTAGGGAATCGGGCGTGGTATGCCATTTGAACTACCGGCTTCCGCCGCCGAAGAGATGCGTGACGGGGCGGAGATACTGCTTTGGGACTAGAACGGCGTCACCTGTTACACGGCCGAGTTACGAGATGGCTTTAGTTTAGGTGTGTAGGTGATACCTAGTACTGTAGAGGTAGGTAGGCAAGTATGTATTATGTGGGTGCTCAGCATGGCCTTTCCGCCGCCGTGGTGACGATCACTTTCGGGGGAAAGCGTTAGTTAGCGTGAGGCGTTACGTGGGTGCGCGGCCGAGATCCCAAATGCAGGTAGCCGGAGAGGGAAGACGCCGGTGGATCTCAGGTGCGTTGTCGATCGAAAATCAGGGTCTTTAACCCCGAAGAAGAACGGCGGTTTCCTAATCGCTGGAAACGACCTCTCGTAATTGGTTCCTGGGCCGATAGATCCCATCGTGACTAGGTAGATTGCTTAGATGATTAGGTGGTGTGGATTCCTGGGT
This sequence comes from Annulohypoxylon maeteangense, assembly GCF_022496945.1. NCBI lineage: Eukaryota > Fungi > Ascomycota > Sordariomycetes > Xylariales > Hypoxylaceae > Annulohypoxylon > Annulohypoxylon maeteangense. Next base: position 1,862,221 of record NW_025953251.1, on the reverse strand, counting down.
TTTGGTTCCGATGGTATTCTGATAATACGGGGGGGATTCGAGATGGGTGCCGAGCTTGGCGACTGGATTATAGGGATGCATACGGAGATGCGAAACCATGGATGGTTTTCTTCTTATGGTATTAGATAACATGCTCGGAATACGTTTTTATATACTGATTGACCATGCCACGTTGTCCGTGCCGGTGAGGTAGCTACGGTTGGGAGCGGATAAGGCGAGCAAGCTTGGTTATACGAGTGTTACGGTAGTACACGGGTCCTTGCTGATGAAGCGCGGAAGTGGTGTCTAGGCCGACGGAACTATATCATATACGCAGATGCAATAAAATGTGGCAATGTCATGTTCATCTATTCCATACATAGCGCTTTGCCACGGATCGTATCTGTATAGACGTTGCTCTCTGTACCTATAAACTCGATACTGGATCAATGACTGCCCATTAAGCTTCGTTTGCTTGATTTGTCGAAATGACTAAGATTATACAACGACTGAGGGCTTCGGATTTAAATGACGTTGGATTAGTATTCTATAGTCTACCTAGCTGAGTACCTAAGTAGGTAGGTTAACTGTTTTGGTCCATAATTGGAAACTAGAAGAGTTGAGCGAGGTTTGATCAGCGAGTCTTCATGTGAATTTCTTCTGTTTCGGGCATTTGACTATCGACAATTCTTAATTGGTAGACTATGACGAAATGTTGTTGTGGGAGGCGTTACATGCTACAGTCGATGCATTCTGCAATGCGACGCTTTCTGCTTCCACGTCCTCTGTTCCTTCGAGATGTGACCAGCGAACGGCCTGATGCCATCTCTACCCAAGACACGCGGGATGCGGGTAAGGCATCGTTAATGGTATGAGATCTGCACATCGGTGAAAAAAATTCCCATGACTTGCAGTAGAGCGGATGCCCGCTGGGTGGGTCAGAGATTATTATTAGTCCAGCCCGTCCTGCTTGACTGCTGCATGAGGTCCAGTCCGTAACAGTCGACCACCAGTTCTGGACACGGCATAGCACGGCTTGCATTGTTGCCCAAAGATTGCGACCGTGAACTGCAGGATGACAAAATCATCCCACACAGGCGGCTCCATGAATCTCGGGGCTATAGTGGTCTAGAAAACATTTTCTAACTATAGACGAAGAGTCTAAAGTCTTAGTATACGTCTACCTTAGAGTCGTTGACTAGCGTATCGATGGCTCCTTTTGGTCTGGCAATGGTTGCCGAATATGATCCCGTAAAACAACGAGTCCCTACTGCGTAAGCACTTCGGAACCATCCCTCTATTTCATTCCGATGGCCCGATAACCTGGGTCCGCTAACTTGTGGAGTTACTAGGTGAAGAGGCTCGGTCTGTTCGTTCTACCTATCGCGGAATGAAGGTAGGATAGTGTATTTAATAATCCGTGACTAATGGATAAGGGTGTCGATGCTGTTAAAAGGCTTTCAGGCACGAATAACGGGGGAGACGTCATGGGGTTAGCGGTCCTAAAACTCGCGGACTGATAATATGCTGGTATAGCTAGGCTGGGAAAGGTCAATTTGCCAGTCTTCCATTAATCAATCAGCTATTGGTTGATTATATGAGTTTCATTTGTCGAGAGAATTGAAGAGGACCGACCTTTTCCATTTCTAGTCATCCCCGAGAAAAGTATGGGTGGGAATAAGTACGCCGTACGCAGCCCTTGAAAGTGATCGGCATATCTGAGAAAGGTATCCCACCCTTGCTCTCCCTGCCTAGGTCCCTGCACAGGACGGACACGGTGCGCCATCTGCTTTTGCAAAACCTGGGGAAGACAAGGGTAAGCTGATCGATGTGAACCTCGGAAAGTGACGCGCTTTGCTCTTGTAGGAGTAGTGTAAATAGGTATCAAGACCTACAGTAGTAGTCAATATTAGGAAACTAACAGCATATTAATAGGCGGTCACGTTCTGATTTAGCATCACAGACTAAGCTGTGGCCCGCTGTGCCGGTAAAGATGAGAGCCGTCGCTTAGAACAGACGATAATACATATCGAATGGGTTGCAGTCTAGAGTAACTTCTATCACAACTCAGAAAACGACTCAGGAACGGGATTATGTACAAGACCAAGAGTTCACATATTGTTGGGATGGAAGACCATATCGGACAAACCTTCAGCTTGACTTTGGGTCACACTAGTGCCAACGTTTCGAGAGTTTTGACTGCGCTTCAATGGCTTCCATTGGCGTATTTCTTTAGCTTTCGAGTTTAACGTTGGAAATAGTAACGAGAGTCGTAAGCGTTTATACTGACATAACTCAATATGGCCTACGGGAAATAATAGCTAATGCCTTGCACAACCCTGGAATGCCGTCCACCTGACATTTCACACTTTTCATGCCTCTATTTCAGGTATAAAGCGGGTGGGTTAGTGCCGAAGCTCTAAGCGCAGCACAGCAGTAGACTGGCTGTCGGAGCTCACTCGAAACGGTAGCAGGAAAACCTAGATCAAGGTGCTATGCGGTAGAACGGCTTTTATTAGTTTCTTGGTGGGCCAGACTGATCCATCTATTAAAGGGAGTGTCTGGGCGCTGATCTGACCCCGAAGTGGGTTTTGGAGAAATTTGGGGTTCTGGGGGAAGAGGGAAGGGGGAAGAGCAAGTTCTGCATCGTCTTTCCCCAGATGCCGAAGCACCGGGAGGTAACCTCTCCGCGGTATGCGTGTCAAGGTGGACGCGTGCCGATTGGGAGCCCTACTACCTAGTATGGTAGTGGATAGTGGCCGATATCGACCTTACCGATGTCCCATGGATGCTCCTGAACGGTTACAAACAGCGCCGCAGGGTCCTTCGTCGAGCTGCATGCCTAGTACCTATCCCTTCGGCTACGGCCGATATTAACAATATACTGACCTACCCCATATAGGAGTCAGGTAGTTATTTGGAGATATCCATGTCGAGCAAGTCCAGCCCTAAGTTGAGCCGACGCATTGGAAGAGCTAGTATGCTAAATTCAACGGATTCATCACTTTGGGTTGTTAGACACAAAGCCACAACATTACGTATCTAAAGGATCTGGGCATAAGCGAAAATGATACACCTGGCAGATTCTTCAGCTAGCTCCTGAAGTGATCTAACAGCATTGGTCCCGATTGATATCGGATTCTTGCGGTGTGAGATGGCGCCAAGGTGAATAATCAAGGTGAAGCCGATAACTCAAGGGTTTGATTCGTCAATTGCTCGGAGAGGAATTCACCCCTGCTATCCGATATCCTTGAAGAGCCGGAGAACTCCTACAGTAAGAATTTCGTAATAGCTGATTACCTACTTGGGTCTGGGAGTCGCGTTGTGTCGGGCTTAATAGAATATGATATGATAAACCGACCTTGTTTAATCCATCGATCCGCTTTACAGACGGTTTCGGCGTGACGAAAAGAGATTGAGATTGAGACCCTAATGGATTGAGCAAAACGATATCGTTTAATGCAACGGTAGTCGGGGGCCAATTCCGGTCGAGGTCACTTCGGTTTGTGTTTTCTTCATACATAAAATGCATATTTCGGAAATTCGCTTATGTACCTGCTTAAAGCTGACTCTCATTAGTATGGTACGGCACGCATAGTGGCTTCAGCTTCGGAGTGGGTGGATCTCGTTGAAGTAAAGGTTAGGCAGGTATGGGTTTAAAGTGTTGCAAGGACTCAGCTTCTCTTAGTCTTGATATAGAATACATAGAAAGAGTGTATCCTGCTTTTCAATAATCAAGCTGTTGTTCTAGAAACGATCCTCGTATGTGAGGGAGGCGTCATATGTACTATGTATGTGGGAGGGACTAACGGTGCGAACAGATGGGTTCGTTCGTATCCTCCTACCCCTGTTTCGATAAATCTTGGCTGGGGCGGCATAGCCAACGGGCGAACATTGCGCCATAATATCGAGCTGCGTGGCATGCAGGGTTACCTCTTTAAGCCGTTGATACCCCAAACGTGCTCTCTTTAAGAACCTATCGCTGCCCTAGCTGGTTCGGCTAGCCGAGCCCGAGCAGCCCGAGATCTTTGCTTTCTTGCTGCAGATCGCACAAAGAGGCATAAAATTAGGACGGTCTTTTTGCAATATTTGTATCAAATTCTTATTTTGACGAGGCTTCGCGATGTTCGATGTAGAGAACAGTGGTTGGTATTGAAATGTAAAGGTAACGCACAGATTGCGAGTGTTAATGATACCAAAATTATGAAAGCCCGAAAAAAGGATCAGGCTATGTCGTCCCTTTCAAGGGCTGTGATGGATGTCTTGGCTTGTCAAATCAGCCAATCCCATGTTTTTGATTTGCTTCCGTAGTTACATAGTAGCTGTCGCCGCGGAAGGCAAAATCGTCGTTGTGCATCCGGAGACTAGACTGACCTAGACGGAAGGTAGCTTTCACCATTGGCTCGAGAAATGAACGAAAGTCCCATCAAGTGATCTCTTGATAAGAAAAGAATTGTATTGGACGTGGCTAGTGTCGAAGAGCGTTTATGTATACCTAGGTAAGAAGTAGGGAAAATGTACGCATAATACTCGACTCACTAGACTGTAGAGTTCCGATACATACCTCCATTTTTGTGTGCCATGCCACGTTTTCTTTACCAACGGGAACGGGCTGGCTGGGTCGCACGAAAGGTATCTATCCGTTAAGACATGTTTATGCCATATTGTTGGGTATGCTGGCAGAGTACATTACTAATAGCAGCCACACTGTGACTGCTATTAAGCTGAAGCGAAGAGGCTTAAGTTTATATTGGTATATGCCCTAACGTCCCGAAAAGGATGTTGAGAATACCTTAAGCTTGCCGTACGGAAAGTTGATCCTGGTGAGCGCGCCGTGTAAATACCGTGTGGGAATTGCTTTGAGGGACCCTCGAGGTGAAACTGCCATCGGCATACTTCTAGATTAGTTAAAGAAGCTTGACTTATCTGCACGTAAGACAAGTCATGTAAGACTGGCCATGCAAGACTTGTCATATATTTGATTCAGGGACGAATTTTTAAACGTATTCTTGGATGATTTCGACTGAGCGAAGAAATGGCTTTTGTGTGTCGGTACATACATACCTCGGTAGGTACATGGTTAGCAGCTTAATACGCTGTAGCTGCAAGCTGCGATCTTCGGCGGCTACAGCGCGCTGTTAAGACCCGTATATTAGATGTAGCCGGATATAAACTGTGTACTTGGGTACTTACTACATAAATGTAATTAACCCAGATAGGTACAGATTAGCAGTAGCCTGCATCTTTTTAGCTTGGCCTGCCATTTTTAGTCTATCGCATAAAAGGGGGTCCTTGTATCGAGAAGCAAACCTCGTCATAAAGAAAATGGTAACCGTAACAAAATAACAAAATACTTATACATCCTCGAAATACTTGTTTGTCATACCGATGAGGTGAAGAAAGGCTCGTATGAACACTTACCTGCCATATATCCATGAATGTTCCATATAAATCGCATGAGATACGAAGGCTTGTAGGCAAGCAACTCCTAGCCATCCACTTAGGCGGATTGAATCATTTGTCGTCTCCTTGGATCCGAGACAAGCTTCCTCTTTGGTTCATCATTACGGGAGTAGATGAATCCTAGATTACCATCGTTAACGCGACGTTGTATATATCCGGAGAGAGCTATTGGCCTGGGCGGAACCCCTGGCGGCGAGCGTATAATAATAGTGTGTACTACGTAATTTGTGCTATATGCGCGTGTGTTGTGTGGTGTGAAGCTCTAGGAGTATGCAGCATAGATGATTGAGATGTCTTTCTGTGGGAACAATGCTTAGCTGGATACGTCTAAGCGCGGGATACGTAGGCGTAGTGTAGAAGACGGACCCGATTTCAGCCAATGGCAACACACTCGTGAGACTCTAACGCTTGACGCAAGGCGGCCGGGATCGCAAAGTTCGATCGACTCATCCGGCGCCGTCGATGGTGATAGTGCATATACTACATACATACACATACATGTACGTCCTGTATGTCTTTTAGAACGTAGGAATACAATTGGGTAAATGGGGGCATGGTGCAGATATAAGGAGGACCGGACTGGTCGAGGCAAGAGGCGATGATGTGCCTGCAGGCCGCTAACAGACCGAAGAGAACCATCAGATTCGCCAGCCAGCTAGCTAGCCCAGGGAAGTTGACGAGTTGCTTCAAAGCCAATTGCCCCTCGGTCCCCTTCTAGCAGCCCCTCCAAGGGTCCCTTCGCGGCGCGAAGGCTGTTGGAGCCTTGGGAGGCTTGATTTCAAACCAGAGCAGATCCAAATCGGTTACCAAGCTCCATTTCGCCGAATTCGCTCCGTGGACAGGCTTGTGGAACAGGTAACTCCCTGAAGATCATCTCATTGGTAGGAAAAGAGGCTGACACTGATATCAAGTGAGGATATCGAAGACCGCCTTAAATACACACCTAAGCGAATATCTAGAAAAGTCGATGTAATCTCGTGATAACATAGATTACGAGAAGCGATAGCGCGACTCAAGCAATGAGGGTAATATCCGAGGATTGATGATTGATACCGTTTGATAGGCAAACAACAAATGCCTAGGTGGTTGAGGAAGAGAGCGTTGGTAAAATACGTGAACCGGACATTGAATGCAACCCGACCTGGTGAATCAAATTGAAAGGCAAGATCTAAGTAAATTCCCTGTCAAACGTTAAGGATAGCGGTTACTTGAAATCTATGTAGAATATACATCATTCAGATTTGCATCTTGTGACCAGAATCCACTCCTAACTGTGGATTTGGCTCCGGCGGTTCTTGCCATGCAAGCCATGCAAACCAATCAGGTGGCATATAGACGAACATACCCCTGTACGTGGATCCCTTGTCAGTGAGTAAGATGCCCTGAAACTAACGGGTTGCCCTTGCGCAAGATCAGCCCATACGCAATCGCCTAAACGAAGTCATAGATACATGGTTTAGTGGTACTCGTCTGGTAATACAAGCAATTTTAGCCATATCAAATGACCTGCTAAGTTGATTTCACAGCCCACTACCAACCTTAACCTGTCCTTCTCTGCCTCTATGCCTGCCCTGAGAAGTGCGATGAAATCACACTGTGGCAATGGGTCGGCGTTATTGCCTTCAAGTAACTTGAATCCAGCCCAATGAATGACCCGATCCTGCTCAACCCGGTTTAGTTTTTTAAGGCACTTCTATTCTGCCTTTTGTACTTTTCAGAAGTTATTTTCTTAGTTGTTTTTTTTATCTTCCATTTTCAAGTCGTTGAAATTGCTTTATCTACCTTTTTCCCGATCTTTATAACATCCCACCTCGTAGTTCCCGCCTGACCGCTGGTTGAAGCGTTTCCAATTGGAAGATTTGATTCTTTATCTGACCTACCTACTGGCAGCCTACATGTGCCTACCTAGTAGTACCTACCGTCGTCAAATCGTACCTTAGTCGCTACGTACTTGCACAGTACGACAATAACACTGTACAATGTACCGAGGGGTTACTCGATAATCGATACGAAAAGGTCCAAGCTCTTCTAGCTCTGTCGAAGCTCTGACGCTCTGCCCCTCCAAAGGAATCTTAGGTACCCGCCTAACCTTGGAAAACCTACCCACTAACCCACTACTGTGCGCCTAACCTCCCACGTCTTAGCCAATCCACCCGTCTAATTCCTTCCCAGTGTCTTCTCCCACTCCAAAATCTCCCCACCACACGCAACGCAGAGGCGCAAAAACACTTTCAACCACAATCAATCAACGGTTGTAATCGCTCGCTCTGCCTTTTTCCTCCCACTTACACCCAACCCTCGATTTCTACCCGCCGTTGAATTTATCTTAGGGAATAGGGAAATAATTACAAACTGCTTGCTTCCAATTCCGCAACATTTCAAGAGTTCGACGGTAGTCGACGGTTGGATTTCCTCTTTCCCCCCTTCTTCTCTTCCGCTTCTCCCACTTCTCAATCAGTCATGTCCAACCCATCGCCGCCCGCTGCAGTCTCAGGGAACAATGCTGGCAACGATGATTCCGGTATGGCTCCTCAACGTCCCCTCCAAGAACTCCAAAAGAGCTTTCTGATTGCCCCTCCATGTTCCCCATCCGTATTCTCTTATCTAGCTTCGGCGACCGTCAGCCACGCCGACATCAATTTGTTAATATTAACCACTTGAACTTTGTCACCCTCGAACCACCTCAAATGTGACCAATTTGACTCATTCAGCTGACTTTGACTGTCATGTAAAGCTTCTTCTATTACGGTGAACACTACCGCCACTGCTGCAGCTCCCGCGCCGTTTCCTCCGCCTAAGACCGACAAGCCTCGTCCTCACGTCTGTGCTACTTGTCAACGCTCATTTGCCCGATTGGAACACCTGAAACGTCACGAACGTTCCCACACTAAAGAGAAACCGTTCGAGTGTCCCGAATGCACCCGATGCTTTGCTCGACGAGACTTGCTACTGCGCCACCAGCAGAAGCTTCATCAGACCACGACACCTTCGTCGCGGCCGAGAAACCGTCGCGAAAGTACTAGCAGTACTGCCACCGCTCAGAGTCGAGCTCGCAAGAATAGTGTTGCTAGTGCAAATGCTTCCGCCCAAGCCGCCGCGGCGAATGCCTCGATGAGGCCTCGCGCAAATACAATTAGCCATGTTGACGGAAATCATATGCATATGATTGCAGCTGCTAATGCTCAGGTCGCGAGAAACCAACAGCATCACATGCCCCCAACCCACAGCCGGCACCAGAGCCTCGTAGGATTACCGTTACACAATATGGATAACGGCTTTGCTGGTATGTCTGCGGTAATGGGCCACAGGGGCATGAACCATGGACTCCCGAAACTGGAGACTCACAGCATTAATAACATGGATTTCAATGCCGGGTTGCGAACCGCGCCGCCTATGCCTTTCCAACAGGATTATGATTTCGAGGGTTTGCTGTTCGGTCAACCTGGTTCGACTATCAACCCAAATGCGCTTCACTACACCGAATCTCCACATTCGATGTCGTTGGACCCTACATCTCCTTTTGGTCATGGGATGACGGACATGTCTACCCCTAGCCAACATATAGATGATAGCTTTGACTGGCTAACAGGGTTCGAGCATCAGATGTCATTCAACACTACAGGTGAGAATGCCGTTGACGGTTCGTCTCCGTCCGCGATGAGCACCACTAGTCAGAGCGGTATTAGTGATGTGATGCTTGATGGCTCGAACCCTACAGCTGTGACAACCGCATCTAGCTCTATATGGCAGCCGGCTGTGATGGGTCCCCCTCAGATGACCAATCCTTTTTCCATGGAAATGAGTGGGACAGTGTTTCCAGATCTGTTGAATGGAGCACCAGTGTCTCCTCAGCCATCATCTCAAAAGAATATGAGTGATATCTATTTCTCAACACCACCTCCATCTATGAGTTCGCTTAGCCCTTCCATAATGCCTGGCTTGACCACCCACGGCATGAATCAATCAATGAGCAACTTTGGCCCTGGTCCGGAGACACCCACTTCTATTGGTGGTGGCCACCAGTCACACTCTCCCGTCTCAACCATCACCGATACTACGCGGAATGCAATTATCGCTGCATTATCCCAATGTGCCACATTTGGCGGCCGTAAATACTCATTCACTTCACCTACATCACCGATGTCTCCACAGTTTTCCAGCACCCCAGATAACGCTTCCGACAATATAAAGAACTTACCAAGTACTCAGGATCTCCAACGATATGTCACAGGCTATTTCCGATATTTCCACCCTCATCTGCCTTTCCTACATATTCCTACTCTGTCGTTTGATACCCCGTCCAATTCAGGCAATGGACGACCAAATATTATTGGTGGAAGCGGGTGCCTCGTTCTCTCAATGGCAGCCATCGGTGCCTTATATGAGATGGATCGCGGTCAGTCTAGGGAGTTATTCGAGATGGCGAAGAAGATGATCCAGTTATACTTGGAGGAGCGAAGGAAAGCCGATATGCGAAAGGCCGATTTTAGGCGAACCCCGTCGTCTGATCAAGGATCTCAAGGGCCCGAGTCTTCGATCCACACGCCGCTATGGTTGGTACAGGCGATGCTTCTGAATGTGGTGTATGGTCACAATTGCGGGGACAAGATTGCGAGTGATATTGCCTCAACCCACTCTGCCGCCCTTGTCAGCCTTGCTCAGGCTGCTGGTTTGCTTCGTCCGGTAAAGATGGATGCGGCGGAAATCCGAGAAATCCAAATGAATGATGCCGAAGGAAACTGGAACGGGGGACTTAAGGCTGAATCCGAGGAACAGGCCGAGTGGTTGAGGTGGAAAACAATGGAGGAACGAAAACGCACCCTTTACGTCATCTTCATTCTCTCGAGCCTCCTAGTGACCGCTTATAATCACACCCCAGCATTAACAAATTCCGAAATAGTTCTGGATCTACCTAGCGATGAAGAGTTCTTTGCAGCTGAAAGTGCCGCCTCTTTCCAGTTAAAGGGTGGTGTGCGGGCCGCCGGACACAACCGGACGACCTTCCATGAAGCCCTAAGTGAACTGCTTCGCACTAACGAGAAGCAACAAAAGCTAGCATTCGGCAACGGGCAACAGCAATTGGGCCCAGGAATTCAAATGAATGATATTCCACCTAGTGAGCTAAAACCCAGCACTCTCGGTTGCTTGGTTTTGATCAACGCGCTCCACAATTACATATGGGAGACACGACAACGCCATCATAACAAGATGTGGACGAATGAAGAAACCGAGAAGATGCACCGTCACATTGAACCGGCACTGAAAGCTTGGCAGTCAGCTTGGGCGAGCAACCCGCACCATAGCTTAGAACGTCCAAATCCATTTGGAATGGGCCCCTTGTCAGCCGATGCTATCCCTTTACTTGATCTAGCTTACATTCGATTATTCGTTAATATGTCCCGAACTAAAGAGAAGTTTTGGCAGCGAGACTGGGATGGGCTCGCCGATGAGCTCTCCCGTGGAACGGAAATTGCCCAGCATGCGGAGCATTCTCCGTCGTCAAACGCAGAATCTATGACAGACCCATCCGACGCCTCCGCTACAAGTTCGGTTTTCATCGATTCGCCACCAACGCAATCATCGTCGCCTGAATTTTCCGCTGTAAAGTTCCCTTCATCCGCGCAGCCGCAGGCTCATGGTTCAAACAGCCGAACCATTACTCGTCGGGAGAAACATCTTCGCAAGGCGGCTTTCTACGCTGCAGACTCTCTTTCTATGTCTGACAAGTTAGGAGTGACGTTTGCCGAGTTCAACAGCCGTGAACTTCCTGTACAGTCCGCGATGTGCTCCTTTGATTGTGCACAAGTCCTTGCTGAATGGGTCGCTACACTCCAGGATCGGGTTGGGAGATACCTTGGTGTCCTCGGTAAGGATGATGTTGATATGGGGGGAGTTCCTGCGATTATGCTCCTTGAGGATGAGGACGTCAAACTCATCCACAAAATACAGGAGCTCTTGTCTAGCGCTGAGATGAAGATGAATATGGATATCGTGAGTGGCAATGTCAATGGCGGTATTGATTCTCGTCTTCAGATGGATAGCCACGGCGGATATGCAGCCAAGATCTTAAGGGTCACGGCGTATATGCTTGACAAATCCGCTATATGGCCTGGTACGTTATTCATTTCAAGATGATCAAACCTTCCCGAGACTTACTGATTGTTCTATAGTACTCCATCTGATGGCGCACTGCCTCGAGAGTCATGCTAATTTCATGGCATCACGAGCCGATAAGTCGATCATTGCTAGTGAGTAAGCGATAATCGAAAGAATCAAACGTTCACAGTCGTCATTCGTCAAGGCCGGACCTTTGAGACGTTAAGAATTATTTCAGTGCCAGTGTCTTTCGAGCACCATCAGCCTCCAGGAGAAGCTTACCAAAGGGATCCGAATATTACCCACCTTTACAAGGAGGTCAATATTCACGATGAACTCAATGTTCCAACTCTAATTCAGTCCTTCAGTCCCATATTGGGATGAAATGGTCGATTCCGTGGAGTTATCAACGTTCAACAGAATATCTAACAATAACGTAGAGCGGATCAATCCTAAAGAGCCTACTCGCTCCTTGTACATATCTGTAAACCCTTCAGCAGTCATCCCAATATGTCGATACAACCTTTACGAAAAGGGAAGGATTCCCAATGATACACGAATATTCAAAAAAAGGAAAATAAAAATTAGGCGCCTAGCTACACTCGACGCTACACATATCCCCCGACTACCTTACAGTCTTGACGATTCTCATATGAAGCCAATGGTGGAAACTATGCAATCATGATATTACAGAACGACACGCGATCAAAACGCTCGAGACGAATTACGTAACAGAACAACAGGTCGAGGTTCATGTCGGCGATACGTCGCTAAGTTAAAAGGGGTTGGTAAGGCGCCGGGGAAAAAAGGTAGAACATGAGCGGATTCTATTTAGAACTATCGGCCCTAGGAGTGTTTATGGCCGTCATGGGCTTAGCCATCTCAAGGCGGCTATTTATTGTCTAGAGTCCGATTCGAATCTGTTTACGGATATACATGGCTCCTGCGATGTGCCCAGGTCACCGGGTAGGGCTATTTAGTGGTTATTAAGGAAATCTAAAAATTCGTTGTGTATATGACGAAATACACGGGTCCTGTCTTAGCTAGCGCAACTGAGGGTTGTTGATTTGCTGTTAGCGAGGGTGTTGACGGTCTTCTGGAGTTGTAGGGTAGCAAAGGCGTGCCATTATCGAGCTCGTGTTACCTGCAATTTGCTGCAGCTCTGTCGTTCATGATTTCGATATCTTATCGATTTTCCTACTAGGGAGGTTAGGTACGGAAAGTAGTAGGTAGGGACTTCATTTATACCCTCCGTGCCGGGGCTAGGCGTACTCCTTCGGTCCTTTGAGATGGGCGCATGTGCGGTCCCTGGATTTGATGTAAGGGTGTATTTAGGGATAGGTATATATCGGAACGAGATGTGTATTCAACATGATGTTACGTGTTGCGTCCAATGATATTGTGTGTTTTTGTGATGTTGTAATGTTATGAGGCGATGATAACATAGGTTGTATTTCGTACTGCGATGCTTAGTCAGCGGATTGCCCCTTTAATTCCGTTCAGGGGTAACCCCCAGAAAGGAATCGATTTCAGAAGGCATGGAATGATTGCGGAAAAGATACTGCACCTGGTTCTGCGGTCGAGATGGGTTAACTACTGTCCACCCAAGTCTGGTCTGGGGAAGATTAATAGCTAGAGATCCACGAGATTCGGGCTTGACCCGTGGAGGTGCGTTGAGTTTGTGAGGTCCTGTTGATCGCTAGCCCTGGGAACAGAATAGATAAATAGCCTCATCTGTATGTATATAATGTTCTCCTTGGTGGGGGTAGGTCGTTTAGAGCTCCTCGCGCAACAACGTCGTTATTTTCTTGTTCTTTGATTCCGTCTCGTGACAATTAATAGGTACTATTGAAATGTAAATTCATATTCCGTTGAATTTAGCCACAGTTGCTTCCCATATATGATACGTATATATTTGTCTGGTCAGTGGTAGAGAAAGGAGATCGGAGTAGAATGAGTAGATCATCTTTCAACCAGTATCTGAATATGTGGTATTTTGATTGGTCAGGAGTAGGTCAGATATTCCCTTTCAGGTAAATTTTACAAGATGCCTTATTCATCTTCTACCTAGGTTTCAAGATACAGCACTTGGCTACGTCGTAGCTTCTAAAAAGAATTGGTATTTAGACACTTAGCAGGTTCTAGAAAACATTTTCGTAACATTCCATGGCCTATTATCCGATCTCTAGGATTTACGGGCACTCTGTCATTCGTCATATTACTCCGTCACAACTTTTTCATCGCATTTCTTAAATCATATATCTTTCCATCTACTAGGTACCTATATTTTCTCCCTCTCGCCATCTTTTCCTTTGCTATATATTTCCCCGTCACTTTCCCTTTCTTTTCTATTTACGCCTCTATTTCATTAATGTTGCAAAGCAGAACGCATTGATCTCGCTATGATTTGTGTCTCCCGAGAACCTTGAAACACTTCATCCCATGGGATGGTTTTTCTCGCCCTTTTTCCATACCGTGACCAGGTGACCGGCTGTAGGTGAACCGATGGCGGACATCTAAAGTAACGATAACTTAAAATTACTACACTGATAATTGAAGAAGTTGGCCTTGTACCCATCGACCTTTGTAGCAACGGTCTAAAGAGCTTAGTTCCAAAATAACAACTTAGAACGTAGCAAAATGTATACCTATACATGATTGATAGATCATATGAATCCGTAGGTCATGGGATGGGATCATGCCCTATTAATATAAAAACATGGATGTCTTGTAAATTGTACATAACCTTATTCTAGCGGTACAGTTAATTTGATTATATTGCGACATTATACGAGCTGACTTGCTTACACCGCCGATCAAGCTACTCAGCTCTGGACCTAAGGCTACGATTTGCCAAGCTTTGGGCAGACATATGTTGATGCCGCCACTAGTTTAGAAGAGATGTAGAATGCGTTAGTATTACCCTCTAGGTATGGTAATGAAAATACTTTTAAGTAATCATTCTAGCTAGATGCGTAGAAAGTGGAGTAACTGTGCATAATATTAACTGTAGGTTCCAAATGAAGTTGGCTGCGAAATGCTACGCTGAGCTGACCTAGCTATTTGTTACATCATCCCATGATTAACTTTAAAGGGCAGAGATTTACAACAGTCCCATTTATATTATATGAATATCTGGATGAATGCAAGTGTCAGCGATCCGATTCTCTAATCCACTATATGCGACTGTGCGACCAACGAAAGACTACCAACATGTTCTATATGGTATTATGTCATCACGTTAACATACGGTAGTTGGCGACGCTATATTTGGAGTTCCACACTTTACTGATGGCCTTAATTGTAACTTCCACGGTAGGTACCTGCCTAGGTAGGTATTGTATAATCTGCGCAATAAATCGCAACATACGGCGGTCAATGTCAACAAAGACTCATACCAAAGACAGGTGAGGTACCTCCTCGAAAATACTCTTATAAGTCTATCCTCTTGTTCCAATTACTCAGATATTGCCTTATATTGTATGATACAAGGTCAAATCAGCGCCGTCTTACCCGTTGACTCACGGCGTTAACATATATTGGGGCGTCGTATAAAAGACCACTTATGTCAAACTGATGGAGTTCCAAATACTGCATGTAATCGGTGTAACACATTACACTCTTAGAAGATATTTGTCGAAACATGGCATGTGGTTTACGGCATGAAATAATGCTAACTTCTAGCCCTGAAGGTATCTCGGATCTCTAGCTAATCATACTTGGCGGCTTAGCTTATGTAGTTTTTAGTGTGCTGTCGCCTATGTGTTAGTATATTCTATGTTCGAAGCCATGTACGAACACAATATGGGACTCGAATATACCACAGCTTAGAGTGATTTTACGTTCTACGAGTTTTCTAATACTTTTCAACGGCTAGAATGTGAATAGAATAATCATCATTCTACTGTAGTTTAAGAGTAGATGTTTCAACTATCACTGGTCTCCGTTGACTACAGATCGAGCATCCACGCAGCCACTACATAGAATAGTAGGTTCTCAACGTGTTGGACGTCGCGGGACTGAGGTAATTGGTAACTATCATTGAGGCTATATGATTACCTACGTCTTCAGTAAGCTGACTAGGACTTCTCGATCAGAAGGTTGGATAGTTACACATGGAGTGACACGATTCCGAGGAGATTTGTATCGTGCTTCTAACATCCTCGAGTCCTCGGAGGTAGATTCAACAGATATATAAACATCACAGGGCCGCACCTCTGAAGACGAGAAAACCTCATCCCAAGACAGCTCAGTTTCAAACACCATCACATCAACAACAACAATATCAACCACATCTACAACAACATTTAAAATCAACTTCTTGATTCTTACCTTCCAAAACAGCAACCATGCGTTTCACTCTCAGCTCCGTTCTCATCGCCCTCGCCGTTACCTCGGCAGTCGCATCTCCCGCTGACAGCGGAGAAAAGCGCAGCGCCGCTTCCAAGTTTGGTGTAAGTTTTTGGGAAACCTTGATATTGTATCAGAGATTCCCTACTAACAGACTTCTGTACATAGACTTGCAACGGCACCTCATGCCGAGTTGGCTTCTACAACAAAGTGTGCGGCTCAGGCTCATGCGCCGGACCCCAGGGTGGTGACGGAAAGCCCTGCTCCATCGTTGACTATCCCAATGGCTCCAACAAGGCTTTCTGCCCTGGCTGCGGAGACTCGAGCCTGTGCCCCGACCACTAGAGGATCAAATGACAACTGATATAGTAGAAAGGGGGTTGGTCAGTGTATATATGGAGATCTATTATATATAGGGGTTGGAACAAGTACTATAGTGCAGTCGGTCGTTTATATGGGTTGAAAGTTGGATTGCCGGTATCATATCACTCGTTTAGTTATTAAAAGAAGTAGCCCTAAGTTGGGTTTCTTAACCATATATTGGACCCTAGATGCATACTAAAGTGATACTAAAGATTTTATATGAGATGAAAACCCAGAATGAATAATCTAGGTAGGTAGATAATGATCTCTAATACCTATTCAACCGGATTTTCCTCATGGAAAAAGTTGGTATCTAATACGGGTAGACGCGTGTTAAAATAGCGAGTCGTGTAAAAGTCTGCGACTCTAAAGATAGAAAATGAAAGATGTTGTAATTCCTTTCAGATAAGCGGGAGAGGGCGAGGGTTACTTAAAGTGCACCTGTTTTATGGAGCTTTGAATCGAGTATCGTTTTTATTTTGGCGCGTTTCATAGGCAACTATCAGGCAGTTTCGGGTAAATAGTGGTGGCAACTAGAGGAAGCATATATATCGAAAGAAACTTCTAATTGTCAAGAATTTAAGGGCAGTTGGTCAAGTGGTTAGATGATCAAAACACCAGGGGTTTAATTCCCCCAAGGACTAAGTCCTTTCCTGACAAATGTTCTGACGGTTTGCAAAATCCACACCTTACGCGACTGGGTGCCCCTACGCGACTCGGGAGTAATCTCTAGGGTCGCGACATGTAGGCTTATGGCGTCTAACCACCGACCAGATACTTGATCTTGTGAAGCTGGACGAAACGGTCTGTGAGGGTGGGATAACCAAACTTTTTTCTTTTCCCCCTTTTTCATTCCCCCCTTTGTACAAACCGAACATCCACGACGCGCCAACCAAAACGTAACCTACAAGCTATCACTTCAGCTGCACACTATTCCAACCCAAATTTAAAGTGAACTAGGGAAATCGGTTTACATTCAATATAGCTCCTAGCAACCCTTTGATAGGGACTTTCTTTGGGAGGGTGAGAGGGGGAAGCCGGGCGTGTCGGGGTGTTCAGCTGAGAATGGTAACAACGAATTGTATACAAAGTAGTCCGGCAAATTTCACATTTAAGGTGCTGACACGACATCTGATCCTCAGCGCCTCACTAGAGACGTCAATTGATTACTGTGGCACAGGCGTTGCTGACATCGGAAGTTGGTGTCCAAGTCCCGGAGGATCTCGGGTCCCTAGGCCGCCGT
The DNA here is from genome assembly GCF_022496945.1 of Annulohypoxylon maeteangense. Taxonomy (NCBI): domain Eukaryota; kingdom Fungi; phylum Ascomycota; class Sordariomycetes; order Xylariales; family Hypoxylaceae; genus Annulohypoxylon; species Annulohypoxylon maeteangense. Next base: position 1,844,727 of record NW_025953251.1, on the reverse strand, counting down.
ACAATGTCCCCACAATTATCGCCGATGACACGGAGATTCCTTACAACATGTAGGAGCCCATTGGAGAGTCGCAACACTCATTAGCAAACGACCGGAGACTGCAGCGATAACAATTTCTAGTATTTTATAATGAAAATGAATATAAATAATGGACGATTCCACGATTTCAGAACCAACATCTGTACCCACCTACAGTTTTCAAAGCACCTGCCACGACCCCCTTGACCAGCATTTTAGATCTGCATTGCGATTTACAATTCTACTATATTTCCGATTCCAAGGTCGCTATCATGCTTTCTCTCGTCGTCGCTGCGGTAGCTCTCGCGGGTACCACCACTGCGTCAGCGGAACTGCCACCAGGTCCTTGGTTGATGCCCAGAAATGGTACTTACGATCCAAGCGTCATTACTAGTGGGATCTTGCCAGTAATCAGCGAAACCCATAATACTTCTAAGTAAAAATAGCAGGCGACATTATAACTAACCATGTGATATGTAGTGCGAAGCTCTTAAGGCTGCTGGTCTCGGAGATCGACTCCTATTCGCAACGGACGCCGGATACGAACCTCAAATCGAGTCCTGGTACTCCGCGAACGCCCGCATGAGACCATACTGTCTTGTTTTACCGCAAAGTACCGACGAAGTATCTACTGCATTGACAGCACTAGTTAATGCCAATGACGGCGCGGGCGATTGGCATGTCGCGATACGTAGCGGTGGTCATGGTTGGCCCGGAAGCAATAACATTGCCGATGGTGTGACTATTGACCTGACCATGATGAACTCGAGCAGTTACGATAAGCAAGCCAACCTCGCTAAGATCCAACCTGGCGGCCGTTGGGGAAATGTTTACACAGACCTGTTGAAAGATGGTGTAACTGCAACCGGCGGTCGTGATGGCGATGTAGGTGTTGGTGGATTCCTCTTAGGAGGCGGCAATTCGTTCTTTTCCGGACGAATGGGATTTGGCTGCGATTCCGTCGTCAATTTCGAAGTCGTACTAGCTAACGGCACTATTGTCAATGCCAATAATACGACTAACTCGGATCTGTGGCGGGCTCTCAAGGGAGGCGGTAGCAACTTCGGCATCGTGACGCGATACGATATGGAAGCCATCCCAGCCAAGGATATATACTACGAACTGCGCTACCTGAGCGGGAAATACTCGGATGACGTGGTAGACGCAGTCGTTGGATTCACCAACCAAGACCAGTCTCTAGCTGATAACGCTCTCATAACCTTTTACAGCCACAACACTTCCGTCAGCCCCGATACCATCATCGGCTTGATCCATGTCAACACACAGGGCAATGCGAATTCATCGACCGCGTTTGACAAACTGAAGACTCTCCCTAGCTTGGTAAATGTGTCGACCGTTGAAAGTATGGCAAAGGCCGCTCTTGGATCGCAAGTGCCTGGTGATTCCAAGTATGTTGGTTCCCTCAAAGCGATGAAGATCATTGACTAACAGAATTTAGCAATGTTGGAACAACATTGACATTTCGCAACGACCCGAAAATCATCCGCCGTTGCGTCGAGCTTCACGAAGAATATGTGGAGACTCTCAAACGCTCCATCAACCCAGACAAGTTCAAAACGTTCATCTTCTTCCAACCACTACCTTCATACATGGCTCAGATAAGTCACCAGAAAGGTGGAAACATGCTTGGATTAGACAGCGTTCCGTACAATGGCATCCTATGGAGCACCGGTGTCGCGGTCGACACAAGCGAGGGCGATGCAGCGCTCGCGATAGCACAGGTGGAGACCAGCATATTCACGGCGCGCGTTAAAGAGGCGACGAGATCGCTTAACGGAGACATGGACTTTATCTACCTCAACTATGCGGATGCGAGTCAGGATGCCCTCGGCAGCTACGGCGCTGCAAACATCGAGCATATGCGAGATGTGGCGGCTGCTTACGACCCGACTAAAGTCTTCCAGAAGCGCATCCCGGGAGGATTCAAGATTTCGAGGGTCGCGTCGGACTGAGCTCGGACCGTAGATATCTCACAGACGGAGATCTTGTAATATTGGAGGAATTTGTCTCGTTTCGAAGTTGTTGCGTAACTTGCGTTAGATTACAGCATATATAGGCTTTGGCTTCATCCTTTTAATCCGTCTTATGTTTTCTTATTTTTCAAATTTTATAGAATATTGATAATTGCTTTTCGTTATGCAATGGAACACTTATGCCGATTTTGCAGACCTGATTCTACTCCACAGATTTGTTACATACCTAATCAGACTGTGAGTGGGTACTATCACGTGATCGCTGCTGACTCTTTCTATGCTGACATAATATTTAAGACTTGAAGTCAACATATTTGCTTAGTCATTCCTACTGTTTTTCTGCAACATCTCGACCTATACACATATAAATAAGGTGTAACCTGAGTTTATCGATTCAGATAATCCAGCGCTATTGTAAAGTTACATGATTCCATCTTAAATGAAAAATGAACAGCTTATTCAAGTGTTGATGTTTTCAGTTAAATGCTGACGTAAGTAGGAACTTACCTAATCTGATCAGGGTTTAAGACCGTGTAGAGTAGTGCCTATGTGCACTGTAGAATCCATTGTTTCGATAGCTCCCTTCGCCGATAGCAGTTATCCACTGAACTTCAGGGCAACAATCAGTATTACACCCAACCTTAAAGCCTTCCAGGGCTTTGCGTCAATACAGTGCGGATGAATTACTAACCTGGTCGCGCATTTAGCGTTTGCAGTCTTTTAGGGAGACAGATATTTAAGGAACAGTCCGATTGAAATTACATGCTATAACATGCAGAATTCTGCGTCGAGAGGTGCAGTGGCCATGCTCTGAAGGCCTAGCTGCATTTGAAGTTGGCCCGGATGCATGCATCGCGCTTTTAGCAGCCTACAACATTAGGTGGTTAGTAGCTAAAATTAGCGCCCCGTCCCGTCCCCAAACCCTGCCAAGGTGATCTTCAGAGCTGCCGACTGCCTAACGTAAATCCCCTAAAAATACGCTAGGCGCAGTATAGCTTAGCATCATGAGTACCCAAATTACAGCGCAGTTTCCCACCCATATAAAAATATTACCTGCTAGATATAAGTTCCATATTGATGTCATTTAATTAACTGACATTACACTTCGAAGCCTGGAGAAAGGCAAAGTAGACACATTCTGCTTGGAAATATGATATAAAGTGTTAGTTCAATACATCTCATAGTAATGATAATCCTAGGTCGTATTTCCTTACAAGGGGACCATATGTGTAGACAAAACTTGTCCATGAAGTTCTCAATAGCCTTATAATTTGTGTGAGAGAGAATACCCTGATGCTGGCTCGTACCTATTGAAGGCCTTTTGTGGTTGAACCCTTGTGAAAAGCGCCTTCAATAGTACCAGCAGTGTAGATGTGGAGGCAGCTATGATGACAAGATTGGTTTCAATGATAAACATTTGGATCAATCAGGCAGGCTATACATAGGGGATATATAGGTAGGTAGTTGGCTAACCCACTATCTAGGTAAGTTGCGATGGAAAGGTAATATAACTCCCATGTTGGGTCATCGGGGTAGTTAAGTTTCAGCTATGTTGTCTTTACTATATGAATATGTAACGAAACCCTGGCCATAGAGCCGTAATTCGACAAACGCAATGGAAATAATAGTGTCTATCTAAGCGATGACGTTTATGGCAGGCCCGCGATTCTCATCCGGAGGGAGCGCGATACTGGTGTTCATGATAGAGGTAAGGGGGTGGTAATAACAACACTAGGTAGTGAAATCTGGAGAGCTACGGCGTCGTGGGGGTTTTAAATCGTCAAAGAACACGGCGCGAGGAGAAGATAATATCCATGGATGCTTGTAAGTGAGTAGCACAACATACTAGGTAGCCAAGCCAGTCTTGGAAATACTAAAAAAAATCCAACCTAAGCTTGAAGCTGACATTTCAAATGAGTATGAGCATTTCCTATGTTGGTTTAATTGGTAGGCGTTGGTTCGTAGATCAATAGGTTAGGTGACCCACCACTAACCACGTAGCAAAGAAAGCCGTAGCCTGCAGTTAGTTTGATATATGGAAGCAACAAGATATTTATAGCGATTGGTTATCCCTTGCAGTAGCCTTCTTTATCGCATTGTGGAGGGGTATAAGAGGGACCTACTAGGTATTGTCCTAGCTAAATTGTCAAACCAATAAAATAAATAGCATATCACATCCCCTCCCATTAGATACTAGGTAGGTAGGTATTTATCACACTTATCGTCTTTATAAAATTCAACTTCTCTCACCTTCGGATTCCTTCATCTACGTGTTACTCATTAGGCATGGCTTCTGAAACGCCCAACGTAGATAAAGTCGCGCAAGCGCTTAAACAGGTAGCAGAGGATGGAGAGAAATTCATGACCGGCGACCAGGCCGCACGAGAGAGACTAGTCGCAAGTGCGAGAGAGCTCGTTCTTGCAGCAGAAACGCCCGTTGAAACTGTCCTGTGGAACATATGGGCAGTTGTAAGTGTCGTGCCATCAGTTTCATTAAAACATATTTAGGAACGATACTAACATATATCGATCTTTCTTAGCCAACCAGAACAGTAGCTTCCCGTATAGCTGTCGATTTGAAGATCTTCGAGACTGCCGTCAAGAACGGCGGCTGTCCCAAGTCTAGCGAGGATCTAGCTGCTGCAACAGGGGCCTCACCTACTCTTGTGAAGCGCATTAGCCGCGCGTGTGTCTCCATGGGCATGCTAGATGAACAACGCCCTGACGTGTATGTTCCCAATGACGTAACAAGGCTCCTAGCGATCAAAGAATACGCCGCCGGTATCACATTCTCGTATGTCCATGTATAATCTTCCCAATTTACCCTAGTTGCTTTAGTAACATCACCCAGCTTCGATATTACTCAGCTGTCCTTCGCCAAAATGCCAGCCTATCTAAGGAGCACCAATTTTCAGAACCCCGAAGATTCCACGGACGGGCCTTTCCAATACGCGAACAACTGCCCCTCCGCCTTTTCCTGGCTGGTCCAGCACCCGGACGTATTCGAAGCCTTCCACGACTACGTCCACACACTCCGCCTGCATCGCCCTGCCTGGACAGACATGTATCCCGTGCGTTCCAAGCTCATAAAGGGTCTGAAGCCGGATGGCGACGCCTCAGTCTTCGTCGATATCGGTGGCGGCACAGGGCAGATTCTGCAGGACTTCCGGAGCGATGTCCCGCAGTACACGGGACGGCTCATCTTGCAAGAGATCCCCGAGGTTGTGGCCGCCGCGACCGAGAAGGGCGTCGGTGCCGACGGCCGCATCGAACTGCAGGTCCATGATTTCTTCACCCCGCAGCCCATCAAGGGCGCTCGCGCGTATTTCATGCGCTCCGTGCTTCACGATTGGCCGGATGAGCAATGTCGGAAGATACTTGCCCAATTGAAAGACGTCATGGAGCCGGGATACTCCAAAATCCTCATCAGCGATTGTGTACGTGCTTCTCTGCCTGCCAAGTTGCCTTGCTTGTATTGAAAGTGGTTGAAACGACCTCAAACCAAATATTAACATGTTTCAATATTAGGTTATCTCCGACCAGAATGCTGCATGGCAACATATATCAATGGACCTTTACATGATGGCCCAGTTATCATCTCGTGAGCGCACTGAGCGTGAATGGCGCGAGCTCATTGATAGCTGTGGCTTAGACATCGTGGGCATTTATAACAAAGGGGATGGGAATGAAGGTCTCATCGAGGTTGTTCGGTCTGTGTGAGTCTAGAGGATAGTAACCGAGGTATTCGAGTAGCTAAGGAAGAGAAAAACTAGAATTAGCAACAATGTGAGAATGGAGTCTGTGTTCAATGCGTTACCCCTATTACCCCTATTAATCCCTGTCATTCTATGTGGCTGTGCACGGTTATGGCTTAGACTCCAGCCCCGAATTCAGCCCTGAATGTCGTCATCTCACTCCCTCCATCGGCGGCCTAGGGACCCGACGGGAATCTATGTACCCCAAGCCCCGGGACTTTGGAAGTTATCGGATCTAGTATTTCCATATTCTGTATTTATCGAAGGATACTGCGATTTCTAGAAAATGGGTGATACGGGCCCCGGTATCCCGTTAGAGCGAAGACCAGCGGTAAGACTTTCCCGTTAACTAAAAGAAACCACGTTTAGCAGTTGTTACTAATATAAGCATAAATATAACTTAGTGCGATAGTTGCAAGTCTCGAAAGGTATGCGCGTTGCTTCATAAGATCCTGCTTTAAGCTACTTGATTAACACTTTTGATAGACTAAATGTGATAGGAGGTCACCATGTTCAAGTTGTGTGACCCTCAATATCGCATGTCGGACCACACCCCGGCCGTCCGAGAAGCGACAGCGTGTCCTCATATCATCGAAATATGATGAAGCTGTACAAGATGTCAGACGTCAACTTAGTGATGTTAGAGAAATGCTCCAGACACTCATGTTAAATAAAACTTCGACACCTTGTTCAACAGGGGAAACATCAGAGGCCACACATCATACACCATCGCCGATGATTGATGAACAGGTTCCCAGCTTGTCTAAAGTTCGCGAAGGCTATAATGGCGATACCTCGTTCCAGTCGCACGCCCATCAGGTTAAAAATGCACTCGAAGCAGCACTAACAGCGTCCGAGCTTCTCAACGTCGAGTCTCAAGAGGCTTCAACGACGTTATCTCCACAGAAAGTTGCAGAGCTTCTCCATGGCGCAGAGGCAGGTGATACTGCAACTTCGGCCCCGATTGCTACCCCATCTCTCCCCTCGGCAGACGACCTTGATTTTGGGAAACTGCCACTACCCCCGGTAGATATTGTTCTGAAGCTCTTACGCTTAGCCAAGTCCCACAAACAACAGTTCTTCGTAGACATCCCCACCTTCGAAGAGGACGAATTCATCGATATGTGTCGGGGAGTTTATTTCGCAACAGAACCTATATCGCTGTGGACTTGGATATGTGTCAATGTTGGCCTGTACCACCTCTTCTCTGGTGTTAACGAAGCCGAACGCGAGCGTATGGGTACGACTTTCGATATAATGCGCTCGCACTGTGGGTTGTTGAAGGCGAATGCCGATGCAGCGATGCAGAGCCTTCGTCTATGCTCGGAACCCTCAAGAGAATCGTGTCGAGCCTTGGCGTTACTTGTTAGTATAAATCTTATATGTACTTGTTTACCAAGTAGATATGGGGAAGATAATACTAACAATTCAGGGTACCTTTTATGTCAAAGAAGGGCACAGCACGATTGCGTGGAGGCTGATTAGTGCCGCCGCAAGAGCCTGTTTAGACTTGGGTTTCCATCGTTTATCTGAAAATGTCGGAAGCCAGGACCATGTTCAAAAGGCCTCCGTGTTTTGGCATATTTATTGCTGGGAAAAGGGGTTGGCCATGACAAGTGGACGGACACCTATCATTCACCATTACGACGTGACAACCCCTATCCGAACGGACAGAGTTGATGCTCCAGCAAGGCGAGTCTTCCCAAGGCTGTATTTTTCGGATCTTCTAACGTTAGTAGAGTATACGCTGGTTTTCTCAATCAAGCCATTATCATGGATGAAATTCAACAAACCCTATTTTCGGGGTCGGCGCGACAGGCCTCACAACAGACCCGTTCCGAATATGTGAGAGGCTTTGCTGCTAGGCTCATTAGCATTCTAGATTCCGTTAGATCTGTATGACCTCGGCGTAAACCTCCTTCCGATCTCCCGCTGACATGACTAAACCATCCCTAGGCAACCCAAGCAGATCCTACGTGGGACGAGATGTATGGAGCGGCCGCTTTATTAGTCGAACTTGTATCTCATTCTTTACTTACTATTGTATACCGGATACTCCCACCTAGTTCCGCGCAGCCCCATCCATTGCAGTGCTCCAATGAATGCGTAGATTCGGCACGCAGAGCGCTGTCAAAACTGGTAGAGGTTGGAGATAACGTACTGCGAAAATACCCATCCAATTGGGTGATGTTTCTAAATATGTAAGTTTATGAATAGCCCTCGCCCTTCTATTGCTGATGTGCTTCTGAAGAATATTGTCCCTGGTACCATTTGTGCCTTTCATTGTCTTAGCTGGCAATGCCATCGCGACATCGTCTAGTACTGACCTGAGCCTCCTTTCCTCGGTGGTGTCGATATTAGCCCCGACAGGCGCAAATTCTCCCACAATCCAAAAAGTCCACGATGCTTGCGAGAGATTCGGTCGCATCGCCAACCTCGTAGTATCAAGCGCTAAGAAAAGCCACTTGGGTAGTGCGGGGTACCAAATACAAACTCCTGATCACGATCCAGCTGTAGGGGCTTCGAAGGATTCAGCCATAATACCTAATCCCATACAACCAAGCCTCGTTGATTACGGCTTTCCGATGGCGCAGCAAGATTGGGATAGTGTAATGGTTGGATTTGAGTCGGAGCTCGGAGATTATGATTCCAGGGCCCTGACAAACATCATAGAGCCTTATATCACAAATACAAGTTGGTGATACGGTGGCGTTGGGGCTGATCTCTTAGCGCTGGGGTCCAAGGAAGTCTAGGGGGTGGGCTGTCTGAGACATGATAGATCCCACTACAATAAATTGCCAGGCAGCCTGGCTTTGCTTCAGACTACTACTTCTCTCTACAGATTGACTATATTGTACCTACCTACTGGAATATGACATAGGTGGCTAGGAGTTTACGCCTTGTATTTAATGGGTATATATGTAGGTACCATTTACGACCCATTACCTTGAACTAGCAATTTAACCAACTAATCAACCAATATGATACTCATAACCTGCACTTATTTCAACAGAACCCGCACTTGATATACAGGACCATCCGAATTTTACCGCCATGACCAGTTCAAATTCATCAGCTATAAACATAGGCTTAATCGAGGATTTTCTACGTGATTTTGGTATACCGTCAGTGCCGGATATATCCGGAGTTGGTGTAAGATTATAATGAATGGACAAGATTTATGATACTTGATACCTAATTAAGATTCAATAGGTTCTCATTGGTTTCATTGCCCCAGCTTTCTTTCTACTCTTCGTGGTCTGCATACATTATATCCTCGCTTTTGATCCTACCTTGGACCCATTCAGAAGAAAGGACAACCAAGAAAAGAAGGCGAATCGCCCAAACCCATTCGATCAAATTATACTCAGAACTATAAGGGGTTTTTTTAAGATTAGGGCAGTAGAATTGAGAGAATCCTATATTTATCAGGCTTTCCACACTTCTTTCAATCAAGTATGTTATGGTCGTTTAAACTAGGAAACTTGCTCTTCTGAACTGATAGAAAAGTGTGTTTTAAGTTTAGCTGACACGCAAGCCATCACGGGTCTCTCAATACTTATTGGCAACTATCTTTCTCGGTCAGGGCGTTCTGCCTTCCATTGGAAAATGGTCACCTATTTAGCTTGGTTCTCTTGTGCGACGCATCTCTCGGCATTGATCTTTTTACGGAACTATCTCATCAACCACCCGACCGAAAGATGGTGGCGACTTGCGGCTATGCTCACCTTGTTAGTGTGCCTAGTAACCTCTATGTTGCCAACTGGCCACTTCGATTGGGAGTACTTGACCTGTTCAGATATAGACGTTGCTGGCGATTATTATGAACTTATCATTGGTTCTAATACCCTAGCTCTTCCTTCTGATAATGCCACTTCGTACTTCAATCTTAATTTCGACTATACATCTTCTAGCGGAAGGGATTCAATGATCATATCGATCCTTTTATTAGGATTAGGTTTCATCGCACGGATATTCAAGCTACATCGACGGATTTCATGGTTTGGAGTTGAATCAATCTCAGTCCGTATTATCAACAGACTACTCAAGAGCGCTCTCTTCTTTCAAAGATTCTTCGGCACATCAACTTTGGAAGATCGAGTTGTTTCTAATATTGTAGTCTCGGCGCATGTGACTCTTTGTGTGTGGGTAGATTTATGGGCATCACTAGCTTCTGATGTATGTTCCACACCTTCGTCCCTTTTAGCATTTACTAAAATATTCGGAATTTTCTACTAATATAAAATGAAGGTATTCTGGTTGATATTCTCATTGGCATGGGGGACAATTAAGATTAAAAACCTCAGAGTTCTTTCAACTCGATCGACAAACCAAGATAACTCATGGTCGTTCGGCCAAGTCCTCCCCGTTCTACTCCTGGCTTTGCCATTAATAACTTTATTTGAGCTCTTTCTCAAATCTCTATCTTCAGGTTTGAATGATAACTCTTAGAGCGAGTCTCATTACACATATTAACTACTGGTAATTCTAGAAAAGGACAAAGCGAAGCATACAACATACAATAACCCAACCCGGCAGTTTAGTACGTATAACGCCCAGTACCTACCTAGGTATAGTAAAGGTTTACATTTTCTAATTATGATAATAGATATGGAGCTCAATGATCTTCTAATTGGGCCTGAATCAAGGACTAGCGGCAGTGAATCTGATTCAGAATGGATAATTAGACCAGAGCTCCTCGACACTTACTACGAAGAAAGCATTTGGATGCCTTCGATTGTCCATATATGCAATACATATGTCATTTCAATGGCAGTCTCTCTGTTGGTTCCCGCTTTTGTAATTTTCTATGAATACAGGGATGATGGATTAATAATACCATCTGATACTGCGACAACAGCGCAAAGCTTAATTGTATGGTTCATCTTTGTGCAAGGGGCAACTATTCAACTTGCTATTCTCTTATCATCTCTCACCGAAATGAAATTGAACAACCAAAAAATAATTTGTTGTACTATAACATTTATTACGCTCTTCTTACAAGCTGTATCTTGCTATATTTGTTATCTTACATGGAACGCCGGGATATATGATGAATTTTATGTATACCTCTGGCAATTCTTGTATGTTCTAGTCACGTTTGGGTTGTTCTTGATATCATTAATTGTCAGACAATTATCTATTCTCAAAAGGGCACGGGGGAAGAGATCTCACAGATCACAAGCAGAAGCAGTTGTTCAAATTTAAGGATTTTCAACATAGATACTAAGTTAGGTAGGTGAAACTTTTGCATATGGTGTTCAATATAATATTTGTCTTATTTCTAGCACACATGATTATAATAAGCCAGTAGGTATAGACGCAAGGTGGGCATACCGGGCGGTATATCGAATGGCATTATTTGTCGGATTTAACGCATTACTATAAATGGTAACTAGCACTTTTAGCCCGAAGTTTCGGAGTTATCACGGGAGTCAGGGATTATAATCCTTTTAGTACGATTAACTGTTTTCCCGACCAGATCATCATTTTTCCGTGTCATGTCGATGCGATCCTGTGTACTGCCTGTTAGGTTGAACTTCCAATAGGTATTACTTCAATTGGTAAAAACACTACGCCAATGGCGCCAACGTGCCAAATATTTAGAATCTCGTCATCGCATCTTATCAAATAAGAACATTCATCTCGGTCACATGTTAGGTACTCGAAAAGAGAACAGATATTCAGAATTGGAGCGGCTAGAGTTTCCCCGTTCTAACGTAGAGCGAATGCAGAGTACTCTAACCGAGGTGTAACATCGTTATGTACAAGCAAGTACAAGCTCGAAGCAGGTTCAGGGCTCGGATGAGATTGGCCGAATCTAAGGCCGGTTTCGCTGTTAGTCCATGGTGAACCCTGCAAAGTGCGGATCTGATAACTTTGTCCATGCCCCACTCGCTGACGTCTGTGAGTGATCACCGCCCTTTTCGTTTTTTTATCAGATCCGTGTGGAAATTGGAATCTTCGGGTCCGGCCAAGGATTGCACAAACTGACGAACGGGAATTAGCAGCCAACCTACTAGGTAATAAGTCACTACCCATTCAATTGACTTACCAGCTAACCCGTGAATATTAATGCTCAGCAAGAAAAAAAAGTTAAACAGTCAGGTATCTATTTATTATGTTTACCTAAGTACCTAGGTATGTATCTAATTGCCTAGTAAGTACCACGATGCCCTAGGTGTTGACCATGTGTCGCCCTTGGCGCGAATCGACACAAGCAAGCAAGGTAGACTGTAGTATGGACCCCCGATTGTAACTACTAGGTATGTACCGGTATCCCTACCTTGGGTACTTGTGAATACAAGATGACTAGGGTTACCTTGTCTGCCATTGTCTTTTCTTATTCTTAATTCTTCGGCTCGCCAATTATGAATAAATCCAATGTCTATCATACTCATCAGCCTATTTTTCCAGACTGTGATCCGTGTACCGAGAAGCTGACCCTGACTAACCCTTGACTCCGTTTGAATTCCTCCTTTTTATTTTTTTCAATTTATAACGCAGCTAGCCGTGAGGAAGAGGGAATTATACATCCCATCCTA